>NC_137073.1:40070267-40415267 GCF_951640355.1 Cnephaeus nilssonii
TTGGGAATCTGCTCTGTGCCAGGCACTGTTCTAAGTGAATTGTTTCAGGCATTTTTCTATAGCTCTGAAAAAAAATAATAATTCTGCCCTCATGGAATCTGTATTCCCATAGGGTAGAAAGTAATGTAAACAAATGAACCATAGAGCTTGTATATGGTAAATGCTAAGGACAAGAATAAGTAATAAAGAAGGATAACAAGTTTGGGAAATTATGTAATTTTAGAAAGTTGGCCAATTAAAGTCTCCCTCCACGCCCCCCGCCCCGCCCAATACATATACACAAAAATGACAATTGAGAATAATATTGGAAAGAAGTGAATGAATGGGAAGAATCTTACATCCTGAGAGTTAAGAGGTACATTTTCATGGCTGCCACAGGACCAGACATATAGATCCACATAGATCATTTTTAGGATGTTGACGCTTACTCTGAGGGAAATGGAATCATGTCTTATGTTTCCTAATACCTCAAGTACTGGCCCAGTGCCTAAAACATGCTAGGCATTGGATCAATGATTGATGAATGAACCAACTCAGTCAACACTGTACTAGTATGTACACACACACAAACACACACACAGCCAATTAAATGTTATACAATGACTGGCTTTGTGATGAGCTATTTAAAAGGCATCATGCAGTATTAACTTGAAAACATAGAACCCATTGTAGACAATATTATTTAAAGGAATTATAGCAAAATATACAGCCTTATACCTGTCAGTCCTGTGCTAATAGACAGAACTACAGACTCTGAGAGGAGTAGGCAGGATAAAGTAGAAAAGTATTAGGAGGAACCTCAGACAATGGATAGCAACCAGTGTTAGTAGAACTAATAAATAAACTAACTAACTAATTAACTCTGAATGCCCTGTCAAGTTTGTATTTCAGATAAATAATGAATAATGTTTTAGTGTAAGTATGTCCCATCAATATTTAACTGGCTGTTCAGTATTTTATCTGGCATGCCTACCTCCAACAGACAAGAGTTAAGTAGAACCTCTGTATTAAAATGGAATTCTCAACATAGACAGACTGCTGTGAACTTTTATCCAAAAGTCTGGTTGAAATGATTTATAGAGTGTGAGTCAAAATCATCGAACATCTTTGTACATTTACTTTTATCCCATAATTTTATATTTATTTGTTAATACATATTTTACAATGAATATGTATTAGCATAATAGTAGCTATTTACATGTATAATTTATAAATTAACATTTAATGGAACTGAACAATCAAACATTTATTCCTAATAAGGGAAAGGGAATAAAAAAAGTTGGAAACTATTGTTCTATTCAATAGATAAGCAGCATTGGAACAGAGAACATTTATTCTTTTTCCTTAAAAAAAAAAGATATTCAAATCAAGCAAATCTTATTTGCTTGGTAAAAATGTCACTAAGCTATTTAGTTTGGGGAATTTGTGAAATTGACCAGATGTGCTGCAGTATACTTTCTTGTCACAAAACAGCTGATAACCCACCAGGATAAATCACTGTGAGGTAATCACATTCAGACAATTCATTTGCTGTATTCTTTATCTTATGATAAAAAAGAAGTTTGTTTGGACTTGATCCTTACACTTCACATGGTCTGTCATACTTTGCTGTTTGTTCCGACAATTGCCTGTCCATCTTGAAATGCGAAAAGATAAAAAGAGGAAAGAAAATAAGAAGCCACAAACCTCTCCCAGAGCGACTCAATGCAGAGCGACGGCATTGTAATACCACAGAATCTAGACAGATGGTGGCTTATAGCAGACATCAATCTTCAATGCGAGTAAATTTAGGATAATGCCCCTCTTTGATAATGGACATATCTTCGCAAAGTTATTGCTGACAGCATCCTCTAACGTGCTGATTTGCTAAGACAGGGGGTTTATTGCATCTAATCTTGTCATCAGGCATGAAAAAAATGGTCGGGTGCATGTTTTTCATGTATAGTTTTTACAAGAATTGCCTGCATTAGAGAGTGGTTACATTGTTTTCCATATTTTATGGCACATTTCTAATGTTCCACCGCACACAACATTGATCACTCAGTCCATTAGCTTATTATGATATCCTGAAAGGAGATACTTCCTTTGGGAAAAGCCATTATTTGAAATGAGATGAAGGCTCAGACTACATAAGACAAAGTGGGGTGGAATCTATTCAGCAACTGCTTAATTTCATCAAGGAAAGTAATCAGCCAGAAATATATGTATACACATGTAAATGAGTGTATTTTTTTTAAATGTCTGGACCTATTCCAATACGCTGTGTCTTCTGAGTGACTTGGACACTTCCTCATATTCAAACAACCTACAGCAAGAATGGACACAGTTTTTATGAAGCAAAACTTGTTTGTAGTAATACACATTAGGAAATATGGCATTATCAGGGTTTTAATCGGAAAATAGAAAATATGGAGGGACTTTAATATAGGGATTTGTTGGCACAGGTTGTAGAAGAGACACCCAGCGACTGTGGTGCATCCCCAAAATTAACAGCAATAGAAAGGGCCACCCCTACCAGGTGGAACTTCCAGAGCTGGGGCCATTCAGTGGAGCCAGACCCACTCTGGGGCTGTCTTTGGGTGCTGAGACCATAAAGATCTGGAATCACTGGAGACATAGCCCCTGGAAGAGACCCCACTGAAGGGAAGTAAGAACATACTGATTCTCCCCTTTTTCTACCCTTTCAGTTTCCAACAGTCCCTCCCATTGGCAAGGAAGCCTTGCAAATGCAGCTCCCAGCAAAGCAGAACAAAGCAGAAGGGCCGGGAGTGACGCTGAGAGCCAACAGATAAACAGATCACTTGGACAAAATAGCTTCCTTTCTTTAGCACTTTATTTAATATGCTTCTGAGCATTGTCAGTTCTATCGTACACATAAAGATAATTGTTCCCAAGCTGAAGAAAATCTTGAAATCTTTGCCAGCAGGGCTAAGGGTTGAGTTGAAGATTGGGGGCGAAAGGGGGAAGTGTTCCTCAGAACATGCTTTGAAAAAAGCTATGGCTAGTCAGGCTCCTAACACATTCATGCTTCAGGAAATGCCACTGAATGGGAGAACAGTGGCTGCCTTATTGTATTCAGCACCTATGAGGCCTCAGAATCTATGCAAGGTGAGTCTGCACATGTCCCTTCATCGTCAGAGAGGCCTAAAAGGGGAATTCATATCTCTGTAGGGATACAAACTATGCTATCACTAGCTACCTCTGAAGTCCCCAAATCCTTTCTTTCCTGTGGGGTCCTTTGTATTTGCTGCTGAGGTAGGTCCACAGTACCAAGCTCTCCTTTGGCAAGACGCACAGACAACTAATTCCTTAAAGCCTCTGGTCTGGAAAATTAATAACACATGGGTAACTATACTGTATCAGATCAATTATTTCTCTGACAATAACACAGAGGGTGCATGGACTATCATGTTTGTTCTTTAATAAAATTCTTAAATATTTTTAAAGTCATACTCCAACTAATGAGAACTTATACTTATTTGAGTGCTTACTAAGTGACAGGCATTGCTGTATGCATTTTACTTTTATCAGTTAGTGTGATTCTTGGCTATAAACCTGTGAATTTATTTTATTATTACCTTCATTTTACCAATGAGGAAATAGAGTCAAAGAGCATTTATGTAACTTGTCTAAATGAAGTGTGCCAGTGATTGGTAGAGCTGGACTTAAAGACTGTCCTAAGAATTATAATAGAAGACTTCCCATTTCATGGATTCATGACTCATAATTTTATCTAATTCTTTATACAAGTAATTTCCTAATGGGTAGTTGTGATATATTAAGATATTAAATAGTTTGGGCTCTTAATATTCTCTTTTGAGTAAAGAATTTATATGTGCTTCTTTTTCTCATTCACAAGAGTTGGCCATAATTTTTTTGGTATTCAGTATTAATTGAATAAAATATTCTTTAAGCAAGATTAAGCAGCTGAAACAATAACATTAGGGCTTTTGTATTTCAGGCATAAAACCCTAAGGCAGTGGTCAGCAAACTCATTAGTCAACAGAGCCAAATATCAACAGTACAACGATTGAAATTTCTTTTGAGAGCCAAATTTTTTTAAACTTAAACTTCTTCTAACGCCACTTCTTCAAAATAGACTCGCCCAAGCCGTGGTATTTTGTGGAAGAGCCACACTCAAGGGGCCAAAGAGCCGCATGTGACTCGCGAGCCGCAGTTTGCTGACCACGGTCCTAAGGGAATGGACTGGTGAAGATCTGTTTTGAGGGAAAGGAGCAGGGACTGGACACTCTAAGGACCCTAGTCAAGTTAGAGAATCATGAAAGCATTCATCTTGTTTGCTTGTACTGCATTTGCAGCCTGACTCAGTGTCTTTGTCTTCTCTTACTAAAAGCAAGCAATTAGTGATGTGGGCCCAGCACTGAACAAGTTAGAGGCTAACTGAGATCACTAACATAGGATCTAATGCCAGCCCCCTCTACCATGAAGCTGCCAGGACAGTGAACTTACCCAGTCTGGGGCCCAGGAATGGAGAATGGGAGAGTTTTCATCATTTTTATTTATCTATTTTCCTGCCCATTACAACCAATGTAAATGTTGCTTTTCTTTGTATAAGTAAAACTTCATGAACAGGTTAAGATGCTAGCTCTTATTCTAATTCCTCTAGCTAACTTAGAAATTCATTGTACACTCTCCTTTTAATTTACTTATATGTACAAATTTTGTTCCTTCCAAGGATTCCATATTTCTCTACTATCCATGGCAGAGGGAGGCCTTAATATGTATCTAAAACTGTCATGTCCAAGAAGAGTCACTTCTAATCATAGTCTTTGTCTATTTTCATTTATCACCTTTTGTGATTTTTTGGAATAGGTCCCTATCTTATATCTTAGCATAGATACTTATAGATGTAATAGATTTATCAAGTAAGTTTAATACATTTAAACTTTTAATTAAAAAAAACTGTTTTATTTTTTAATAAGCACCCTCATTTTCCCTAATGTGACCAATAAAGTCACCCTAATGGGTTCACACAGGCTTATTTGCCACATTTATCTGCACTCCATACCTGCTGGATCCTGATTCAGGTTTCTCCAGACCAGCAGCCATGGTATCCGTAACTGGGCTTCTTTTATATTATTAATAAACAATGGCATTTTCCTGGACACGCCTCGAGGCTCTGACTGCTTGCCAGGTCACTGTCTCCTTCCAAAGGCAGAGCCTAACACTAGTGCTTCCTTGAGCAGCTGTCACCATTCTTTGTCCTCAGGTAACTGCCTCCCCACCACCGCCCCTGCTCATATTTGGGTTGGGCTGACATCTGAGAGGTGTGAGAGGTGGCCTGGCTAGAGAACTTGGTGGCTAGGTAAATGCTCTTGTGGAGAGAAAAGAAATGATCCGATCTGATCCTCCCAAGGAATGTTTCAGTATGAACCACAGAGAAGGAAGGACTGATGACAGAATGGCATAGAAAATGGCACAGACAGAAAGCAGTAAGCACAAGCCATGAGAAAATAGAAGCAAGGAAGGAGGAAACGCCAGGTGGTAGAGAACAAAAGTCACAGTGACACAGGCAAGAGGAGCAGGTGGGCAAAGCCAAGGGGCAGAGACCAGGGGTGCTGGCTCATGGGAATGGATCTTTGACTCTTGTTAGGACTTTGAAATATCCAGACTCATGTTCTAAGGCTCCCCGAACCTATCGTGCACCAGAGGAGAGCATTTTCTGTGCCTTCTTACTGTAAGATATTTCCTCAAAATAAACTTATGTCCCCACAATCACAGAGCCCCTTCCTGAGTGCTGCCTCTGGTCTGAGAGAGGCCAGCACAGGCATTGTGGTCTTATAGCTAGTGCACCCATACACATGCCTCTCTTTTCCAACAATTGAATGCAAACATTTTCTGCTTTTGACCTCAAACGTCTGATAGGTAAAAATATGCATTTGCATACCAAAAGCCAAATCCTTGGTTCTGAGAGTTCTGTTTGTGAAAATAATGAATGCTCATTAATCATATAGAAATGTATTCCTAAGGTACTAAAAACTTAGCTTTCCTTTTATTGTATACTCTGTTGTTCTTCTCTGAAACATATGCATTTCTGCTGTATGACTTGTAAAACTTTTGTTAGGACAATAGAGTAGATGTCAGGAACTTCTCTGGGCACTGTAGGGGACAAAAAGGTTTTCCTCGACCCTCTTAGGGTCCCTGGCTGGGTCTGAAAAGTAAACTGCAAAGACAGATTAACAGGAGAAAGTATACAGATGTACTTAATGAAAGTTTTACGTGACAGGGGAGCCTTCATAAGGAAATGAAGACCCAAAGGAACAGACCTGTGTGTTTTTATGCTCGATTTGATGAAGAATGGACCCTCGTGAAGGGATAGGATGGGTTGAAGAGTATGAGGCAGTTGTAGTAAACTGGGAAAACATAGCAAGACCTGCTTATTAGATTCAACTTGGTGTCCTTTTGTCTTTGAAGGTAAAGATGCTCCTTTCCTCTTGGTATAGTGAGGACATCTCACATGAGGATTTTATGATCAGCTTTGGGAAAGAGGGGTGAGTGCAGGAGGAGGTCAGAGCTACCTCCCTGCTTCTGCCACCTTCTCATACTCCTCTAGCTTAAAATAGTCAGTAAGCCAAGAATCCATAGTTTGGGGTAGCATGTCCTAAACCCCACCAGCTGCCATAACATTCACTACTTATCTTTGCTCATGTGCATTTGCATTATTTATTAATGCTTATTACTGCTGCAAACTCTATAAAGACAAGGAACCAAGACTTATTGTTCACCAAAGCAATAATAAGCATCCCACAACTAGTTGTTCATTAACAAGTAAAAGGAAGAAAGGCATTGTTACTTTTATTTGTAAGCCCTGGTTCATTATACATTGTTAGTGTTCATTATACATCATTAGGGTTCATTATACATTATTAGGGTTCTAGTTCAGAGAACCAAAGAAAAATGGGGGACTGCTTCAATGCTTAAGTTTCCTGTTTGTGGAAATGCTCTGGACCATAAAGTCCTGTCCTTTCATCAACTGTGCCTACTCTTTTGCCTCCCCTAAAGACCCAGAGAGCTTTTCAAACGAAGTGAAGTTTTCACTTCATTTTTATAGTTCTCCGCTACCTACGCTGCTTGCACTCACACCCAGCAAGCCACACTGTCCCCATCACAGTTTGAATTTAGGTATTTGAACTTGTTCTGCTTACTGCTCTCCACTGCTTGCACATTTGCATAGAAGTCTCTAGTCCCAGCTCCTGGCCTGCCTGTTCTTGCAGGAGCCTTGCATATTCTGGTGGATTTAAAGCCATATTTTACTAAGGTATCCAGAGAATAACAATTCTGAGCAATGTAAAAAGTTGGTATTAAGGATCTGTAATCAAATGGGTGTGAAAAAAATGGGTGTGAATAGATTTAGTAAGAAGATTTTCCCCAACTTGTTTGTCCATACTTTTTTCTTGCAGCATAGATGTGGAACCCACTGGTAGAAACACTACTTTTTGGTATCCTTGGTAAAGTTCAGCATATTTTTTTCATATAGACTTTTTAATGAAATATAATAAACTTAAAGCTTCAGGATTATGGGTATACAGCTCAATAGATTTTTGTAAAATGAAAATCCTTGTATAACCCCCATTTGGATCAAGAAAAACAACATGAATATCATACTTGAAGGTTCTCATTTCCTGTCCCTCTGAGCACAACCCCCGTAAAGATAACAACTATCTTGACTTCTAACAAAGAGATTCATTTCAACCGTTTCTTAGCTTTGTATAAATGGAATCATTTGGTATGTGCTTATTGTGTCTAGCTTTTTTGTTCTATGTTATGTTTATGAAATGCCTCCATAGTGTTAAATGTCACAGAAGCTACTTTCATTTATGACTGCATGGTATTCCATTTTATGATTATATCATAATTTGTATATTCATTCTATTAATGGACATTGAGTTGTTTTCAGCTTGTAACCAGTACAAACAAGGCTACTATGAAGATAATTGTTCATGTTTTTCATTGTACATAAGCACTCTTTTTTGAAGGGTATGTAACTTGGAGTAGAGTCATGAGATATTTGTAAGTTCAGATAAAATAGCAGAAACATCTATGAGACTGTCAATTGCTCCACATCCTGTCAACACTTGGCATTCTCAGTCTTTTTAACTTTATCTAATCTAATGGATACATTCCCCAGATAGCTGATGTTTATTGACTATGGGGCGATCTTTTTGTGTGTGTGCGCACATGCTCACATAGGGGTGTGTGTATATGTGTGTGTGTGTGTGTGTGAGAGAGAGAGAGAGAGAGAGAGAGAGAGAGAGAGAGAGAGAGAGAAACTACCTGTTTGGATCTCATATCCCCTTTTAAATTTCATTTTCTACCTTTCTTATTGATTATTAGGAGTTAATGTACCTTGTGTATGAGTTCTTTGTCAATTACATGTACTGCAAATATATTCTCCCATTTTGTATATTGGCTTTTTTCTTTGTTAATAATGTCTTTTCTTAAACAGAAGCTCTTAATTTTAGCAAAGTACAATTTATAAATTAGTGCAGTATTTTTTTTACCTGATTAGTGATCATCTTATATTGCTCTGATGTCTTTATAAAACAGTTCTTAGTAAATAGCTTCTTTGTGAGGTTTAATTGATAGCTTGTAGCCCATTATCTCATTTATAAAACTTAAGACTTTTCTTTATAGGTGCCTGTCCTCATCCTTACCCACTTCAAAGCCATAATGCCTTTTATTAGACCCCTCTCATAACCTTATCAGAATTTCTCATAATTCGTCTTGTATGATAATATGTATGATAATTGTAATTCACTATCCAGATGATTTTATAAAAAATGTGCCTGTTTCTCTGGACATTCCCCCTTTCAAGACAGTTAACAAATATCATAGATGTAACTTTGTCTGGCACCATTCTTTGTGGGAACACATTGTCCCCCTTCATCATTCAGAATGATGTACAGTCAAACCTCATTTCTCAAAGTCTCCCATCTCGAACAATTAGGTTCTTGACCAAATTGTACAAAGAAAAGAATGTCTTGGTTGTTGATCCAAACTTCAGTTTTTGAACTGACAATATTTTCAAGCTGATACCTCAGCATGACATAAAGTATCACTCAGGCAACAAGGGAGAGAATACTTTTGTTGCTGGCAAAATCAAGGATTAGCACAATGTTAAAACATAAAGAGGCCATCGAGAATGCTAATGTTGCTAAGGGTGTGAAAGAAACAATGATCACAGACAATTGAAGAGGTAGAAACGCTGTTGTGGAGTTGGCTAAAGGAAAAGCCATGAGCCAGGGACAGTCATGAACAAGCAAAGATGCTGCATATTGACCTGGAAGACATCCCTGGGCTTAATGCTAAAAGTGATTCCTTTAAGGCTAGTAGCGGGTGGTTCGATAAATTTAAGAAATAAAGTGTTTACTTATATATTAAACAGTACATTAGACATGTGCTGTATTTAAGAAAGGTTACAACAGGGCATCATTTGGGGGTCTGGAACAGATTAATTCAATTTACACTATTTCCAATGGAAAAAAATGATTCCGTTTTAGAACAAACCGCTTCTCGAACAACCTTCCAGAATGAATTAAGTTCCAGAACAGAGGTTCCACTGTATTTATTTACTTGTTCAACAAACACTCATGGAGTGACTACTATAGGTTAACTACTGTACAAAAACACTGGTACATAATAGTCAGCAAAACTGGGCATAGCACTTACCTTCATGGTATTTAATGTCTAAAGGGAGAGGTAGACGTGACATCAATAGCTACACCCATTTATGTAAAGTTACCATTGGATAGCTATTTGAATTATTACATAGATTATTGGTATAATAACATACATCCTTTTTTTTAGTGGAATTCATCCATTATCAATTACTAGTATTCCTATATTCACACATTCAAAGATTATTTGCCAAGGGCCTGGTATCTGGCAGTTTCTCTCACAATCTAAGGGTACAATAGTGAAAGAAATAGACACAGTCTTTCTTTTTACAAACACACACACTAATAAAAAGGGCAGAAATTAAATATATAATTATGCATTCAAGTGTAGTGGCACGGGTTGTTTAGCTTCTCATTCTCTTTTTCTTCAGACTGATACAATTAAGACCAAGGACACATAAAGAAACTAGATGGAATGAAACTTGTCATGGTACGGGTTTTTTTTTGTCCTGAAATTATACTGCACTGAGGCTAACCCACAGGGTGGTTCTCCCTCTTCCTTCTCTTGCTGCTCAGTGGGATCCAAAGCCTAGCCTCTCTCTCCTACCCCGCCCCCCGGCCCCATCAGCTGTGGGACTGGGTCCAAGAGCTCCAGAGGCCACAGGGAAGGGGGAGATGACAAAGCTCCAAAGCAGGGAGGTTTCCCTTTGCCTGGGGAGATACACTGGATTGACGTATCTATGTATCCCTGTGCTTGGATGTCTAAATTAAAAGAAAGAAATACCCATGTGTGTTAATACATACTAGTACAACTTGTACTACTTTCCTCTCATTTACTTGGAGCGGTATGTTGAAGGAGATCAGAATCAACACTTTCAAAAATTTTAAGGACTTTTGGTGCATTAGACCCAAGAATCAGCTAATACAAAATTGTGCTTCTGGCTATATAAGTATATACCCTATATACTCTGTGTGCAAAGTCTGTGTGTGTGTGTGTGTGTGTGTGTGTGTGTGTGTGTGTGTGTGTTGTGTGCATTTTATAGTCTTGCTTATCCCCTGCTATATTTAAGAAGACCCTGGGATAGTGTATCTTCACTGCACATTTGGAATCAGCTGGGCCGTTTTAAAAAATTCTGACTCCTGGGTCCCACTTCCAGAGAACCTGATCTGAACTGTGGTCTGTGCATTGGGAATTTAAAAACCGCCTAGGTAACTCTAATGTCAGTCAAAGGTTACAAATCACTAGCCTAAAACAAAAGTATGGCTTAAGAAATGAAATAAAAGTGTATTTCCCTTCCTTATATGCATTAATGCTATAAATATAAGCATTACACTTGGTGCTTAAACCCCACAGATTAACTACTGTTTTCTCTGGCTTTCCCATCATCCCCCACTACAAATGTCTGAGATAGAGCTTCCCCAAGACTCTCCCAAAATTCTACCCCTATGCTCACTTATTATTGCTTGCGATGCGCATCCCTATCTCACGTGACCTTTGTGGGGAACTGCATGTGCCTCTGAGATGCTCCTCCCTGCTTAAAGCTTTGGACTCTAGGAGGAATTGAAGAAAGTATGAAGGTAACCGTCCTACTGCCACATATACTGCTTTCTACTGAACTCAGATGCTCAGAACTTTGCTTCTTCTTGAGGTTATTGAATATGTTTAACTCTTATTTCAGAATACAGAGGAGATTACACATATTTAAATAATGTAGAGCTACATGAGTGAAGGTGAGGAAATAAACATTTTCCATTTACCCTGTGGCATTTTTACATAACATTTGAAAAATAGGAAATCGTTAAGCTTCAAATAGCACATTTAGTTTCTCTTCTCTAATAAAGATTTTCTTGATGTGGGGAACGAGAGTTTTAAGCTGAACATGAGAAATATGATTGCAATTTCAATCTGAGCATACCCAAATTTAATCATTAATATAAAATGTGAGCTGCTGTGAGTGGCAGACTTAGTGCCAATTAGATGTTCCTTTAAAATGCTCACCACATTTAAATTGGACATTAATATTTAAATATTTACATTTGCAAATGGTCTACTTTCTGAAACTTGGAACACAGCATCAAGTCAATTTGTAATGGGATTCATTCACCTTTCAGTTGTTTTTTTTTTAAATAAACATTTATTGAGTGCCTCCTATATGTTAGGTAACCATCAGCATTGATATACTAAATTGATATTGTATTCTTTCATGAATCTCATAGTCAAGTGAAGGATATAGGTAACTAAAAATATAAACAAATAGCCCTAGCTAGTTTGGCTCAGTGGATAGAGTGTTGGCCTGCAGACTGAAGGATCCTAGGTTCAATTCTGGTCAAGGGCACATGCCCAGGTTGTTGGCTCGATCCCTAGTAGGGGGCATGCAGGAGGCTGCTGATCAATGATTCTCTCTCATCATTAATGTTTCTATATCTCTTTCCCTCTCCCTTCCTCTCTGAAATCAATAAAAATATGTTAAATAAAAATATATATACATACAAATAAATACAAAATTATAAATTGAGATAAATACAATAAATGAAATGAAAAATGTACTCTAATGGCAAATAAAAGGTGAAAAGTAAGATGTGTTAGAGGTTTGCAAATTAAAAAGCTTGGGTTGGCTAGTGTATAGGGCTAGCATTCTTAGTATTAAAACAGTATGAGAGAAAATAAATTGTTCAAGTGTTATTCTGGTTGCATCCCTGGTGTGATTTCGCCATTATTTTCTCTTTTCTCATTACTGCTTATAAAATAATAGTTAGATCTGCAGGTTTCTTAACAGACTCAGAGTTGTGTGTTTTTTGTTAAGAATATTTTGTGAGTTGTGGTATGTATTTCTACCAAGAAACACAAAATATCTGGTTGTCTTGATTTTTCTGATGTTATCACTCACTGATGGTCATTGCCTACATCCATTACTAGTATTTCATTAATGTCCCCAAAAGCCTCTTCAATTTGGTGTCTGAGTAATTTGGACACATTTCCTGCCTTATCCCTGGAATCAACTATTTCTACTAGGAACCCAGTTCCTTTTAGTTGAAAATGGTAACAATGAGTACCCAATCTGAGTACTCATTGTTACTGGGCTGGTCACTATGGATACAGCTAGGGGCTATATCACACATTCACACAGTATTTTCCTTTTAAATGTAGAATTGCCAGGCTTTTACTAAACTTCTTGAATCTTGCATAGCCAGGGTCTTTACTGTCATCAGAAAAGGTGAATGAGAAGGTAGAGAGGGCCCACAGCCTGAGTCCTGTGAAAATACATATTTAGAGGATAGAGAAGAGGAAAAAGGCCTGACAAAGCTGGCAGAGAGGAGCAAGTGGGCGGTGCCTGGAAAGCAAGGCTATGATAATGTTATGAGAGGGAAACAGTTGCACAGGACGATCCTGAGAAGTTAAATAATATGATGTGAAATTGTGTGAATCTGTATTTGAAAGGGGAGCTGTTCTTGCAGTGGGGTGACAAGGACAGAACCCCATCGCAGTAGGTTGATAAATAGCTGGGAGAAGAGAAAATGGAGTCAGTATGAATAGTGATATGTCCTCATTCTGAAAGATGGAAATAAAGTGGCCATTTAAAGGCTGCTTTGCCTCAAGAATTTCTTAATTAATAAAACCTAGGTCTCAGTCAGGGCAATTTTTTTTCCTTAAAATCTGAAAGAGAGAGAGAGGCACCCATGATTACAAACATAAATTAATGGGGCATAAATAGATTTCAACACAATTTCCTTTTACATTCCTGGATTCCTTAACAGACTGAACTATCTAATGTATAAAAATGTATTGACAAAGTCCTTTTGAAAAGTCTGTTCCATAAACCGAGAGAATTTCTATCTTCACGAACAGTACAGGTCTATAGGAGTCATAAATCACTGATGCCTTACTGCTTGTCCCATCACTCACATGTCATTTCTGTATATTAGCTCTGGGTCCCTCTTTATTCCAACAGATTTCCAAACTTTCTGCCATTTCCATGTGTCGTAATAGACTCACCTGAAGTAATTACCTCGACTATGTATCTCAGCCTCACTGGCTTGGCCAGATGGTGTGTTCCTCTCCTCTACAGCCCGTTAGTTTATTTTAGCAAACCCTTGAGACTGCTTTAACATCCCATAAATGGAGCGGATGAAGGCCAGATTCTTTGTAGGTTAATGATTTTGAGATCAGTATTTTTGAAACCTAAGCACTGTTTCAGCAAAGGCAAAAAAAAATAAAATAAAAAAATAAACAGATGGACGAGAGGGTCACTATCAGTGATTATGGTGGCAATAAAACAGCTTACATAAGGCCAAGAACAGACCGTGTGGTTGGGTTTAGTCCTTCCCCGCAGTTATGCGATAACGGCTACAAAAGCAAATCAGGCCTGCCTGTTGCTTCAAAGTCTTTAGGCGTGAAGATAAATGGTGAAATGACAATAATTATTCTCAGGCTTTCCAGTTTGGCAATGTTTTACTTCTTACTAAGGGTTCTTTTTTCCAGAATTGCAAGGCCTGCCTTTGAAATGAAGGGGCCATGTTATTGATTAACTTTTATTGTACAACATACCGTCTGTAGCAAATAATTTTAATATTTTTTGAAGAATAGCACTCTTTTGAATCAAAAAGGGCTCCATATAAATGAACCCAGTGTGACTATTCAAATTGTTTCTCTGGGGGGATAATTCTTTTAATAACTATGATTATAAACAGTTTATCTAAAAATAGTACCTACAAAAACCTAGGTGATTTTCTTACAAAGAAATTCCAAAAAGGGAACAAGGGTGGGTTTTAAAGAAGGGAAAATATGAAGGGTTAATAGTGTGCTTTGAATCACATTTATTTATTTTTTGCAGGGGTTCAGGTACAATAAGAGCCCACTCTGGCTTCAGGGTCGCTCTCTCCCTTTTGCCTTGATTATTGCTATCACCTGAGGGCTTCATCTTTCTAACTGCATGTACAACAAAGAGCAAATTAAAACACCTGAGGCAGGAGTGCGGTGGAGGATGAGTACAAAAGGTGGAGCTGAGCATGGCTGAGGTTCAAAAATAGCTATTATTTTCTTTGGGGGGGGGTATCTTTTTTTTTTGAGTCTTTTATTTATTTTTGAATGTAATATCCCAGTTCCTAAATTAACTCCATTTGCTGATTCATGTTTAACTGGTCTGAAAGAAATATTGTACTGAGGTGACCAGGACTATAGATTAAATGTCATAAAGAATGGCCTTCAAAAACTGCAACACATAATTATAAATTCCTTTCTTATTGGCTAACATCTTGAGGCATGGGTAGATGGGAAGCTAAGCTGATTAACAGAAATTTTGAACCTCAAGGATGTCTAGCAAGGCCAGTTTTACTTCCACTCTAGGGTAGGAATCAGTATTGCCGGAGTAGACCATTCCATTCCTAACTATGAGGTCATGGATGCAAAGCACCATTTCTTCACTGATAAGTTTTCAATTACCTATACAAGTTTCACATTAAAGCAAAATGATTTGGCTCAAAGGATGCCATCCATCTGAAAATGCTTAAGTTGTACAAATCGGGCTGTTGCTTTGAATAGCTCAACATTTTTTTATTGTTATTTTTTAGAAATGATCTTATCTACTTGGAAAAGATGTCTCCTTCTTGATTTCCCTTCATTTATTTAAAGATTTAAACGTGAAAAGCACTTAGCTCCCATTTGCCAAAATGGTTGATGTCCTTACATAATCAGAATGACCTGTGCTGATGAAAGTAAGTAATGGGTCTGGGAAGAATAAGGGAATAATACTTCATACTTTATCTTATTTCAAAATGTTTATTTTATAAAAATTGGAGGAGGGGAGCCCTCTTTGTTCTTTAGCTCAAATTATGCCTATCACAAAGCCCAGCTACTCACCACACAAAAATAAAAACACTTCTACATTCATGGTAAGGAGCTGAAATTTGCATAGTAGAGTCCATGGGCAAGAGTGGACACCCTGGCGCCTCCCAGCCTGTCTCATTGGAACCGGGTATGTGCTGAGGAAAACAGCCTCAAAGTCTCCTGTAAGCGGACAAGTCAATCAATGTTTATGCATAGGAACAAAATATTGCCAAATTTTACATCTGAGCCGGTTGCCATCATTTGGGGGAAAAAATAGACATAGTAAAAAGCTCTCCCTTGGCTTTCTGAACTGAGTTTCGGAACGCTTTTATGTCCCATTTGCAAGGAAGTCCTCCATTTTTCCTGTGGAATCACTCTCTCTAATCAGGTCCCCTCGCATTGGGGGGGGGGGGGGGATCCCATCTGTTACGTTAGCAATGAGCAGGCTAAGCAAAAAGGGAAAACATCAGAGGTGGAAACCGTCTTGAAAACCTGTGAGGAATGCTCTGAAGGCATACATACAAACACATGCTTTAGCAGTTTCCTGGAAACAATGGAAATCCCTCCTCTTCTTGAAAAACCCCCCTTCCTCCCTCTGCTCTCTAATTCCCATCCAAAAACCAGTGTTTTAACAGCGGTAATGTTCCCGGAATGAAACAAAACATGTTTGAGAGGCAGCATGGGAGGCTGATTGCCATGGACATATGTGCAAGTGCAGAGTAGTACTAACATATAGGCCTTTTTAATTAGACCCCCAAACTGCTTTTTTAACACTATTTTTTAAGTTAGAATTTGTATGGTTTTCTGTCATATAGATTCATACCACACCAAGCTTTCTTTTTAATTAATACACAAATAAAGGGTACGTAATGGGTTGCCCGGAGATGGCACATCCATCCTCACTAATGAGGATACAGTGTGAGGATGCTCACTTCTTGCCTAAGGCTATGCTATTTTCAGTTCTCATCCTATAATTGCAGAATTAAACGGTTTACACTGGCTTTTGTGATTAGGAAAAGGAGAAACACATTTTAGGAGGTTAAAAATCCACTTGTATATGGCATAGTTACAATTTCCTAGTAGTGCCAAGACTTTAAAATGTTTTGGATAAAGGATTTCTGTCTTGCCAAGCATCACCCCCCCACACCCCACCACCACCACCACCACACACACACACACACACACACACACACACACACACCAAGTTTCCAGAATAAAACTCTGGCTGGGCAGAATTAAATAGTAAGTTCAAGCCACTCTCATTGGCCAATAAGAAATACTGAGCCAGGTGCCTGAAAAGGAGTTGAGAGAAAGTGAACAATGATGGCAGCCAAATGTCTGGACAGGCCTTGAACTCATCAGGCCTTGAGCAATAGCCTGAAACAAGGGTCCATTATTAAAGCTTCTCTCACAGGTATTCTGCTAGGTATAAAAATGAGCAAGAAAAAAGCATCCCTTTAGGCACTGCACCATCAAATGAATGAGAAGGAACAGATATAAGTAATTGAAGTATAAGGTAAACCAAGTTTAGCCAAGAGAGTGCCCAGCTATTAATGATGAGGGAAGCTTTTTGGTGGATGTGGGAAACCCAAATGGTGAAAAGGTTTAGCAAGACATTTGTTTCAAAATGGGGTTTCTTGCATTAAAGAGAGAGTTAGTTTATTATCGAGGATGTTGTTGTTATTTAATATAATTTCCTTGTCCCCTGTCTTCTTGTGCCTGATACAATACAGACCGGGGAAGGAAGGAGATGCTCAGTGAGAAGCAGGAAGGAGGAACTCAAGGATCCGAAAAGTTTCATGACAAACTAACAGTTGAAAATAGAAGCTAGTGCAGAAATCTAGTGGTTTACCAAAAACAAACAAAAAAACAAAAGTGAACAACATCTAACTTCTAATACTCCTCATTCCATGAACCTTAGTGTAGGGGTATTTTAGAGTCCTTTCATTCTGTGCACACAAAAATTCTAGTTGGGATCAAAATAAAACAAATAAAAAATTTGTTTGACATTGATATAGAAAATGCCCTTATTTCTAGATGGAAAAATGCATAATGTAAATTACTTATTGACATGAGGTTATACATTCAAATAATGAGAGATTTCATATGAATAATTTGTATAAATTTGTATTAATATATATTTTGCTTTTAATGGTGATAACAAATGTGAGTTACATAGAAAACAAAGGCCTACTCTTATAGAGAAACTGGATCTAAATTGATTTGTACAATATCTAGCTAATATCTATCAATATTATGTACTGATCAGAACACTTTATTAGAAGGGAAGCAACCTGCCCATTACAAAGATCATATCCTTAGAGAAAGTACCCAAACTTTTGTCTGAATAAATAAACATAAGCTCCATACTTTTTCTTTTGTGTAGCAGTTTTGTAGGGCTGATAGAGAAATCGTACGTGGAGGTGCCTTAAACATTCACATTCAATTAAATAGAGTCTTGTGAATAGATGCTTTGAAATGTTAAATTTGAAATGTTAAATTAATAAGGAGTTGAAATAAGCCTCTTACAACTCAGCAGGCTAATCCCTTTACAAAGTAAAAGACATTCTATTCAAGAATTTCAAGGTAGTAATGTTTTCACATACCTTTGCTTCTTGCTAGAGTCAGTTCATTGCTGTAACTATCTAGCTCAGGCAAAACAATTGGGATTTTTGACAGTTATCTATATTAAAGCCTTATAAATTAAACTTGATCCACTGATAGCTTCTTTAGAATTAAATTATTGCAAATAGATATATGGAGCCAAATATAATCAATTGTAGTTGATCATTTGATTCTGAAAATCTTTGGGAACATCACTGCTAATCACCTTGCATCATAAACACATAAATCTAGTCACTTTAATCTGTTTTATTTTGGAACTGCATTTCCTGAGGTTCTTTCTAAAGGCTTGTCAGTGGGATATTTGCTTAGTTTGAATTAATTCAAACTTTCTTTCAATTAAGAAGCTCAGATAATATAGCTCAATTATATATAAAATTAATTTTAGAGAGAGGAAGGGAGAAAGATAGAGAGAGAGATAGAAACATCAATGAGAAAGAAACATTGATCAGCTGCCTCCTGCACAGCCCATACTGGGGATCAAGCCCACAACCTGGAAATCAAACTGTGATCTCCTGGTTCATGGGCTTACTGATGCTCAACCACTGAGCAACACTGGCCAGGTGAATATAGTGATTTTTAGTTAAATTTACATTAGTTAATCTGCTCTCAAAAAGCAATTAAATTGCTCTTTAAAGTACCTATAAATTTTTATTTTGATGCTATGTTTCATTGAAATTTCTTCCAAATTGTGTTATTCAGAGACTGTTAGAATCTTACTGAAAAAGTTTTTTAGCTTCTTGTGGCTAATTAGGTATAATTTAAAATATGTGCTCTATTTTAATCCTGTGCATTCAACAAAGGATTTTTTTTCCCTTTCAAAAAGTTCCAAATTGAGGAAATACTTTCAAGGTTTATTTTGGTAGCTAATAAATAAATAAAAAGAAGAAGATGGAGTGGATGGGAGGGAAATTACTAGAAAAGCATCTCACAGAACCAAAGGTAGAGAAAGCAGCCAACCTTCAGAGAACCCAAAGCAAGAACAGGAGAGCAATCAGAAGCCACAGATCCCCTCGAGATCTCATTTGGAGCTTGCATGGGCTTGTACCTTTGCTGCTCGCTTCACTCCACCCAAATAAATTGATTTATTGATGTATAAAAGTAGTGAGTGTATGGTTCAATGAATTTTCACAAAATGAACTCAGCAGTGAAATCAACACCCAGGTTGGTAACTAGAACAGTACTCTTGTCGGAAGGCCCCTTTTTGCCCCTCTCACTCATTAGCTTTCTCCTCCCAATGGTGAACTTCTATCACAAATTCGTTCTACCCATTTTTGGACTTCATGTAAATGGAACTACACAATATGTAGTCTTTTATGTCCAACCTCCGTCAGCCAATGCAATTTTTGTGGGAGTCATCCATAATCCTGTGTATTGTTGCATTCTTTTCATTGTTATATAGTATTCCTTTATGCTAATATGCCTCAATTTATCTACTCTGCTGTGGTTGGAAATTCAGCTTATTTTCATATTTGGCTACTTATAAAAGTACTTTTATGCACATATTTCAGCTTGACTCTGGTGCTCATATCTCTGCATTTCTGTTGGATGTATATCTGGGAATAGAAATTCTTGATCATAGATCATGTGCATATTTAACTTCAGTAGGTACTGCTCGACAAATTTCCAAAGTGGATATACCAACAGTGTATGGACTCTTCAGTTGGTCTACACTCCCACACTGCTATGAGATAAATGTAAATTAAAACAGTAAAATGTTAAGATAACGTAAAGTTACATTATATCTAGGATGAAAATAAGAGTATACTATTTATAGCGTTTTTCAAATCTAGAATTTTCATTTGATTTCTTTTGTATAGATTTATTTTCTCAGCAGAAAGTCTTCATGTTGTCCTCAATTTGGGGGACATATTAGTCACATTTATATTAAAGTCCATGTGAGATAATCTAATGTCTAGATTATCTGTGTAACTATTTCTATTGTCTGCTTTTCCTCTTGGCTCTATCTGTTGGTATGCCTTATAAATTTTAATTGAAGGCTGTATTTAAGCAAAACAAAAGTGAGAGACTTTGGAAATGGGGGTCTTCCCCCCAAGAGAGGAATTTCTTTACCTTCTTGCAGAGTAGGAGTAGGCCAAATATATCCAGTATTACTCTGAATTGATTAGGGACCAGGTTTAAGCCTTTTTTAGGATTGACCTATCTAGTTGTTCAGATGTCCCAACTGAAGCTGGGCTGTCTACTAGGCTCCTTTGACTTTGATAGGCTCTTAGCTCCAATTTTTATCTCCCAGCACAGTGAGTACGACTGATAACTCTACTTAGGTGTTCAGCCTTTTAGCAACTGTTCTCTGCTCGGTTCTCAGACTTTAGTCTGTTTCATTTACAAATGGCAAATGATTGGGGAAAGCAGCTCAGACTGTCAGGTTTACTTCTCTGAGCTTTCCTTCTCTTCAAAATATTGGCCCTTCAGCCCTGAGCTGCCTTGCTAGCCCTGAAGGTCAGAATTTTTCTCCCCAGGTCCATTAGACTCCTGAAGGCTATATTCAGCTTCTCTACCTTAGTCAGCTCTTTCTGCTTGATTTATTAGTGTGTCAGGCAATGCTACTTACGAATCAACAAATGGATTGAGGCAAAAAGCAGTATAGATTGTCATGTTTACCTCAATGAGTTTCTCTTTCCTACAGATGTTGACCCACTAAGCACCAGCTGTTTTGATATCTCAATAATATTTCAGTTTACTATATTTTGTCCAGTTTTTGAAATTTTCTTTATTATAAAGATTAGCGTGCTATAAATTAATCTACCATCACCAGAAGCAGAATTCCTCTCTTTTATGACCTCTTCCACTATGAGTATGCAAAACACAGTTTATTCTTGTATTATTATTTATTATCGTATTATTTTCCATATAAACAACTATAAACCTACTTTTGCCCCTCCCTGTAATAAATCCTACAGATAGAAAATGCCAGCAAGGTCTGATGAGGCAAATATAATGAGAATTATTTTCTGATATGGACCTTTCTATAGTTACTTAGAAATTAGCTGTCAAAGCTCATTCTTCACATGCATGTGTGCATTTATATGTATTTACTTATTATGTATGTAGATACTTTATATGCATTATAGTTGCTTGTATTTTTATTACTGACCAGAATGTTTCATTGCTTCCCTGTCTACCATTCATACAATTTTAATATTGTATTTTGTATTATCCTCAGTACATTATTTTCACTGCAGGGGATCCCCTAATTTTTTCAGGAAAAAAAATCATTCAGTTCAGGTGATTTTTATTATGTTTCTTAGATCTATTACAATATTTTCTTCGAGAATAATACCATTTTTGTAATTGAATTACCTAGAGATTGCTGATAAATATCTGAAATATTAGGTATTATGCTTTTTCTAGGTATTTTTTAAAAATCAAGCATTCTTCCTTATTTTTCTTCCTTATTTGGTTTCCACAACTCTGCCATTTGTCTTCACTTGAAGTTTTTCATCCGTTTAGTTGAAGTTTATATATTAAGCCAGATTGTGTTTAAGGAGGCATAGAGGCTGCAAAGATGTGTGCTCAGTTAAAAAGCAATTGTCTTATAGCAATACTTTTATCCCAAGGTCATTCTTTACACAGTTTGTAGGGCAAGACATGAAGGGAAAACCTCTGCTTAGAATTTGGAAGTGTCATGAAACCTGTGGTATGAAATCACAGCCTCTCCCACTCGCGATTTCCAAATAGAAATCCATTCTATATGGTCCCCACCCTCCAAAGTGACATTACCTTTATTATTACCTGATTCCTTCTTTCTCTTAATTTTATTCCCCACCTATTCTAGTTCATCTATTCACTTCTTACTGTCTGTAACTCACAAATTATCTCTTCATGAACTCAGTGATCCTCTCCATGCCCTGTCCTAATTTCATCATACTCTATTCTTATCTGTTCTTCCTGATTTCCACACCTATAATCCGAAACATATATACATTATCATATGTACAAAGGTATACACATGAAAAAAATTTATATACTTGGTGAGTCTGAAAACAAATTGGTTTCTCACACTTTCTTTATTCCCCTTCCTAAATATTGCTTCCTTCGTTTTCTTTTCTAATCTCGCCTAGAATGAGGCCACACATCCAGCTTTAATACTATTGGTTCGAATAACAGTTTTTAAAGGATGAGAATTTGACAGTCAGAAACATGGAGCTTCAGCCTTGGAGGTTTTTATTACCGCTTGGGAATAACAGAATTTCTGAGAGATGGATGAGAGGATCAGGCTTTCTCGCAGCGCTCAGAGGAAATCGCTGAAGTACAAAATCATGCTGGGGCTGGAATATGTTCTTGGTGGATAAGAGCTATTAGTTCAGAGTTTCTTTCCCTTTTTTCCTCATGATAAATACACATGCAGAAGAATGTGATATATATACAGGGTGTCCCCACAAAATAAATACACACTTTAACAGCTGATTCTATTACATTTTGAAAGTAAAATGTATTTTAATAAACACTGACTTTATAATTATTCAAAGTGTGTATACATTTTTGGGACACCCTGTATATTTCACATATATAAATATAGACATACATTTACATATAAATTTGAAGAAAAAATAATGTATTAGTTATATAACCACAATCAAGTTTGAGAAGTAGAATACTGCCTGTTTCTTTTTTTAAAAAATATTTTTTATTGATTTCAGAGAGGAAGAGAGAGATAGAAACATCAATGATGAGAGAATCATTGATCAGCTGCCTCCTGCACCGTCCCCACTGGGGATCGAGCTAGCAACACAGGCATATGCCCTGACTGGGGAATTGAACCCTTATCTTCTGGTTCATAGGTTGATGATCAACCACTGAGCCATGCTGGCCAGGCATTACTGCCTGTTTCTTAGATAAAAACTCTGTGTACTCTACCTCAATACATCCTATCTTCCCTTCCTGAGTAACCAATAGCCTACCTTTTGTACTCATAATTTCCTTACTTTTCTGTATAATTTTCCCCAAAAAACCTTACAAATGCTCCAAAGGGAAAGGCAGTGCAAAATGTCACGCTCACCTTAATGAGTTTTCCTTCTCCAGAGGACCTTTACCCTTCAAGTCCTCAGGAGACCTCAGTTCCTTCAAACATCAGTGTTCTTATTTGCTCATTTTTTTTATCCAGCTCTTCTCATTATTCTTGACAACACAGTTGGCTGGATATGTGCTAGTCCATCCATTCCAGAACAGAATTCTTTCCATATTTACTAATATGAAAAATACAGTGTGATGTGAAGAAACCTGAGCCCAGTCTGGGAGGGTCCTTCTATGAGAGACCATTGTAAAGGGTTAGAGGTTTGCCAGGGAGGAAGGAGAAAGGGCATTTTAGGTGATGGAATCAGGCAAATTAGCAGGGATGTGGGATGGCATACTATCACTGGGGAATTGCAAAGAGTTCTCACTTCCCTACAGCCCCTTTTGTGAGTGCTGAGACCAACCACTTCCAATTTTTCCTGGGAGCTTGAGAAATATCCCTTCATTTAAGAGTTGGAGAACCAAAATTTACATTTAAGAAGGCCAAGATAAATAGCATGTCAGTATGAGTTGTACTACCAGGTTGTCTTTTAAAAATTCCTCCCTTGCTGTCTTTCTCAAATAGACTTTCAGTGTTGTGTTCTCCTCCAACAATTGTCATTAGCCCCTCACTCGCTGGGTTAACCTCTGATACATGGGAGATATGCTGTACTAGCCACATGCCTGACCTCACGCTACCCGGATTCACTCGGTAGCTGACTGAAGACCTGTTCTGTGTCCACCACTATTGCCTCGTGGAGTTCATCGTCGGCTTAGGGAGCCAAGATCTAAATACATGAAAAGTTGATTCACTTTCACAATAACTCATTAACACCTGTTCATTCTAGAATAGCTCTCATTCCTCAGTTTTTCTCCAGCTCTTCTAGTTATTCTTGACAGGACAGTTGGCTGGATATGAGCTAGTCTATCCATTCCAGAAATAGAATTCTTGTGATACAAAGATGCATAGAATTAGTGCCTGTATGCCAGGAAATATGCACTCAAATGATCTGGATGTAATAACAAAAGACTAGAAACAGTAAAATGTCTGTCAATGGAGAATGAATAAGCTATGATATAAACATTCAGTGGAATGTTGCAAATAAGTCAAAATTAATTCATTCTGCTTGAATACATCCATGTGGGTACATCATAGAGAAATATGTTGACTAGTAAAAAAATAGATTGTTACCTTTTATATAAGCCTTGACCACACACATATGTACAAACATTTGTACTAATAACATAGTACATATACAGAACTTAACATGGACCCTTAAAAACACTTAAAAACATTTTATTCTCACAATAACCATATGAATTAGACTCTTATTATCCTCAATTTTTAGATGAGGAAACTGAGAAGTTTAATTATTTGTTCAAGGTCACACAATTCAAAAGTGCAGAGCTGGCTTCAGAGTCTGTGTTCTTCAATGTCATGTTATACTGCCTCATGGAAGCCTGACACTCTTGCTGGGTATAATATTCACCAACTTCATGGCAATGATTACCTCCCAAGGGGAGGAAGGAAAATGGAATAAATGGTAGGTAGGACTTTTATTCTATGAATAGCATATTATTTCTTAAAGAGAAAGAAGAAAATAGGCCTATAGCAAATTTGACATGATATCAAAATTTGCTTTATCTCAAGTATCTCATATTAATTTTTCCTTTTTTCTGTTTATTTATAGTATGCAATGAATTGAAATATTTTAATAAGATAAATAAGAAATGGACTTCATGTCCTGTAAGAGAGGTAACCATGATAATAAAAACTGTCTTGGTACAATGTTACTGTTGTAATTAGCAGAATATATAGAGCACATGAATGTTTACAAGCATTTTACCTCCTATATACACAGCCTGGAAGCAGGTAAGACAAGTGATAATAATTTGACATATAAGAAACTGAGGCTGAAAGAAGCCAAGTAACCTGCTAACGCTGTGCAGTGATTAGTTGTTGACAAGCCAGTTTTTGTTGCCTTATCAAACAACAATGACAACAGCACTTTTCTCATTAACAATAGTCCAGAAACATATGAAGCATGGTAAGTGCCTAGAAGAAAAGAATCCAATGAACATGTCACTAAGTAGTCTATTCCTTTTTATGCCAAAGACAGTGCTTTCTTTTCTCCCCTTTATCAGAAATCATGAATTAAAGCCTGGGGAACATTTCCAAAATCTCTCTTTCCCCATCTCCCCACCATGACCACCACCAATGCATCCAGAATGAAAAGAAGAATTCTCGAGACAACCTAGCTTTCATGCTTTCTTGCAGACCTGTGCTGTTCATTATTGCAATCACAAGCCATATGTGGCTATTGAGCACTTAAAATGTGGCTAGTGTGACTGGGGAATTGAATTATTAATTTTATCTAATTTAAATTTAAAGACTGAAGCATATTTTTCATCAAATGCAACTATTATTTTTAAGATATTTTGCTTTAACATTTGCTTCATGTAAGATACTATTGTCGTGTTAGGGTATGCATGTTAGACTTGTTTCTACTTTTACACATAAACACATTACCAACTGAGACAGATTTAGTCAGATTTAGTCAGGGTCAATAGATTGATTCAGTCTGACATTTATGCTCAGATATAACACTGTAATGTGCTTATTTGAATATTTTCTGCAAACAACACAAGTTACAGTAATACCTACAATGCATAATTTATTTAATTACAGTTTTGTAATTCCACCCGCCTCTCCCCCCCCCCCCCGCCCCCCAGTTATATGCTTTATGGAATTGTTTGCACCTGATCACATGTCATTTTTCTTAAATACTTAATACTTTTCATAATACTATCATCCCTCCCCCAAATGTTTTACCATGAAAGTTTAATATGAAAAGCACTCACTAGGTTTATCTACTCTTCCCTTAAATTCATTGAGCATCCTTATAACCAGTGTTTTGAACTCTGAATGTGATGTGTTAGATTGCTTGTTTCCATTTTGTTTAGTTCTTTCTCTGGAGTTTTGTTCTGTTCTTGCATTTGGCACATGTTTCATTGTCTCCTCATTTTGGCTATCTCTCTGTGTTTGTTTCTATATATATTATGTAGAGCTGCTATGTCTCCCAGTCTGGTGGCCTTATGTAGTAGGTGTTCGGTAGGGTCCAGTGGCACATCCTCCCCAGTCTCCTTCTGTTGTAGTTGAGCCTTGCTTGCTGTCAGCATGTCAATAGGAGAGATGTACCCCCAGGCCAATCAGCTGCAAGGACTGGCCATAACCTCTGTGAAGGAGGGGACCCACAGAGCAGGACTCACATTACTGGAGCTCTGGTAATTACTGAGTTCATCCTTTGAGTGTATCGCTCATGGAGATAATTTGGCATCGTCTGAAGCTATCCACCAGTTGTTCTGGGGCTTCCCAGGAGGTGTATACTAAGGTCAGCCACCACTTGTGTTCTACCCAGGGTCACCCGGCATGAGCTACAGAGCAGTCTGCAGATGGATGCTACTTGTATGGGGCTTAGAGATGCTCAGGATAAGCCAAACTATGAACCAAGGCCTGCTAGTCCTATTGCCAGGCCTGGGGCCACTTAACAAGAAGTACAGGGCAAGATGAGGCCACATGCTGCTTGTTTGAGATATGTTAGCAAAGTCAGTAGCATGAGCCAAGATAGGCCATTTGTATGGCAAAGCCAATGAAAGCACCTTGGGTGGGTTCATAAGTTAGATGGGGCAGGTTCTCAGGGCATCACCAGGGCAGGGCACACAGAATGATGGAGACTCAGATATGGTGCCCACCTGCTGGCTCGGTGGGGGAAGGACTCAGCCAAGAAACAATGGCCTGTGCCAGCACTTTTGTCTGAGAGAAAGCTGCCACTCCAGCCCTGATACCAGGCAATTCCGTTACTCCCCATATGTCCAAAGCACCTTCCCAGCTGCTGCCCAAGAGGGAGTGAGTCTGAGAAAGTCCATGCATGGACCTCTGACTCCAGCAACCCTCTGTCTCATTTAGCCACAACCTCCTCTGGTTCTTACAACCAGAAGTTCTGAGAACTTCTGTTACCAGCACTGAACCCTTGGGCTGAATAACCTTGTTCTGGGACCCCATACTCATCAGGGGGCACCTCAGCAGCTGAGATATCCCTTCCACTTTTTATCTGCCACACATGGGTGGGACCAGCATGTTTTGTGTCTCCACCCTTCCTATAAATTTCCATGGCTTCTTCTTTATATTCTTAGTTGTAGGACTTTTGTTCAGCTAGATTTCAGGCCATTTTGAATGATGGCTGTTCTGTAGTGTAGTTGTAAATTTGATATGGTTATGAGAGCATACATTTACTTATGCCACCATCTTGACTGGATCTAGATTTTATTCTTTATGCAAACATTTTAACCATCAGATGGGGTACCACATTGTGATCTTTGTTGACTTGTCAGAGCCTTAGAGATCTCCTCTAGGGACAACCACAATTCACGACCCACAGGTGAAGCCAAGGATTCAGGCCCTACTTAGCCCATTGACGTTTAAGTCGCCAAATTAAAAATGATTCCTCATTCTCAACCACTTCCATATCATCTGGGTCAAAGCAGTTGAAGTAATTGAAGGACCAAGTGGAAGAGCTGCAGACCAAGAAGATTTTGAAAAGGTTGACAGAAGGAGATGAAAGGGTCCCCATGAAAGCTGTAATGAAAGGGAAGCTCTAAGACTACCTAATAAACCACAACTGGTCTCTATGCCAAAAGGCGTGGAGAGAGTAGGGGCAGTGTAATTCATCCTGGCTCCATTCCAGTCTTTTATCCTACCCTAGATCTCAGATCATGGATCTAGAGAAGCAAACTTTGGCTTCTAAAGAAGTAGTAAGCATAGCGTATAGTTGATTTTTTTTTGTCTGCTCTTAATCACATACTTAATAATATTGTACATCCATTGCTTTATTTGGTCCTCTCAAATTGAAGTTTAGGAAAGCCTAGTTACCCCATAAATGGAAAATCCAGGACTAGAGAATTCATAGGATGTACTTTTCCATGAGTCCATGGACCAAGGCTATCAGTGAGGGAGAGATGCTGATTAAAAGAGCTGAATGACTGGCCTCAGGTCATACATCAAGTTATAACTGGCTTCTAGATAATCTCTTATCTTGAGAAACACATGGGATGAGGCAATCAGACAGGTTGTACACACACAAGAGGCCAGAAATTGGCATGTCCAAAATGAAGTAGGAGCACAGTCTAGGTAGGATCCCCCACCCTTTCTCTGCCTGTAGCACTATTTCCTCTTCCCTGCCTCATGAGCCAACAGGAGAACCCTCCCTAGTAGGAGAGCTCTTTCCCGCAAGTCTAGAAAGTTCGGTCAAATGTTTTGTGTAACACCAATGTTGCACAACTCTAGAGGGCATTATCCATTCACATTTTTACAGGATTGTGTCCCAGGAGGTGATCTGACATAAAATAAGATGGAACAAGGATCCCTGGAGTCATATAACCTCAAGTCATAAACACCCAATGCTAGGAAAGCTAAGATGCATGATCTTGGAGATGGAGTGGGCAGAAAGTCCTTAGAGCCCAGCTGCTGGGACCACATATTTCTCACTTAAGCCAGGTCCTAAGTAGATTCCTTGGGAATACGTCAATGCTGAGAGTTCCCATTAAGAACTGAGATAGACTTTTCAGGCTCAGGGCAGAGGCCTTGGAGACTTTGCATCTATTCGTAGCCAGTAGGATAACCACTAGGCATATGTGGTCATTAATAATTTAAATTAATGATAGTAAAATAAAAAATGCAGATCCTTAAGCCAGACTACGTACATTTCAATTAACCAGTGGGTCACATGTGCCTGGTAGCTATCATATTAGGCAATGCAAATATAGAGCATGTTTTTCCTCACAGAAAATATTTCTGGACAAAGAACTTCTCTTAGTCCTATAATCCAGGATCTACATGAGCCTCATATTTTTCCTGTGGACAGCTTCAGGTTTCATTAGGAAGGTCAAGTGAGTAGGTGGGGTGGAGCAAATCCTTGGCAGATGCCTGCCAGCAGGAGAAGGTTGAAATGGCTAGGCTTGAGACTTTTAGGACAGAGGAGGAGGGGCTCTCTGGAAATAAGCTCAATGGACAGAATTTACAAGGAGGTGGTGAAAAGTTTCATAAATTGCAGGGTCCTCTGTGGAAGTAACTTCTCTTTCTGGTCTTCTGCCTTGGATTGCCACTAGAGAAAATGTCCACTTAGGTGAACAAAATCTTTTGATTATCTAGTGAGAACAAAAATGAGCTTATCTGAGGGCAAAATTGTATAGATTGTCAAAATGTCTTCCTCATGCACAAAGGCTGTACTCGGGAGATACCTATCACCTGTTCTGTATGTCAAGAAAAAGAGAATATAGCCACATGAACTGTCTATGCAGTCCATAAATTAAAAGCACTTGACATTTGCTATAACACATCCCAATGATATGAATCATCCACTGTCCAGTAAATGGGTTATGCTGAACATTTGCATTCATTAGCTGAGCTGTCATAAAGACAGAGTGTTGGAATTGTTACTTCTAGTCCTAATTCTGAGTATTAGACAGTTGAGAAACAGGCAGACTTTGCTCACGTAGCCCAGAGCAGGTCTCTACATGTGAGCCTCCACCAGCATCTTTCTTCTCTCTTACTGTGCTTTTCAGTGATTGCTAAAGAAATGCTTTAGGAGCTGGAGAAAGCTGTCAGATCCCCTGTGAGATTAAATGAACAAGCTCAACAGAACAGAAAGGCAAAAGGAAATCTGCTCAGGCAGGGGCACATTTGCTTTGGCTTGCAGCTGTCAGGAAAAGAGGGAGCTCTGTGCCAAGAGTAAAAATAGGCTCCTCCTTCAGCCGCTTAATGACATGATTTTCTTAGAAAAGTATAATTTTCTTGGGCATGCTCAATTAGACATTTTAGAGACAATATTTTACCCAAAAGAATTTGCTTTGTCTTTAAACTGCTTTGGTAATATGCAAACCCTCTCAAACAAATAAATGCTTTTCAGGAACTCTAAGTTTTAGAGCTGCCCAGTTACTTCTGGGGTCAACCTGTGGATGTCTATCTTCATTAGGATATGATCGTATCCGATGCACTCTGCAGATCAAAACCATTACCTTCAAAACCATTCCCAACTCCCAAAGTATAATTTCTGCTTAGGTCCAGGGAGAGTCTTAAAAGCTCAGGTCCAGGGAGGGTCTAAAATCATGACAGAAAATATGATTTTCTTCTAAATAATCAGAATCACTTTGGTGGCATAGCACACCTTTGAAACCATGCATCCCTCAAAGGTACCTACTTTACTTACTGTGAGGAGAGGTAAGAAGTGATGGCACAATCAACTTTCCTAACTTGGTGTGAGCTAGCTCCAGCATGCTACTGGGCACTTGCCTCTTTCTCTCACATGCTACTTTCAATTCAGAAGTAAATCCGATTAGCTCTACCTGCAAACCATATCTAGACTCCAACTTCTCAGGCTCCACACTGCACCATTCATATTCGAGTCACCATCATCTGACATGTGGAGTTTTGCAATAGCTTCCTAACTGATCTCTGAGCCAGAGGGATCCTTTTGAAAGATAAATCACTTCTCTGCTGAGAACTTCTAGTAGTTTCTATGTTACTGGGCAGTGTAAAAGCCATCGAATAGTACTCCATTCTACTTTATTTTTCTGCATTTTCCTTGTCATTTCTAATATAGTAATTTACTGATTTATCATCTAATTATCTGCTTTCCCATTTTGAAATGTAAACTCCATGAGGCCACATATTTTTGTCTCTTGTTTCAGAAGCCCTGACTCCTAGAAGAGTGAATAGACATACAATAAGCATTTAATAAATAATTGTTGAATGAATGCATGAATGAACTTACCTCTTGACTTCTTTGGCCTGGTTGCTCCTCATTCTATCCTCCTGATCCCTGGGCCTTACCTGCCATTAACCATAAGGTGTCCTGCGTCACTCCTGGCATGGGCCAATGTCCTTCACTGCTTCAGAACTCACACTTGATGGGTCAGGCCCTGACACCTCCCTAATTCTCACCCACCTTTAGCTCTGCCTGTTTTGATCTGCCTCATTGCCAGTGACAATCTGGTATTACACAAAGAACATTGTGTTTAGGCTCTTTCCCAGCATCTTCATCTTTATAGAAACCTGCCCAAAACAAATAATCAGATAAGCCATTTGCTTTCCTATACCTGACACTAGGAGGACCACTGAAAATGAACAATTTAGATGAATGATTATACTTATTTATTAAGCAAATACCTATTGTCACCTAGTACAAGCACATAAAAGAGCAATTAGTAAGCGAGCAAATGATCATAGTCATGATAACTGATATTTATTGTGCTCTCACTGTATGTGGAGCACTTTGTCTGGTTTATCTCTTTTCACATCTATTTTTGCCGACTTAGATCAAGAGTTTGGACTTCTAAAGTAGCTTTTCAATCAGAATCATTGTTTTCACATTTTCTGTACAATTCTATTGTCCACAATAGAGTCTAAATATTTTAAAACACTCCTGAGCCCTCTCAACATGCTTAGTAAAATCCAGACTCTTTATCAGCACCCAAAGTTACTATTTAACATCAGTGAGTGCTTACTATTTGTAAGCCTTTTTTAATGCTTAATGCCCTCAGCAATCCAAGGAGGTAGAAAAAGAGTCAAGAAGAGTATCATCCTATATACTAAAAGGCTAATATGCAAATCGGCCAAACAGCTGAATGACCGGTCGCTGTGACATGCACTGACCACCAGGGGGCAGATGCTCAATGCAGGAGCTGCCCTCTGGTGGTCAGTGTGTTCTGCAGGGGGACCGCCCCTCAGCCAGAAGTCCTGAGCTGGGCTCACAGCTGGTGAGTGCAGCGGTGGTGGCGGAGCGTCTCCCGCCTTCGTGGCAGCGCTAAGGATGTCCAACTGGAGCGGGCCTAAGCCTTCAGTTGGATATCCCCCTAAAGGCTCCTGGACTACAAGAGGGCACAGGCCAGGCTGAAGGACCCCCCCACCACCCCCCGCCAGTGAACGAATTTCATGTGCCGGGCCTCTAGTGTAGCTAATAAGAGGCAAAGCTGGGGTTTGAACCCAATCACTTAACCACTCTGCTATCCTGTTACCCAAATGAGTAAACTGGCCAAAGACACCACCTCAACTTCACATCCTACGGTGACCTCCACCTGCCAAGCTGTGCCACAGACATATAGGCTCACTTCTGCTTCTGGAACACAAAACTTAATATCTTCCACAGCAAGGCTCTCCTGGACCACCCCATCTAAAGTAAAAGCTTCTTTCTGTCATAGCATTCTGTTCTTTTCCTTCACAAGTTCAGTCACGATTCATGGATTTACTTGTTTGTTTGCATATTCATCCTCTTTGCCCACCGCATATCTATTTTATTCAAAACAGTCTACACCTCGAACTTTTCTGGTTCTTAATAAACATCTGCTGAATCCATGCATGAATGAACTCATTCATTCAAAATCCTCACTGCAAACCCTGGGGAAGTTACTACTCTTCATTGACAAAGATATTAAATAACTTGCCCAAAGTCAAAGAGCTTATACCAGTAAATGGTGAGGCCTGGATTGGAACCCCAGCCTTTCTGATTGCACAGTACCAGCAAGCTATGCTGCTTCCCAAGGTGCTCAGGGTTTAAGGACCCTAAACCAGAAGATTACCAAAGCAGCTGGCAGATGGGCTCAATAATCTCCTCTATAATTATCTGCAAATTTGTAAACCTTGAAGTGAAAAATAAATCCTCCCTACTCAGGTTTCTTTTTAGAGCGATGACTGAATGACCAAACGGAGCCTCATCTTGGGACTGCACTGAGCAAATCACAGCGCAAGGAGGCAGCTAATTGCCGAACTTGATTGCAACGGCTAATCACAGTCATAGGGAAAAAAGTGTTGGGAATTAATTAGGCAAGGACCTTCCGAACAGCAGCAGGAAGCCTCCAAGTGACCTTTATTTACAGTCAGTTAAACAGAAGTGTGACTAAAAATGCCAGGGAGCAAATCAGATTATTAATATTGATTGCTTAAAGAAAATGAATAATTTAGAAGCCGAGTCAGAATAAATATCCAGTGACAGAGATGAAAGAGCACAGCACACCACATTTCTAACATTCATCTGTCATGCAGGAGTGTCCCCTGCTCGGAAATTGAGAATTTTCACCCTCACAAGACACAATTAGTTTCATGACCCAGCATGACTGCCACTAGGAACTGTTCTCATTCAGCCAAGCATGGGGAACATTCAGGGTGTTGAACTCAAGCTTTTGTCAACACTTTGCATGGTAAACTAATTACAAGTTCATGGAGATTGACTCTCCAATTTTTATCAATAAAACAGCAATCCAAAGAAGTTGGATTACATTTCCTGTACTTACTGTGTGAAGCTCGCGGATTCAGTTCTTGATGACAGTCTATCTTTTGTGCTGCATTTATGACAGAAGTTTTCAATGGGAAGGGCAAATGTTTCAGACCATTTACAAGTAAAGGTTCTTAAGGGTTACCTCCAACTTCCAATAGAAGTTGCCTTTCATATACAGGAGTCAGTTTTATACCATACTTCCCCAGCAACACACCTCAGTCCTAGCTCCATTTGGTGATGACAGATATAGAATATTTATTTATAGCAAGATCTTAAGTAGGTCATTTTGAATTGCATGCTTTATTTAAGCAGTGATTTTTGAGAGTTTAAGCCTTGTTGAAAGGTTTAAGTTATATTCTCCTCTACCTGGAAATACAAGTTAAATTTACTAGTGGGGGTTTATTGCAATAATTATGTTTTAAGGCAGTAAATACTAATAGTTTTGCTGAAGTGAAAACATTTCAGAACTACCACAGTGGTGGAGAATTCAAACATATTTACTTTGGATAAAACTCAGAGAAATTAAGCTCTGTTGCTATCAGACTAATGGAGCAAATTAACTAGCTGTGTTCAAGGCATCCATGATTTCTATATGACAGGAAACATAATTTGTAACAAATCAATAAAGCAAGTCAAATCACTCACTCCCTTTATCCAGTATAAGCATTAGTATTCATTTATGCCCATATTAATTTATGTCATTCATATTATGTATCGAATATAGAAATGAGCATTATCTCATACATATATATGAGAAATAGATCCTGAGGTGAAATGACTACCATCTCTATACAGTGAACAGAATTGAATTGTCTCCTCTTTGAACATAGTTGTTTGAAGTACATGCTCTTATGGTACTCATCTCTAAGATATCAAATGTATCTCTGCATAAACTCCACAAGAGTTCCATTTCCCTACAATTGAGAAGGAGCCAAATGCAAGTTTCAGTAAGGGTTGAGATAGTCTCACATGTGGTTTATTGACATGCGTAGGTCTCATTATGTTGCCTATTAGATTTTAGCAAATACTGCTCAGTAAATTGGTCTGACTGACCCTAGGTGAGACCCAAGACCAGCACACTTATGTTCTTCTGGTCAAAAAAAGATGGGTACCAGAGGTAGAAAGGTTGCTCCAAGTGTGGCTGGTGTCTTCCAATCTGGATGGATTTTTATTTAAGCATTTTTGAGGTATCTGTCAATCATGAATGAATGCTCACTTCTCTGTTACAGATAGAGTTTAGGGTAACAGTGGTCCTATTATAAAAGACTGATCAATTGGTTATTCCCCAATAACAGAAACTTCTTTCTATTGTCCAAGAGAGCAATAGAAAGAAGGTCATCCAATTATGCATCTATCTTATTATATAGACTATTTTCCCATAAGAATTTAAATTAACTTAACATCCCTAGGAGAGGGCAGAGGGAAAGGTCATATAAAAATCAGACTCCTTGCCTGGCTGGTGTGGCTTAGTGGTCGAGCATCAACCTATGAACCAGGAGGTCAGGGCACATGCCCAGGTTGCCGGCTTGATCCCCAGTGGGGAGCATGCAGGAGGCAGCTGATCAATGATTCTCTGTCACCGTTGATGTTTCTATCCCTCTCTCCCTCTCCCTTTCCTCTCTGAAATCAAAATATTTTTTAAAATATATGTATCATATATGTATCATCTATTTTTAAAAAAATCAGACTCCTCAATCCTCTATGGTCAAACACCCATATGCCAGCCCTGCAGACTGGTAATCTTCTGAACAAGAATTCTCCTTCACTTAGCAGATTGCAGGTAAACAGAGGCCAGTAGAATATTTTTGTTCTTCCATGAATTTGAAAAAAATATCATTATTTATAAGCTATGTTTTACTGGTTCTGGTATCTCTTTCTGGATGTTTTAAATTAGCTTGTTATTTTAAAAACATGCAAACTGATGCTCAACGGAATGCAGCAACAACAAAATGCAGAGAGCTTTAATTAAATGTTAGTATAAAGCCTTAAGCACACTTGATGTCAAAATACAGTAACACAGTTTTTATTGAGGTGTGCTAAATGATTCAGGTAGATGGCAGGTGGGTTACCTCAACCCATTGGAGTTTTAGGGGGGTTTATTGGCTTTTGTTTGCACCCAGACACCAGCACACTGACTGTGGCAACTTTCTTCCCCAAAGCAATTTTCATTTTCGAAAACAAACAAACCATGCAAAATTATGGCCCCTCATTTAGATTCCAGGAGCCTACCTGGGACTGGCCTGTGAGTAGAATGTGGCGCTCACCTTTTCTGATTCATTTCCTATTTCCAGGGAACAAAATGAATCGGGTTCTTTGGAAAGGCAATATGTGCAAATGTGCATCTTTTAATACATGAAAGCTAGCATTAAATACATGACTGTATTGCATTCTTAGATGTCTTCCTTTTGCTACTAGCGGGTGGTGGTTTTCCCATTAATTGCATGTCATTTGTAATGGGGACGCCTGGCTTTACATGCAGATGTGCCCTATTCCTTGTTGAAAAACAAGTAAAATGATTGCAATGATTCCCAGTATCAGATGATAAAAGCAGCATCTTTAGAATTTGTAAATGTGCTGTTTTTATTTTATCCCATTGTTTATACACAGATTAAAACATGATCCCCCATGGCTTCAGCCTGTAATTGAATAGAATGTACTGAGGCTGCCACAGAGCAGTGAAGCAATGCTTGAGTGACTTCAGAACAGAGTCAACACCTGAGGAATAAATTTTCCCCTTCGTCTTTCACCCTGGCCTTGAATTCTCTTATAATGTTGAGAAGACACAATAAAAATGATATCCTTTAATGAGCAAAGAAATGTAGCTAAACACTACAAAGTCTGCTGCAGGAAAGAAAGATGTTTTCATAATCCTTGAAAAAAAATTTTTTTGGGGGGGAGGATATTTTCCATATAATTAATTTCATCTTAATTTGCTTAGCTTTCTGTAGATCATCAGATGGAAATTGCAATATGTTTTTTTTTATCTTTTGTATCCCCCTGAAGTCTCAGCATAATTTAGAACCAGGAAAAAGCAATTCTTTTGCACTTTGCATGCAAGTCACAGTTTTCTTATTGGGTTCCAAAGGATTCCTAGTCTCCGAGCTCCAGTGCACAGCTGCTACTGCATATGTTGCTGCTGAAAACGAAAACTTGCTGAAATAATCATTCCCTATGTTTTTAAGAGGCTGTGTTTAAAGTACTACTTGACACATCTCATTTCTTTAGGGAGCTTGAATTCGTATTACAAAAGAGAAGAGCCAATAAAAACCCAAGACTTCTATTTTTCTTTTCAATATTGGAGAGTATGAACGAAAAATCCTGACCATCACTAATCTTAGAATTCTTTAGAGCCTGAGGTATTATGTGTACTTTAGTTTCTAGAATGCAAAACACAAGTATAAATTAACACTGTATATTGAATGTAAAATATGGACACTTTCCCATGTACATGATATAAAAATATAAACTTTTTGTACATACAAAATTAGCACCATTTATATGTAAAACCATTAGAGGCCTTATTAACCTTTTTCCTTCTATGATCTTGCTACTGATTATTTCCAGCACCTTTTCAAATAAGTAGCAAAAGTAGGAAAGGAATGTTTAATTGCTTTACTAGCATGTAGAATTCATACCAGTTACCCTAAATCCCAGGTTATATGAGATCCCTCCATATGTGTAGAGATACCTCCAAACCTAGATGTCCATGGACTTTTATTTCCTCTATTACATACACAAAAGAAGACAGTAAAATTAGAGCTCCCAACCAATACATTCCAAAGTTAACATAGCATCCCTGAAATGTGAAATTTAAAATGTAAGTGAATGGAAAATAATCTGCGCAGAATTCACTAACAGCTTGAAGAATAGTTACCTTCTAGGGCTTCCTCTCTTATTTTTTGCAAACAATTCTTTTTTTAAAAAATTAAATCTTTATTGTTCAGATTATTACAGTTGTTCCTCTTTTTTCCCCCCATAGCTCCCTTATACCCGGTTCCCACCCTACCCCATGCCCTTACCCCCGCACTGTCCTCATCCATAGGTGTATGATTTTTGTCCAGCCTCTACCTGCACCCCCCATACCTCTTTCCCGCCCCCCTAAGGATTGTCAGTCCACTCCCTTTCTATGCCCCTGATTCTATTATATTCACCAGATATTTCTGTTCATCAGATTCTTTTATTCACTTGATTTTTAGATTCACTTGTTGATAGATATGTATTTGTTGTTCATAATTTTTATCTTTAGCTTTTTCTTTTTCTTCGTCTTCTTAAAGAATACCTTTCAGCATTTCATATAATACTGGTTTGGCGGTGATGAACTCCTTTAGCTTTTTCTTATCTGTGAAGCACTTTATCTGACCTTCAATTCTGAATGATAGCTTTGCTGGGTAGAGTAATCTTGGTTGTAGGTTCTTGCATTCATCACTTTTAATATTTCTTGCCACTCCTGTCTGGCCTGCATAGTTTCTGTTGAGAAATCAGCTGACAATCGTATGGGTGCTCCCTTATAGGTAAGTAACTGTTTTTCTCTTGCTGCTTTTAATATTCTCTCTTTGTCCTTTGCTCTTGGCATTTTAATTATGATGTATCTTGGTGTGGTCCTCTTTGGATTCCTTTTGTTTGGGGTTCTGTGCACTTCCTGGACTTGTAAGTCAATTTCTTTCACCAAGTGGGGGAAGTTTTAGGTCATTATTTCTTCAAGTAGGTTTTCAGTATCTTGCTCTCTCTCTTCTTCTGGCACCCCCATAATTCTGATGTTGGTATGCTTTAAGTTGTCCCAGAGGCTCCTTACACTATCTTCATACTTTTGGATTCTTTTTTCTTTTTGCTCTTTGGTTGGGTATTTTTTGCTTCCTCATATTTCAAATTGTTGATTTTATTCTTGCGATCCTCTAGTCTGCTGTTGGATCTCTGTATGTTATTCTTTATTTTAGTCAGTATATGCTTAATTTCTAGTTGGTCCTTTTTCATATCCTCAAGGGTCTCACTAAATTTATCAGCTTTTTCTAGAAAATTCTTGAAAAACCTTATAACCGTGGTTTTGAACTCTATATCCAGTCATTTGCTTTCCTCCATTTCTTTCATTTGTGACCTGTTTCTTTGTCTCCACATTTTGGCTGCTTCCCTGAGTTGATAGAGTAGCTTTGTGTGCTAGGTGCCCTATAGGGCCCAGTGGCTCAGCCTCCCCAGTTACCTGAGGTGGACACTCTTGGTGCACCCCTTTGTGGGCTGTGTGCACAGTCTTGTTGTAGTTAAGCCTTAATTGTTGTTGGTATCACTGGGAGGAGTTGACCTCCAGGCCAATTGGCTGTGAGGATCAGCTGTGTCTAAGCTGGGAGAACTTCTGTGCTGGAGACACCCTTATGAGGCAAGACTTGCTTCAGTGGGGCTTTGGTGCTCACTGAGTCTGCCCCCTGAGTGTGTCCCTTATGGATCTGAGGAGTTATAATCTGGATGGTCCTACTCTGACCCCTGGGTACACTGGCTCTTGGATCTCCAAGGAGGTGCTAATTTAGCCTCTGCCTGAGGCCACCCAGCAGGAGCTACAGAGAGATCTGCAGATTCCTCTTCTTTGTTTGGGTTTTGGAGGTGCGCAGATGAGGCCCAGTTGTGAAGCAATGCAAGCTGCTGTGGGGCCTTGGGCCTTCTTTTGGATGTTCTGGGTCTCTCTGACTCAGCTGCAGTTTGTTAGGTAATTTTAGATTTCAAAGGACCAGGCCATTCATATGCAAAAGCCTCTATGCACAGCTGGGGTGGGGCGGAGTCTCAAGCCGGAGCAAACAGCAATGGCTTTCTGTCAGCCCTGCTCTAAGAGGCCTCCAGGTCTCAGTGTCCCTTGGTAATCACTGCAAGCACCTCTGAGAGAAAGCCGCCCTCGAGTTCCGCCTGAAGCCAGACAGTCCAGTTTCTCCCTGTATGAGTCTGGGTCCCCAGAGTCTTGCCTGGAACTGGAGTTCAGAGCAGTCGGGAGCTTGTGTCTCCCTGAGGATTGAAAAAGCCAGCCACATACTCAGTTGCCAGCTTTCTCCACACGCACACCTCCATGCCTTTACACTTTACTTCCGCACCTCCTCTGAGTCTCAGTATGCTTTTCTCTTCCCTTCTAGTTGTAGAATTTCCACTTAGCCAGCCTTCCTGTGGTACTGGATGATGTCCGTTTTGTCTTTTAGTTGTAGTTTTGAAGTGATTGTGCGAGGCAGCAAGTTCAGGTGTTTACCTATGCCGCCATCTTGGTTTTTCTCTGCAAACAATTCTTAGTGAATAAGGATACCAAGGCAATATTCTCAAAGCCCCAAGCATGTTTTGTGGAATTTTGTATTTTTCTCCAAACATTTTTCCCACCATTTGGATTTCTGGATTGTAAAACAGAAATAGGAAGCATTTCTAAATAAATACTTAACCAACATGTGGTTTTTACCCAATAATCATTCCCACATTGAATTTTAAAAATTTCTAAAGATTTTTTTTTTGTGTTTTTTTTTTTTTGAGAGAAAGATAAAGTAAGTTGCATTTGAATATTTCCATGGTTTTGTAAGTAATATTTATGTTTAAATTTGAATGCAAACTGTGGAGAATTTAAGGTAGAATGGAATTCAGTAATTACAGTCTCCTTTTTGCTAAGTCTTAATCAATGTGGAATAAGATCTGCCTTTTGTGGCTTCATTGCATTCAGATGATGTCAGCAGATTTGGAGGCAGGAAAATAGATATATGTTCCTTTGATGTTATTCTTGGGAAAGTTGTAAGTGCATTCCACAGGGAGGATACATTTCTCCTTGCCTGCTTAATGGCCCTAGAGACACAGGAAGTGACCAGTATATCTATATTTAGTTATTATGAACCATTCACTTTCTGAATAATTCAATGATTTAATTTTTCTTGATTAAGAAGGTTGTAAGTGTGGCCAATGTAAAATTACTTTTTTTAATTTCCTGTCATTAACTGCTTAAAGATGAAAAAAAAAAAAGCTGTGATATGACCCATTTCGCTCTTTATAAATAAAACTTATACTGATCAGATACTCTGCTACCAGGATGGTCCTAACAACTCCTGAGGACCATGTTTACCATGTCATGATCCAGTTTGTGTCCATGATTGATTCTCAGTAAATTCATCTTCCTTTTCCAAACCCACTGCAAGTTAAAATGATTTCAAATTACTATGGTTACTAGATTTGGCTGATGGATGAACTTATTATAATATATTTTCTTTAATTGTTCACCTATCTTAATAGAGAGTTCAAATAAACTGTGTGCAATCTAGAAAAGAACATGTTTAGAAAACCAGATACAGCACACTAGCATTAACTAGAATTAAGTTTTATGTGGACTTAATCATCCTGAATGAAGATTACAGCTCAAATGCCTGAACTTCTAAAAACATTACAAATGGAGAGCATTATTCATCATTATTTAGCACATCTAAGAAAAATACTTCACACACTTTTAATTTCCCCAAACTGAGGTTGTGACAGAATAGTTTATAAAACTTTTACAAATATCTTCATTTGAGAGGAAAATATGTTTTTAAAATATAGAGCCAGTTGGATAATTGGTTGCTTATGTGGGATCTGGCACAAGAAATAACAGAGAATGGAGAGTTAGTCCTGTAGGTAACAGAGGGGAAGGCCATGATGTATGGACCCTGATGTGACACTACCCACTAGACTTGGCCAGAAGTCAAGAGTGACTTAGATTTGCCAGCCTTGAGATTTGGGTAGCCAAAAGGAAAAAGGTTATATGAACAGAAATAGGGAAAACAAGAAATTTCAGATACTAAAATAGATTCAGTTTGAATCTTTTGAATTTACCTGAACTTCCAGGTTAGGACATTTAGATGAGAGATGGAAACAACTGATAGTTTAGAGGTATTGAGACTGGAGATACTGATGGAATAGTCCTCTATATTCTTATCTCTGCTTATATCTATAGATTGAAAATAAGAAATTAATGTAAAATAAAAGAAAAATTACGTAAAATCTGGCTATCCAGAAATAACCAAACAATAATATAATAATATGATATAACTTTCTCCAATCTTTTTACTACATGCATATACATGCATGAATATGCTTTTTAGGCAATCATTTGCATGCATAACTATTCTGTTTTATAAACTTGTAAGCCAGCAGCTAAGATGTTTTAGCATCAACTTTGTTCTGAAGCCCTAGAGTTAATTTGTCACTTTGTGGCAAAATTACAATAATAGTAGCTAGGAGAAAAAATAATAGACTTGGAAAGCACCCTTGCAAATGCCAGTATAGTAAGTGTTAGTAAATAAGTTTTATTGTTGTTTTGTTTTCTCATGTATTTTGTTTTTTGTTGTTGTTGTTATTAACATACCTTGCTTTGAACAGGATTGGAGGCAAAATAAAATGCAATTCAAGGACACCATTGTATCTTAGGTTAATACATCAAATCAAAATTGTCCCACTTAATCCCTTCCACCTTCCTCATGCTTACTCCTCTTCAGTCTCACACATGATTTTAGCCAAGTTAAAGTAAATACTGATTAGGATGATCAAATAACTGATGGGCAAAACAAATGTCTTTTCTTTCATTATGAGAAAGGGAGCTTGCTTTAACTTGGTACCCATCACAATTATGGCAGTCCTATTGGTCCTGTGATAACCGTTTTAGACAGTATAGCTTCAAATTGCTAATTTTCAGAGGTTCCAAACAGAATTGCAATTCCCTATCTTGTCTTCAGAGAAGCACACAGGAAATGGAAAAAAAATATCTCAGGGAAGAAAATTGCATATAAATAGCAGGCATGAAAAATATTGCCTTAGTCTGTGCTCCAATAACATAGTCTAAAAATACAAAGAACAGTGAGTATGTATCTCTTGCGTCTCCGGTGAGGAAAACATCCAAGAGTTCACAGAGCTCAATTGTTTTGCTAAAATGCCCGATTAGGAAAATCAATTAAGTAGGCATAATGGGCCCTGTGGAGAAATTGCTTCATTTCATTGGAACAGGAAGAGAAAATGTGAAAAAACAAAACATCTTTTTCTATTGCTTTACCCGCCCACAAGCTATTAGAGAAAGAGAGAGAGAGAGAGAGAGAGAGAGAGCGAGAGAGAGAGAGAGAGAGAGAGAGAGAGAGAGAGAGAGAGAGATATGACTAAAAGGTGTCGTCTTCACCTGGTTAAGCCTCAACCACCAGTTCGGAAATCCCAAGCTCTTTTTCAGAGAATGCTGATGTTTATGTATATTTCCTGGTCAGATTTCTACTTTTTAGGGCCGCTACTGAGTCTTGGGAGTCCTGGTCTCTTAAGACTGGCTTCTAAATAGAATGTAATCTCTCCAAGTTAGTCTTTCTGTAGAGATTTTGAAAATAGACTGAGACTTTTTTTTTTCCAGTTTCAGTGTCTATGCTAATGGTGGCTGAAGGGGTAAACAGTAATGCAAAATTACACACACACACACACACACATACACACACACACACACGTACACACAAAACACAAACACCAGGGTTTCCAGAAAATTTCCAACTTTGCCTGGGTGATTATCCCAAATATCCAGAGCCTCTTGCTATCTTTTACTCTAGAGCATGAAATTAATCAAGCTGCTTTCCTTCAGTCCTTGGACCTTCTCTAGATTATAGAGTACTTTGTGATTTCACATCTGGTTGATTCTGCTGAAAGGAGAATAAGTGTGCATCCGCAGGTTCTTTACATAAGCCTAATCTTATGAGGGGGTTGCATTTCTAGAGATTATAAGAGTCTGACTATCTGTTAAGTGCCTTCTATTCTACAGGTCCAAGGTAATGGTAGGGCATTTTCTCACCATGAAAACGCTGAACCATCTAAATAAAAATACAATCTGAAGGCCTCAGATACCACTTATGGATTTCAGTCCTAGCTCCATCAGATACAGCGTAAGTGAGTTAATCTCACTCTGCCTTCAAGTCTCATCTGTAAAAGAAAGATCATAATATTACCTACCTCATAGGGCAGTGGTCGGCAAACTCATTAGTCAACAGAGCCAAATATCAACAGTTCAACGATTGAAATTTCTTTTTAGAGCCAAATTTTTTAAACTTAAACTTCTTCTAATGCCACTTCTTCAAAATAGACTCGCCCAGGCTGTGGTATTTTGTGGAAGAGACACACTCAAGGGGCCAAAGAGCCGCATGTGGCTCGCGAGCCGCGATTTGCCGACCACTGTCATAGGGAGACTGGGGGAATTCAGTAAGTTGATAAATTAAAATGGCCTTTTACATTGTAAGCATTGTATAATTATTATAATTGCCTCGATTCACTGCAAAGAAGTTTTGTTTGTCCTACAGTGGTGTGATGGGGTGGATTGTGTTCCACCCCAGATTCATAGATTGAAGTACTAACCCTTGGAACCTCAGAATATGATTGTATTTGAGGATAGGTTCTTTACAAGATAATAAGTAAAAAATGAGTGCCAGAGGCTAATTCCAGCATGTCATAAATGCAAGAAATTTCATCAAAAGTTTGATGGAGCCGTGAGGCTTCAGCAGGGCTGAATACTTGTTGTTGCCTGCTGGAATAGCCGAAAGCATTTCCCCAAACCTAAAGATTTGCATATATTATTGCCTCCTATAGAGACAGCCAAAGGCAATTCCCCCAATCTGACAATGCCTACTGTACACCAAACCTTAACCTTTAATATGTATATCTGCTTTGCTTTAGGGCAATTTGTGTTAATAAAGAGCAAGGGGTCCAGAGAGTCAGAGAACTTGGTTACTGAAGCTAAGCCCTCCTCTGGCTCTCCAAAATGCCTTCCAAATTTATATTTCATGTCTAGTCTCTTTATTAATTTACACACAGCCCTTCTCCAGATTCCTGAACCCTTCTAGATGCTGGAAAACACCCCGACAAATGAGGTCATTAAGGTGGGCCTCAATATGAATGGAGTCCTTTAATGAGAGATTGGGACACAGACACTGAGAGAGGAGCATGTGAAGACACAAGAAGAAGATGGACATCTGCAAGACAAGGAGGGGCCTTAGGAGAAACAACCCTATCAGCAACTTGACCTAAAATTCTAGCCTTCAGAATGTGAGTTAATTTCTTTGGTTCAGAACACCAAAGACTGTGGTACTTCATTATGGCAGCCCTAGGAAACTATTACAGTTGGACTTCAAAATTAAAGTTTTCTAATAAAGGTTCTTATTCAGGGACTCTCTTGAAAATCAAGACATCTGACAATGTTGGACTCTCCTGGCCTACCTAGAAACAATAGATGATAGTTGAAAAATAAATATTGTTGTCTTTAAAGAGGGAATGGGCTATCACCATGGTCGGCAACCACTGGGCTATCCCATTGACCACAAGGCCGCCATTTCCCATTTGTTCACATCCAACCCACTGGTCCCATTGGTATCTAGGGAATTTGATCAGAAGGTCTAATTCACTTTGGGTGCTTACATATGTTGGTTCTTATTCTTTCAAACTGAACTAGATAATCTTTGGTCTAGAAAAAGACTTTCTCCTGCCCTGATACCCATAGAAACCTTCATAGAGATGAGAACATAGCATGGGTGGGCTTAGGTTGTTCATAGCCATGTCTGTAATTCTACTTCTTTACCTCCTACCCAGTATCAGCAGTAAAATGCACATTTTACAAGTTACATCACACGTGCACGTGCATGTGTGTGACTCCATGTTTGAGAATTCAAAAGGACAGAAAACATATCAGTTTTTAAATAAATTTGGATATCATGAATCCAAAGACTTCGTTTTCCTGATTCTGGCTCAAAACTCATCCACTTTTTCGGGTGTAGTGCATTGCCACCTCATTCTGAAAAGCACCCTTATTTCTAAAACACCAATCAAAGGCTCCATGTGACCTGGCCGCCAGTGAGGCTCTCCTGTAAACCCATGCGGAGCACTCCGAAAGGAGAAAGGCTCCTGTTCGCAGCCATTTCTTTTCCTGGGTTGCTGCTACGACCAGAAATGCAGTTTTTTATTAACAGGCTGTACGCCCTTGTGAGTGAAAGGGAAGGAGGGAGAAAGAGAAGCGTGCCCAAAGTTATTCCAATAGGCAAGCTCCAAAGTATACGAAGGTTAATGCTGCCTAATTAATGATAGCACCAAATGGAGCCAAAAGCGTGAAGTCTGCAAATGGCTAATAATGAGGGCTAGATAGATCTACCCCACTTTCCATGGATGTTCCTAGGGCTGGCAGCAAAATGTAATTGAAGTAAATGGGGTTTTCTGCTTCTTATTCTTTAATTTAATGCTGCTATCCCCTCTTCTTACCTCAAAGAACCTCAATTAATTATAGCAAATCTTACACCAGGTAGTGTCACCTCTAGAATCCTTGACACAGAAACACTTGAAAGGCGTTTACAGGCGGGGGAGACATGGTCACACGCACACATCATGTGCGCATCGATCTCTTCGCAGCTGTAGCTTATGGACTCTACCTGTTGGGTTGGGGAGGAGGAAGGGAGAACGTGGCTTTCAACTCCTCATGCTTGTGAAAACCAAGGCTTTCCAATTTCTTTTAAACGCTCAGATCCAAATCATTTTTAAATAGCATCATCCTTTATTGAAAACAGCCAATAAAATAGGATCTGAAAAAGCAAGATAGATTTTAGGAACAAGGGATTTCCCCCCCTTCTGCTTTGTTTTTTTCAGCCTTGAATTAATCACAGCTGTCTTTCACCAGCAAAGGTTGTTTTTATCTAGCATGCTTTAAATTAAATGACAGCAACAACAAAAGGAGCAATCTGATGTTCTTGGAGCTCCCATAACCTGCCACAGAAAAGAGTGAAGCCTTAGCTTGGTGCAGCTAAGAATCCAGCTTTTAATTATACCTTCCCTGTGTTTTCAGGAACTTTAGTTTGCATTTCAGAAAGCCTTATGGAAGGATTCCTGCGGCTGACCCAGGAGTGGTGGGGAATTTCTCCATCAAGTGAGTATTGATGAGCTGCAAAGTTCAGTGAACAGGAAAATTCTGCTCCTTTTATTGCCAATGTGACAGGTTACTTTATTACCATGCCTTTCACAGCAATTTAGCAGTTACCCTGGTAACGGATTTGGTGAGGTAATGGGATCACAGGCGTTAGAGGCCAAGCAGGCTGGCCGCTGGGAGCAGCCATCTGCTGGCTGCTGTTCCCAAGGCCGCGTGCCCCCGGAGCCCGGCCTCTCCCCGCACAGGGCCCGCGTGGCAAGGAGGCAGGTGAAACCGCAGGCCTGCCCTAGTTAGCGGCACTCGGGTAATTTGTCTTTCTAATTCTATTGAAATAATAATCAGGATTTGTTTCTGATTAATTAACTAACCTTTTGGTAAAAAAGATTAGATAACGAAATTGCTGCCTATTCAGAGATAATGAGATTTTTATTACTCTGTCAAAAGAAAAAAAAAGTACATTTATGTGTCACCAGCCGCTGTGTCAAGAGGGGGGAAAAGGAGAGAGATTTAAGTCTTTGTCAGATGTGTCTATTCCTCCACAGAGGAAGGGTGTGCTTGCTTTCTTCTGTAGCATTCCCCCGGTCTGATTTGAAGCCTTTGGGAAGAGCTGTTGAAACAGCAAACAACGTAATAAACACGTTTAGGCCAATAGGCTTTTGGGGAGGGTGCTAATTTGTTTTAAAATGTCTCCTAATGGAAGAGAAATGCCTGGGAGTCTCGGGAAGTTGCCTGTACTGTGTGGGTGTATTTATGTAAGTGTGAGAGTGTGAAGAAAGCAGTAAAATCTCCGCGCGAGGCTTTAAAATGACATATGTAGACAGGCTGCGTCTCCTCTGCTCTACAGAGCGGCCCGGCTCGCGGCAGCGCATCTGTCTTCTGGCAGGAGGTGCGCTTGGGCGACAGGAAGGGGAAATCACCCGAGCCTGGCAGGCGGGGAGTCACCTGTGACTGTCACAGGTAGGCTGCGTTAGGATATGAATTATTCTAACTGCTGAGTAAAAAGGAAGCAGCTCTTTTTCGGCCCGTTTCACTCCAAGACACACAGCTGGTCGATTTAACCTTTTCTCTTAAGAAGTCACAGCTCAATCCTTTGTTGGGGGGTGGGGGGTGGGGAGTGGGGGAGGGCGAGGGCAGCTTTCACTTTCTCAGTCCTCTGTGGCTTCTTCCATGTTGCAGCACCAAAAAAACAAAACAAATCACCAATAAACAAAAAAATCTACAAAACCCCCAAAACAAACAAAAAACCCAACCGGGGGAACAGCATTTCCCTTGCAGAAGGAGTAGCCACACAGGCTGTGTGTGGCAGTCAGCGTTTGTAGGGAACAAAGCATAGTCTATTTCCAAATACAATTTCACAGGGTTACAATATTGCTTTAATTACTAAAACCTGAGGAGGAAACCCAGTGCAAGTCTCTTCCTGCAAAGCCACAGGACCCCGGCGTGGGACGGAGGCCCACATGGAGCCTGGGACCCAGCTGAGCATTTTGTTGAGGTGTATTTGTGTCACTGCCTTTCAGATTCAATGAGACACTTATGTTTCCTGTGACATCCCGTGGCCTCGGCTGCCTCCGTGTGCGTGTGTGTGTGTGTGTGTGTGTGTGTGAGAACATGAAAAGATATCAAGTTCTAAAAATGCAAGTTTCTGTTCTGAATTTCATATGGTTCACAGACAAGATGAAACAGACCCCAAAAAAAGAAAAAGGAAACGAAGTGAAGGGATCAGATGTGAACATTCCAGAGCCTACTTTCCTGTCCCGGGTTCCCACTCTCCCTCTCCCCTTTCTTCTCAGTCCTTCCAGCACTTCCTTTGCCAGCTAACAGGCTCCATTTCTGATAACAGATGCTCCACAAAGAAAGAGAAATAAGACATTAAAAGGGAGAAGGCTGCTGGCGCGATGGGGATTTCTGATAGTTCATTGGCAATAGCTTTTTACAGGCTCACTACCCACTGAAGAGAAAGAACGGGCTGGCGGGGGAAGCCTTTGTCTTCAAACTCCCAGTGAAATATAGGGTTAATATTAGCCATTATTATTAAAATTAGCCAAATGTTATTAAATGATCTCTGTATAGAAGAATAAGTATAGTTTTCCCTTTGGCAGACAATGACATCTGCAGCTCTACACTTTCACGAAATGACTATACTTAACAAAAACATGACTTCATTTTCATGGTATTTCTTTTGTGCCTAGGAGCAACCCTGTAATTGTTCACTTCAATTACAACATTACTATTTTAAACTGAAACCCATTTTATCTGCATGCCAGCTTTTTATTTGTTTTACCAACTATATCTATTTCCATTACTGCAAGGCTGATGGTTTGTCTCAAGAGGAAATCAAATCCATTAATTCAGAAATTTCAAGCCCGACTAGCTCTGCCATAAGCAGCATTTCTTATGCTAATAGCAAATGTGCTGAGACTGAAAGGAACTGACGTGGCCCTGTTTTTCATCATAACTTAAGCATTTATGTAAGAAGGCAAATCTAATAGTACTAGGAAACTGTAAGTGTTATTATATATAATTCACTTTCCTGAGATCTGGACAGGGCTCTGGTCTGTGTGGCCCTGGTTTAAATCAGGCTGCCACGAGACTTGAACTCACCTGACTTTTTCTATTTAGCCAACATATTGCTTCACAACAGATACATCTAGCATGAAACTAGATTTATGGGCCTTGTGTTGTTGTTTTAGATTACTCTCAAATTTTTTTCCCCTTCTTGAATAAGAGACATTTTTTATACAAGAAAAAGAAGTCATTCTGTGTTGAGGTGACGTGTGAAATGTATCCCTGTCGTAGCACTGGCCTGAGACAAAACTGGCCCCATTCTGGTTCTTTCTTAATGCGCACTGTTTGGGTCCTATCACGTGCTTTGTGTTCAATTAGCTTGACTCGATAAAATCTGACTCTGACCCAGAAAAAAGAGGAGAGAGAGAGAGAGAGAGAGAGAGAGAGAGAGAGAGAGAGAGAGATTGCTCCTGACTTCTGCATCAGCTTTGCAGGCTCTGTGACCTGTTTATGTCAATGGTAAAGTGTAAGAGATTCCTATCGCAGAACCACATCATCTTCTGGGATCTGAAAAAACACAAGAAAGCTCTCCAGGACCCTGGCCTGCCTTTGTCACCACAAAGCCCTTCAGTGCTGTAAATCAGTCCTCATTGGGAACTCTTATACACCAGCCATCACCGATAAGCTTTGGAGAGTAGACAAGGCTTTTAGGAGCTGCTGAACCATGAAGTTGACCTGCTTAGGGTTTTGTTGTAGGCTATTAAATCCAGGATGGCCGTTTGAAGATGATTCTGCCTTCTTTCCTTCAGTCTGGTTAAGCTACTCTACCCCCAGCTCATTATTTGTCTGATTTAAAAAAAAAAATGAGAATGGAACAACCTGCTATTTGAGCATACTACCTTCAAACATCAATTTAATGAGAGGGTCTTATGCTGACGTAGTTTACGGGCTCAAGCAACTTGACGCTAATTTTACAGCTATGAAAAGATTTACTAACTGTACATACTGCTCTGCTTTTGTTGGCATGGGTACCAGGATTCTTTGCTCCTAAAACCAACTCAAATCTTTAGTAAACATGCATTATTTGGCTAACACGTCGTAAAAGGATCTCAGTTGTGTAGCATGAGCACTCTTCACTATTATGTAAACATTTATTCACCCAAAAGCTTGCTTTAAATTGTAAATGAACATATTTCAGCTGCAATGTTGCTTTCAGACCTGGCCGGTGATATAAGTCTGGTCATTTGTTTTTTGCACTTTGCCTATTACTAACCAGTTAGAAATGTGCTGATTATTTGCACAAGCCTTTCACACTGTGAGCGCAGTCAAATTGCTGTTTTATTTTTCCTGTGTTTGATGAGTGTTAACAAGAGTGCCATTTGAGGAAACCTAAACCAAACACAGCCCTTTAATTGGGGTTGGGGGTGTTTGGGAAAAGCCACCCGGTGAGTAATTCCACTGTTTAATGTCTTGAGAGTTCACCCACCCCACCATAGGACTTATGGCAAGATTAATTAAGGGGGGGTTGTGACAAAAATTCAGTACCTTTTTCAAGCAACACAAATAGCTTGAAATATGGTGGACCCAGTTATGGGGGAGCAGATTACTTGGTGGGGTTTCTAACGCCAGCTCTCTCTTTTAAATGCCTGCCATTGCCTAATAGCTCTATGTTTGGAGTAAGCACTTTTACAATCTGTAACCCTCAAAGAACACACAATTCAGAGAGAAATGATTGGGCATGTGATTTGTCTTTGCAGGGTATGCCCAGGGGCTGCTGAAAGTTCCAGCTGACTCAGAGAGCTTTGTCTTTTTCCCCTGCCTCTAAACAGTCAGTTATTCATTTTTAACGTTTCCTCACCTCTTGCAGTTTAATGAAGTTTCAGTAATGTGCTGATCTGCAAAGCTTTGGAGACAGAAGTAATATGACCTCATATGGTCTCGTTGGTGTGAATCAGATCAAGTGTTGTAGCTTTATCTAACTCCATTGATAGGACTGCAAAACTGTGCGTGCATTGCCTAATGCTGACCTTAGATCTAGCCTGGGATAATGGAAAATGCCCCAGGTTTTAGCCATGGATTTGTCCCTAACTAGCTCAGTGACTTTGGACACTCATTTAACCTCTGTGAGCCTTATCTGTGACATGACAGGGTGAGAAAGCATGATTGTTATTGTCCTTCCACAACTAAAATTCCTGTGTTGCTTAAATCTAGCTGCTTTTTTTTTTTTGCATCCATAAATAAACATAGGAGGGAGACTCCACAGTCAAATATATGGTGGTTAGTAGAGAAAAGTATGAGGCTTTTTGTTTCCACATTGAACATTAAGATCTGTAGTTCCCTTGTAACTGCAAATTCTGCTATTAATGTAGAATAGATCCACTTCCTTCAGCGACTGTTCTTTGCAGCCATAATGCCTATACTGTGATTGAGTAAAGCACATGAGTCTTACATCTTAGATCTAAAATAGTTTGTAATTGTGTTATTGCCAGTTTCTTTCACATGCTTTCTGCTAGAGTGACCAGAGGTCAACCTACATCTTTCTTCCTGACAAGCTATTTATTCAGATATTTTATTTTACATATTAAATTTAATTTAGGTGAAAGAGTGAAAGTAATGTGCACATCATTGTATACCTGGGAAAATAAAGATAGAAGGCTTCCTCCAACTGAAATTTTCTCTCCCCCAGATATTGATTCAAGTTATCACTCATGACAAATTGGGATCATAAGCCTTGAGTACAAAAAGCCCATTTAAGAGCCATTATTAGCAGCTTTATTATAATGGCAAATATAGGATTGAGTCGATTCTTTTGCTGTACTAAACACAGCTTTCTGAATAAGAAACAGACGTGTCCCTGTAGCATTTCGCTTACCCACTCTATATGTTCTACCTGCCGTTCCACAGCGCAAATGGAACACTTTGAATTGCATATGTTTTAGTTAGAAAAATACTGAAATTTAAATCTGTCGATATAGATAGTGGTTTTTAGCTACTCCTGCATCCTAATAGTTGGTTCATTAAAAAATTCAGATGCTAGACCAAATTGAAGTATTAGCAATGTCTTCTTTTATCAGTTTTCCCATCTGCCACACATTCAGTGCTTCCTAGAAAAATAGCAATTTGATTGCTCACTGTTTTACTGTTTCCTTTGTCCACTCTGACCCTGTTCAGATAGACAACTGTGCTATCCTGATTTCACTATTCAACAAGGTGTCTAGGAATACTCCATATAAAACAAACAAAAAAACCCCACTTATTTCAGACCCAATGTGTAGAGCATTGATAAAGTCATTTCAGAGCTGAAAAGTGTATATAGCAGCTTGCTGTGGTCTTCTTCAGAGAGAAAGGTGTTTCTGGTCTGTATTATTATAGTCTTAGCTATTTAGACAAGGACAAACTTGGTCTAAATTTTTAAATCAAATTAACTCTTATGTTCATTACAATAAATGATCACCTAAATACCTGACAGAGTTCAAGTAAGTTTTTCCACCATTATGCTAAATAAATTTTTAAAAATTCAAAAATTTTATATATACTTTAGTTATGCTTGAATTGAGACTTTCCTGCTATTGGCTATTAGCCAACACCATTTAGTTGGGAAAGAGTCTGTATCATTTTTATGAGCAGATGGAATTTCCTTGCCCTGACCTGGATTTCAGAGGCTGTCCAGCTATTTCAAAGGTCTTGAAGGTAAAAGTCGAACAGCCTTGATAGATATATTTCCCTTCAATTATTTAAACTCTGAACTCATCTCATTGTTCTCATCTGAGATCTAGCACAATGACTTACACTTAGTAAGCATTCAGCAAGTGTTTGTGGACCTAAGTAATTACAGCATCCTGAATATTTGCTAGTATTCTTTCTTTTCAAGTGGTAGAGATAAACCATGTAATCATCCATGTATACAATTTACATGTGTAGGAAAATTTCATTGCTGCTTAGACAATGTTCTTTTTGTAAATTTACTTAAGTCTAGACAGAGATTAAGAAGTTAAAATGTTATTCGTATTGCAAAAATAAAGATTTCCCTAAGATCTGATTAGAATAATACACCAATTTGAGTTAAACCAGTATGCCAGGGGAAGGAGGGGAGATTACAAGGCAAAACAAATTAGAAGAGTCCTAGTCTTGAAAATGTATTTCTATTGTTATGCACATAGAGTGTGATTTTCTACAGAAACCTGCCCAAGAACCTGTAGCTACCACTTTTTCTGCTTTTAGACCTGTTGATGTGAGGTCTTATGATTTGAGTATCACTCATTTAAATATTTTAGTAGCAGAAAGAGAATAATTTACTATCCATTGTCATATAATATAGTATTTTACCTTTCTTATTTCAATTTTATAAAAATAATAAGCTATTTTGGGGAAAAAAACCCACCTGAATGTGTCATTCTTTTAAATGCAGTGTGACACCAAACCCAGACAAAAGGAATCAGGAAAGGCTGCCCTACAGATCGATGTCACAACTGTGCTGAGTCTTGAAGGATAAGTGAATTTAGCCTGGAGAAAGGAAGCAAGATTCATTTCAGGCAGAGGGGAGAACATATGTTGTCCTATAACTTTGAGTTTAAATCACACCATGTTAGAAATGCCTTTGCTGACTACAGTACAAATGTTATTTACATTTTATAGAAACTTAGTAATTTAGAAAAATTCTCTACCTCCTTCAAAAAAGTATGTACTTTACTTAAAAAATGGAAATTTGGGATTTATAATAAAACAGCAATTAAATAGCTCAATTGGACCTCCTTACTTTTAGCTCCTGAAAATATTTAATCTTGTTGATTTGTTCATCCTATCTAATAAAAGAGTAATATGCAAATTAATCATCACTCCACTGCACCCACAAGCCACGCCCAACAGCCAATCAGGAGCGAGTATGCAAATTAACCCAACCAAGATGGCTGTGGCCATGGAGTGAGCAGGAGGCTTGGGTTTCCCTGGCAATGGAGGAAGCCAAGCTTTCCGCATATCCTGGCAGGCTCAGGCCTCCGCTGAAGGCTACAAAGTTTCAATTATAGAAGATAAATAAATCCTAACAAATATGGCAGCAGCCATGGAGCTGGAGAGAGCAGGAGGCTTGAGTTGCCCCCAGCTATGGAGGAAGCCAAGCTTCCTCCGCTCAAGGCTACAAAGTTTCAATTATAGAAGATAAATAAATCCCAGATACCAGGGCCTCTGCTTGAGTCACTGGGGGGCGTGGCCGGCCTGCAAACCACCACAGGTCCCTCGCTCAGACCGCCCCACGCCCCAAAGGAACTCCCACCCTGATCTGGGACACCCTTCAGAGAAAACCAGCGGGCCCCCACCCATGCACCAAGCCTATATCCTATCTAATAAAAGAGTAATATGCAAATTGACCATCACTCCAACACACAAGATGGCTGCCTCCATGTGGTCAGAGATGGCTGCCCCCATGTGGACATAAGATGGCCACCACAAGATGGCCAGCAGGGGAGGGCAGTTGTAGGCGATCAGGCCAGGAGGGGAGGGCAGTTGGGAGGGACCAGGTCTGCAAGGGAGGGCAGTTGGGGACAATCAAGCCTGCAGGAGAGGGCAGTTAGGGGTGACCAGGCCAGCAGAGGAGGGAAGTTGGGGGCGACCAGGCCTGCAGGGAAGGGCAGTTGGGGGGGACTTAGGCCTGCAGGGGAGAGCAGTTGGGGGTGACCAGGCCTGCAGGGGAGGGCATTTATGGGCAATCAGGCTGACAGGGGAGCAGTTAGGCATCAATCAGGCTGACAGGGGAGTGGTTAGGGGGTGATCAGGCTGGCAGGCAGGCGAGCAGTTGGGAGCCAGCAGTCCTGGATTGTGAGAGGGATGTCTGAGTGCCTGTTTAGGCCTGATCCTTCAGCAGTCGACATTCCTTAAGGGGTCCCAGATTGGAGAGGGTACAAGCTGGGCTGAGGGACACACACCCCTCGTGCACGAATTTCGTGCACCAGGCCTCTAGTCTATTTAATAAAATGTTATTGAATCTACATAAACTTCTCTCAGAACTAGGATAGCTACTGATGATACAGGGGTGAAAAGAGAAAACAACACAAATGTGTTCTCATGCCATCAAGATGCTTATGGATCTTTAAGGCCATCTTCTCCTTAATCACCATGAACAGTGAGTAGGTCTAGAAGGAAATCTTTAAGAAGTGGATACTCATGTATTATGATTTTGGTTTTTTTTGTAGTTGTATAATAAATTACCACAAAACTTAGAAAAACACACCAATAATCATTTATTATCTCAGTTTCATTGGGTCAGAACTTTGGAGCAGCTTTGCTGGGCTGTTCTGGCTCAGGGTCTTTCAGGAAATTGCAGTCAGGTGTCAGCTGGCCTGCAGTCTTCTGAAGATTCCACCAGGCTGGAGGATCTGCTTGTAAGTTCTCTCAGACTCGTGACTGTTGGTGGGAGGACTCTATTCCTTGTCACTGTGCTTCTCAACACAGCTGTTATAATGACCTCATGGCATGACACTGGTTTCTCCCAGAGAAAATGATCCAATAGGCTAAGTTGGAAGCTGTGACTCCTTTTGTAACCTAGCCTCAGAATACACACATGATCCCATCCATAATATCTTACTAACAAACCTTGATTCAATATGGGAGGGACCACATTAGGACATGAATACCAGTTGGTGAAAACCAGTATGGGGGAGGAAAGTGGCGGGTGGGGGGGGGGGTACCTTGGAGGTTGGCTACTGCAATTACTACTGAGCCTTTGTTCAGAAGGTCTCCACATATCTGAATCTAGTTTGTGATGTAGTCATGGTCCTAAATGCTCATTTAGTTCACCAATAGGTTAAAGTTAACAGCTCTTTTGCTTAGAAGAAAGAAGCTGATAAATTTAAAAAAGCATATTTGCAGGGAATATTGGGTTTTTGTTTGTTTGTTTGTTTTCAATTAAATAATTGTCCTTAGTACTTTGAAATCATTATTCCCAGTCAGAGCCATGGCCTGGAGTTAGCCTTTGTTCTGTTCTCTGAAGCATAAAGGCCCCAATAAAGTGCTAAAGAGTTAAGTGAACCATGGTGTATTCTTCCCAAGTAGTAAAAATTATAACTTGCCCAGGAATGATTTCAGCTTCTTTATCTCTTTTATATACTGAAATTCTGAGTAAGATTTTATATTTTCAAAATTTCTGTTGAAAAAAAAAAGTTCTAAGTATGGATTTAACGCAAAATCTTACCAAATGCAAGAATTTTTTACACAGCATTTCTTAATTTCTTTTTAAAATATATTTTATTGATTTTTTTACAGAGAGGAAGGGAGAGGGATAGAGAGTTAGAAACATCGATGAGAGAGAAACATCAATCAGCTGCCTCTTGCACAACCCCTACTGGGGATGTGCCCGCAGCCAAGGTACATGCCCTTGACCGGAATCGAACCTGGGACCTTTCAGTCCTCAGGCTGACGCTCTATCCACTGAGCCAAACCGGTTTTGGCAAGCATTTCTTTATGATGGTCAATAGATATTGAGACTACTTTACATGGTAGGAGGCTCCCATCTTCATGGAAAACAGGAAATTCATACTCAGTAGAAAGCCAAAATCAGCTTTCTGAAACTTCAATTTGTGAATGTTTCCCTTTGCCTTCGGGAGCAGTGTAAAACAAGTTGGCCCCTGTTATGGATAACAACCCTTCACGTAGATAGCTGTCATTTCTTGCCCTTATAAACAAGTAATACATTCACTGTAACTTGACATTCTAACTGTAAGTCATTATTATTTACATCCCCTGAGGCCACATTCTATTTACCTCCTTTCAAGGCTTCATCATTTCTTTAAAGATACTGTTTAATTAAAAAATTATCTTCTTCTTTCTTAGTCCAAATTAGTGAGCTTTTACTAAATGCAAAAGCAAATACTTAGGCTTCTCAGAGATTGTGAATTTAATTTAATGGCCCTCTAGAAATCTGAAGCTTAACTGCAGCAAATTCCTTTTCTGCCTTCACATCTATTTCCCCACAGAGGGACTTAAAACTCAGGTTGCATATCCTAACTGCTACTGCTGCCTATCTGGGTGACAGATATTCCTTAGGTTTACTTGGAGTCTGAGATGAGATTACCTGATCCCAAGAGTCCTGTTTTCCCTTTTGCCCAAAGCCTTCCTGGTTTTAATTAGGTGTAAGAAGAGGTACAAAATTAACTCTTCAGGAACAGCATTTACTTTCCTCTCATTAAATGAACTCCAGCAATAATGATGTAGTAACATCCTTCATTGCTGAAGTTGCCACATTTTAAAGGAACCCCTACTGTACCAGAGTTCATAGATCTATTTCTCAGGCACAGAGCTGCCAGGGAAGGACTTAAGATTTGTTGGCAGTTTGCTCAGTATCATTATTCTTGCGGACTAACTACTTTTGAAAGATTGCCTTGTTGGTGGTAGCTGGTTTGTTGTCTTTTCTCTGACCTTGCTAAATGGTAAAAATGCCTATCTTGTGATAGCAATATTTCCATCTGGCTCTTTGCTGCTTTGAACGGATGTCACGTGGAAATATTTTTCTCTTTTTCTGTGTTCTTCAAAAACCAAGATGGTTAATTCAGGGTTTTGGGAGAGCTTTATCAATGCCAAGGGCTTGCCTTTCATTGCACACAATGGCAGCAATCATTACTTTTTTCTAAAACACATTGTTGTATAAAGGTCTTCAAAATCATGTTGAAAAGGTAGAATCTTCATTTATAGAATGCAAATAGTGTTTTGGAACTACTAAAACCAGTGGTTTGTGCAGGGTCAAGAACAAGGCAAACATGCCTCATCTCTACATATTTATTACCTATTAACTTTCTCCTAGAATGCTCAGGATGAGACAAAGCTAAAGAAACTGTACTCTTCAGGTAAGAAAAAAAGAGATGGCTTTGCCAAAGACAGAGCCAAGTGGAACCAACTCTCACCTCAGGTGTGAATGTTCTGGGTTTAAGAAGTAATTTAAAAGTCTTGTTAAAGCAGGCTGTTCATTAAATGCTATTTTGGTAGGTGGAAAGTTAGGCTGTAATAATTTTGACAACTAATTTAAAACTCTGGAGATTAGTGATGATAGGGAGATGAAAACTAAATTCTAATTCTCACTGCTACTTTTATTGCATTTTCTAATTTAAAAGTCATTAATGAAGAGGTATATTTCATCATAATTAGAATTCCTTGAGATAGCATAAACCATTCATTTCCAGGAAAATTGGAAAAAATTCTCTGGGTTTCTTTTGCTTGCAGCTAAACTTTGAGCAATTTTGGGGCTATTTTCATGTTAGGAGAAACAGATTTCAAGAGGGTAATGTAGTCTTTTAGACTTTTCTTCAGGTTGTATCTGAAGAAAGGTGTCTAAGGAACTCATAGGAATGGAATAATACCACATGATTCTTCATACTATAAAAATTAGCTAAGCTCAAAAATTTGTTTTAAATATGTTTTCCTACTCAAATGGCATTATGTGCTTCAAGATATTATGATCTTGATGAATCTACACACACTTTTTAAAGAGCAAAAAGACAATACTAAGTATTCTAAGTTTAAAATATGATTAGATTAACAATAAAAATGTTTTATGATGTTTGAAGCAGTATATAATTCTCAAAATGCTCCAAGTCTTAGATTAAGATTATGAAGTTGCTAAAATTATGTGTTATCTCTGCCTTACAGATAACTAAACTAAAACAGAAACTTAACAATGGTAATGGGTCTAGATTACAGTCAATTTATGACTCATTTTGTGTACCTACCATTTTCCTCTCAGAATCATCTGGCATTCTATAGCACATTATTATGAGAAAGAATAAAACTCTCTGGCTGCAATATCTATAATTATATTTCCATTTATCATATACTAATAAATCATAGTAAGGCTGGTACATAAGTAGTATGAATTTATTACACAAACCAGAGTGATTTTTAGAGTATAAGGGGATACTATTAATAATTATGCTGGGACCTAAGGTGGCCATCCTAATATGAGTAGGATTTGGAAAGCTGTGACCCAAAAGATGTTTGTGTATTTATTTTTTCCAGTTATGTTTGTTTACTTTTGCCAGAAGAGTGAGAATTATTTCCTTTTGTTTTATTTTATGTATTTTTTTTCTTTATTGATTAAGGTATTACATATGGGTCCTTATCCCTCCATTACTCCCCCCATACTCCCCCAGTCATGCCCTCACCCCCCTGGTGTCTTGTGTCCATTGGTTATGCTTATATGCATGCATACAAGTCTTTTGGTTGATCTCTCCCCCTTACCCTCACCCTTCCCTACCTTCCCTCTAAGGTTTGAGGGTCTGATCGATGCTTCTCTGTGTCTGGATCTGTTTTTGTTCATCAGTTTATATTGTTCATTATAGTCCACAAATGAGTGAAATCATGTGACATTTTTCTCTGGCTTATTTTGCTTAGCATAATGCTCTCCAGTTCCATCCATGCTGTTGCAAATGGTAAGAATTCCTTCTTTTTTATTGCAGTGTAGTATTCCATTGTGTAGATGTACCACAGTTTTTTAATCCACTCATCTGCTGATGGGCACTTAGGCTATTTCCAAATCTTAGCTATGGTAAATTGTGCTGCTATGAACATAGGGGTGCATATATCCTTTCTGATTGGTGTTTCTAGTTTCTTGGGATATATTTCTAGAAGTGGAATCACTGGGTCAAATGGGAGTTCCATTTTTAGTTTTTTGAGGAAACGCCATACTGTTCACAGTGGCTGCACCAGTCTGCATTCCCACCAGCAGTGCACGAGGGTTCCTTTTTCTCCACATCCTCTCCAGCACTTGTCATTTGTGGATTTGTTGATGACAGCCATTCTGACAGATGTGAGATGGTACTGCATTGTCATTTTGATTTGCATCTCTTGGATGATTAGTGACTTTGAGCATGTTTTCATGTCTCTTGGCCTTCCTTATGTCCTCTTTCGAAAAGTATCTATTTAGGTCCATTGCCCATTTTTTGATTGGGTTGTTTATCTTCCTTTTGTTAAGTTGTATGAGTTCCCTGTAGATGTTGGAGATTAAACACTTATCGGTGATAACATTGGCAAATATTCCATGCAGTGGGCTTTCTTGTTGTCTTGAATTCTTTCCATTTTTATGTGAGGGTTTTTGTGTGTTTGTTTGTTTGTTTGTTTGTTTGTTTTATCAGCGTAAGAAATGATTTAGGAGAGTAATTCTGCTCTTAACCAGGATGAGGCATTTGTTCCCTCTTCACCTCTTAATATCTCTGAGAGAACTATGTAATCAGCCATATTCAAGCAAATAATACATAATAATAATTATAGGAATTTTTTTTAATATTTAGACGTTTTCCAGGATATGTATGCATCTGTCTGTGTGCATACATGTATGTGTACATATGTTTTTTCTTGTTTTAAGAAGATAGGTGAGAGTCATGAAAATGACTAAGGTTGAGTACTTTTTTAAAAAACATAAATGTTGTATAAGTATCTTTAAATGCTCAATAAATTTGAATTTGGAATACCGAGAGTTACAGTTTCAGACAAAATAATCTAGGGCTTTCATTAGCATATTTTAATTTTTATTTCTCAATAACAATTACTCAAACTGAGATTATTTGTCTTTTAATAAGAAATTTTAATGTAGTACATTAAAATTTTTATTGCTAAAATATTTGTACTTATTTTTACTATCTTCTGTTATATTTTTCTCCTAATATGTTTTTTATTCTTATTATTTTACTTGTTTAATTTTTCCTTCTCTGATAATTGCTTGGTTGGTCACATTTCATTTTTATTTTCTTCAAGTAGTTATATAATTCTAACTTTATTAATATTTTACTAGTAATTACCATGTATTAGTCACAAAAAATTTTGGATAAATTTTCCTAGCAATATCAAAATTAATCAGTTAACTGTACTAGTCAGATTTACTTTGATGACAAATAACCTTCAAGCCTCAGTGATTTACCACAAAAAGCTCATTTCTGTCTTATGTTTCATGTCATCTGTGAAGGTTGCAAGTTGACTGTGGCTCTTCTACATATGTCTTCTTCCTTCTAGAATCTAGGCTGAAGAAGCAGAGCCTTTTAGTATATGCCATTCTTTTGGCAAACAGAAAATAAAAAATGAATAGGACAGTGAAGACACTGAAGACTCTCAGAAGTTCTGATTGGATAAGGTACATTACATCTGCTTACCTTGGCCAAAGCATATCACATCAAAGGGGTTCTGATGCATGTGCCTGCAGTAGTATGGTATTTCAAGTCACATGACAACAGAGAGGGTCAAGGATAAATGGAAGTGATGGCACAGTATAGTACAGTAATTTCAGCCTGTTTGTCTGATAAGGCAAGATCAATATGTACTGAACTCATGTAGGTGCTAGGCATACTGTAAGGAACAAAACTGTCTTTGAATTGAAACGTGGGGTTCAGGAAGTGGATCTCCCCCTTGCAGGTTGTTGCCTCATGAAGTTTAAAGAATAACATTTGTGTACTAAAAGGACTTGTTAGTAAAAGGGTAGAAATTTATTGGAAGCAAATACAAACTCCCACGTAGGGAGGGGTTCCCGAGGGGGTAACCAACCAAGCCCCTTTTTTATAAGATTTATAAATGCTACAGTTCTTTGTCTCTTCATGCTCCCTTCTAATTGGACCCCTTCCCCATTTTATGACCCTGTGCTTTTCTAATTGGTCACCCTTTTGCAGAATATCAGCTTCAAAGTCCAAAACCCATGTTGTGTCCCCCTTTCTCTCTCCCCCTTATCTTGCAACATTCCTCTATCTCCTGTGAAAATATGGTTCCCTCTTTCTGGCATCTGTCAACATTTCTTTTTTTTTAAATATATTTTTATTGATTTCAGAGAGAGGAAAGGAGAGGGAGAGAGAGATAGAAACATCAATAATGAGAGGGAATCATTGATTGGCTGCCTTCTGCATGTCCCCCACCAAGGATTGAGCCCACAACCCGGGCATGTGCCCTTGACTGGAATCAAACCTGGGACCCTTCAGTCCGAAGGCCGATGCTCTATCCACTGAGCCAAACTGGCGAGGGCTATCAACATTTCTTTATCCTCTGTGAATGTATGCCTTCTGGCAGCTCCAAACCCTCACCTATGCATTCCTCCTCCATGGACCCTCTTTATTCCTAAGACTCCCTAAATCTGCCTGTTTTATCTCTAAAATTCCTTTCAGAATCAATGAAACTTATGCCAGGTTGTGACTTTTCCACTCCACCACTTTTTCTGTTTTTTTATTGAAATTATATGGGATTTCCACTAAATTTTCCCAAAATCTGATTTCCCCTTTTGCAAAGCGGTATTCTATAAATTCAGTATCCTGTCAAATCTCTCTAGGGATATGAACACCTATTTAAAATTTTCCCTCTATTTCTGGTGTCAACTTTATATACTCGGATGAAAGTTGACCCTTTTACATAGCTTTATCCTGTGTTGGCTTTTCTCATGTTCCTGGTGATTGATGAATATTGTAGACTAAAGAGGTCTTCCTTCATTCAAGTAAATCACTGTTTCTCAGGCAAGAAATATGGGTTCTGTTCATAGGTTATCTGGCTGCAGCAGATAATCAGTAGCAAATATCCTAGGAAGGGCCCTGGTGTGGGGGAGCAGTGAATATATTGTTAATTTGGTTCTAGTTTACTTAAACTTGGGAGTTTATCTTATGCATACAGGCTATTCTTATATAATGTGAAAGTTATTTATTTTCCTGGTGTTTTTTTTCCCTCTCTCTCTGTAACCTCAAAGCCCACTCTATAAAATTCCCAGGGAAAAGTTGCCATACAATTTAAACAACATGTCTCCCCACTTTATCCTGAGGACAGACCAGAGCTTTAAGAATAGGGTCTGGCTGAGTGATTCACGGTCCTTTAAATAATACCCAAAGGCTGTCTCAGAGCCCACTCCTGATGACTCCAGATTCAAGCTGAGACTAAGGTGAGACATACAAGGCTAGTGAGGCTCTTGACTCAGGCACAAAATTCAAACAAGTGCTAAAACACTCAATAATCAGGATAAATAATATTTTAAAAGAAAAATAGTCAAAATAATTCCAAAAGCTATGATGGACAAAATGTCAAAACACTAAATAAAGACAGCATTACTAACAGAGCCATGCCAAGCCACAGTTGGAGCATGAGACAAAAGGAAAAAATCAGTCATATTTATTTTTTAAGCATGGAATTTTGCATTAATTTAAAAAAATATATTGTTTATCTTAATTACTGAGTTTTTGGCATCCCCTCCAATTTTGGATTCAAGACAGGAGCCACACTCTCTTTATTCACCTCATCCTAGTCATGACTCTGATTCAGGGCTCCTCTGCGAAAGCCCACTATTTCAGCAGTTTTATATTATACTTATATAATGTGAGTAATTTTTTGACTTTATTGGATTAAGTAAAAAATTCTCATCTATCAGCTTTAGAGACTTTTCAATTTTTCCAATATTATTGTCCACTGGTATAATTTTTTCTGTACTACTATATATTCATTCTTTCTTTTTAAAAAGTATGGTATTTTTATTTATTTATTTACTGATTGATTTTAGTGGGAGAGAAAAGAAGGGAGAGAGAGAGAGAGCAACATCAATTGGTTTCACTTATTAATACATTCATTGGTTGCTTCTTGTATGTGTCCTGACCAGGGATCGAACCTGCAACTTTGGCATATCAGGATGATGCTCTAACCAACTGAGCTACCTGGAAAAAGCTAGGTTTATAATTAATTTGTGATTTTGTTTTTCCCAGTAGAATTTTAGAAGAGAGGAAAGGTAACTTTATGTGGACATGTAGTTAGGTGGCCCATCTTGAAGTGGAAGCTGGCAACACACATAAAAGCAAGATAAAATTAATGGTAAAATCAATTATTTAAATTAAAGGCATGTAGTGGGAGATGGAACAATAGGTAAAAGAGGTAGGGTACCAAGACTCAAAATTATTTTTTAAATGACCATTGTTTTTTCTTCAGAAATAATGGAAGAATTTGAGGTGTACATATTTAGAATTTGGAAATAAAAGGTTTGAGTAGAAAGGAAATAGATAAACTGGCCTTCTCAATCCAGCCATAAAGAAATAACCTAGAAAAGTAGAGAGAGAAACTACTCTGCTTCCATTTCCTGTGAAGACTCCAAAGTAATATATAGTCATTAGAAGAGAGACACATAACTGAGCAAATAAGGAAATTTTCAAAGCATTCCATTTTTTAAAAAAATCTTTAAATTTAGGTAAAAATATAGTCAAAAGCATCCCAGGAAAGTTGTGTTGTGATAGAGACCTAGACCAGCCACTGTTGATCTCTTTAGCTCTGGCAAAACCCTCTCCTTTGTTCCACTGGAAGTTCAAGTCAGAACACTAAATAACTAACTTGTGTCTCAAACCCTGAGGTGTTCAAATAGAAGCATATGTCTACCATTTATTAATTGTTTGAACATGAACTACAAGCTAATGTTCTAATCTCATCCTTACAAGAAAAAATAGGAATTAAAATTTTTTCTTATTATATAAATAAAAAATACTGAGGCTAGAGAAATTAAATGACTTTATCAAGATTACACATTTAACATTTGCTAAGCTGGGATTGTACCCAGGCCTCTCTGATCCCAAGCCAATACTCTCTACCACCATATTACAGTTTTAGCATAGAAGGGTTATTGTTCATCTATTTTGGTAATCAGTTAAATACCAGTGAGAGCACAGACCAGTAAGCGGAGTACCCCAATTGTCTCTTTCTTCAATCATTTCATTAAAACCTGCTCATTGTAACTTCTCTTTGTACTTAAGGTTTTTTGTGTATAAAAAGAAACAGTGCCTAAGATTCTTACCCACTCTAGAATCCTGTGATGCTGTGATTATCAACAAGCCATTTGCTCTAGTAGGCCATAACTGGAGACCCTGGTGACTCAAAGGGTAAACCAAGAGAATAAGATGCAAACAGGCAAATTCTAAGTAAAAGGAGGTAACATTCTTAATTTCATGCATCAATATGCATCTATTTTTATTCTCATTCTCTCCTTTTCATACTGAATCACTTTTTAACAATGTATCAACCTTGCCTTTCTTTCATCTTTTAATAGAACCAATACAATTCTAATTGGCTTTGTCTCATCTACCCAGTATTCCCCACCTTTAAAACCAAGCCATCCTGAGATGAGTAAAATATCTGATGCCCAACCTCAGGAGGTTCCATGCATCTCTCCATGCATCTCCCTTGTGGGGGGGACGGGGGTGGGGGGCGGGGGACGGGTGTATGACATCTTCTCTCATTTCTTAAGAATCTCAGAGACAGCCTATTAAGTACCTTGTCAGCCAAAAATGTTTGCTGAGCTTCACTTTTTAGAGTTTGGTTTTATTACAATTACATGTTGTCAAGGAATTTTAAATTAAAAGAATGAGATCCTGTTTCACAACCATCAGGCTAAAATTTTGAAAGTGCTGAAGAGGATGTTAGGCAACAGAGACTGTCATAAATTCCTTGTTGGAGGGAAGGGAAAACTTAGAGAAAGCAATTTATCAAAATAACAGAAATTTGAAGATATGCATGCCCTAGAGCCCTGCAATTTCACTATCATACATGTGCACCCAGATACGTTCTAAAAATGTTGATGGTAGCATCGCTAGTAATATGGGAAAACTGTGAATAACTTAAGTGTTCAACAGCAGAGGAGCAAGTACATGAACTGTGATGGATGCAAACAGTGAAATACTATTCATCAATCAAAATGAATGAACCAGAGCTACATGGAACAACATGAATAAATCTAAAAGCATAATGATGAGAGTAATGAAAAGAAGTTGCAGAATGCTACATACTGTATGAAGCCTTTAAACAGTTTGAAAACATGGGAGACAACAGGATATTTTGGTTTTGGGCATATAATTCAAAACTTTCAAAAAGGACTTGGAGGAGAATAAACAGTATTAAGAAAACTGCTACTTCTGGGAAGGAAGTGATTGGGTTCATGAGGCAGAGACTGTTTATTGTCCCTAATTCTTAAGTGGGTAATATATACATAGTTATTATTATATTATTTTTTGCATGACTTAAACATTTTATAATAGAAGTAAACATATTTTTATTTTCAAAATATAAAATTAAGTTATGAGATTCAATATGTGTTTTCTAGTTACACATGTTTTTTTTTTTCTCTAGTTACTGATGTGTCTCCAATGAGAACAAGAATCATTGCTCTAACCAAGGGCTATTTCATGGTGTTGACCACCATTTCCCTCCCCCTTATAGGGGAGCCCAAACTTTCCGGGAAATGGTAGTGGCCAGGACAGTAATCTAATTATCTGGTTGCTAGATTGTCCAAACTTTGCAAATTTACCCTGGGTTCAGGGCTGCTGCTGAGAGGAGCAACACTGACTTACTCACAATCAAAAGAAAAGCTTTGGTCAGCAGTCCCCAGAACTCTCAAGTACAAGAGTTATTTGTTGACTCGAAATAACCCTTGAATATATCATTCAGATTCTTTCCCTTCCTGACATCCTTCTTTGTGCCCAAACTGCTTTGTAAGCTGCCGCCCTAAGGGAAACGGGGAAGTAATGTGTGGCCTAGCCCCCAATGACTCTTTACTTCATTTGCCTGTGAGTTTCCTCTGTAAAAGGTCATTAAAATAAGGTTTGGTTTCCACTGCCAAGATAACAAGAATCATTTTATACATGGCTTGGCCTCCACTGAGATCTTGGACTCCATTTCCTCAGAGTACTACAATACCCTTGGCTCCCTCACTCTTGTGGTTGAGTAATCCCCATCATCCCACATTGTCTGCAAGTATCTGCAGCTCAAGATCTCTGTTTTCTTTCCTCTTGAACATATTTACTTAACTCCACTAGTCAGCCTCTCCTAGCCAACCTCAATACTTGTCCCCACCCACCTCACCTTAGCTACATATTTTATTACCACAGCCTACATTTCTGTCTTTGAATGGACTGTCTCTTTATTGGGTTAGCTCATTTTACCCCTTGTACTCAAGTACTATCTTGTGCAATGATTCTTGGGCAAGAGCTCTGATTCATTAACTACACCACTTCTTTTTCACTGCTGACAACCCTATTGTTCTCTCTTTCCTGGAAGGAAATCCAGGGGCTACCACCTAAGTCCTTTCTTTGCAAATAACTTCAGTTCCCTGGCCTTTCTCCTTCCACTGCTCTCACTCAACAAATATTGGCTTTCCTTAAACCTATATATCTGTTTCCTCTATGGCGGAACCCAAGTAACTAAATATTGTTGCAGAAAAATCATGATTTGTTGACTGAAAAAATTTCAAATAGAATTTAACACTAACCCTGATATTATTATATTTTCCTACTAAGTTTTCTTTCTCAGTCTCCAAGGTGACTATTTCATAATTTTTCTCTACATGCCTTAAGCTTCTCAGCCCTTCCAGCTCCCCTTTGCATTACTTACAACTTAAAATCTTGCCTGCTACTTAATTGAGAGAAATAATCAATAAAATGAAAAATTTCTAATAATCAAACAAACATAAACACAAATTTAAATTTGTGCCCATATGCTGTATTTCTCTCCTGTTAAAAAGATAGACACATACTTGTCTCTATTAATAGCCAATCTATCCACTTGTATTGTGTATCACTTTCTATTTTATCTTCTTGAGGACTGACTTTGCTTCTGGGATGTATTAGTTATCTATTGTTGCATACAAAATTATTTTGAAGCATAATTGCTAAAAACAATAAACATTTATTACTTCACAGTTCCTGACGGGCAAGAATCCAAGAGTGTCTTAGTTGGGTGAATCTGGGTCAAGGTCTCTCACAAGTTAGCAGTAAAGCTGTCTGAGACCACAGTCATTACATTGCCTAATTAGGGCTGGAGAAACCACTTCCAAGCTCATTCACATGATTTTGGGTCAGTTTCCCACTGGCTCTTAGCTGGACTCTTCAGTTTTGTACCACTTGGACCTGTTCATGGTAACTTGCTTCCCCCATAGCAAGTGATACGAAAGATAGTTAGAGATAGAGAACAAACCAGTAGAGTTATAGTCTATCTATATATATAAAAGACTAAGCAACTAGCCAACCAGCCAACTGGCCAGTAGCTATGATATGCACTGACCACCAGGGGGCAGATGTTTAACGCAGGAACTGCTGAGCTGCAGTCACTTGGCAGCTGCAGTTCTTGGGTGACACACCCAGAACCAGAGAGAGGGAGCTCAATTCTGTGGTGCATCACCTGAGAACTGCCCTCTCGCAATCCAGGACCCCTCGGGGGATGTCAGAGAGCCAGTTTCAGGGTTTCAGCCTGATCCCCAAAGGCCAGGCCGAGGGACCCCACTGGTGCACGAATCCATGCACGGGGCCTCTAGTTATAAAATAATTTTGAAGCAGCCACACCATCACTTCTTGGTCACTGTGAAATAATACAAAAAAAAAATACATATTGTTCTCTGCCTCTGGTTTCTGGCAGAGAGCTCCTAAAATCCTTGCAATTTCCTAAGTGATAATAACACCACAAGCATCTTTTATAATAATATTTGGTCTTTGACCCCAGTGTCTGGCACAGAGTTCCCAAATCCCTGGGAATTTCCTGGGGATAGCAGTGTATTTGTTCTAATGGGGTAATTCTTGGTGGGCTTCTACATAGAGACGGGTCACTAGAAAGACCAACCCATAATTAGAATCTTGGGATTTTCAGGTCAGGCCCCCATTCTCCAGAGAGGGGAAAGGAGGGGAGGGGGAAATGATCAATCATGCCTATGTGATAAAGCTCCCATAAAAATCCCAAAAGTATGGGGTTTGGAGAACTTCCTGGTTGGTGAATACATGGAGGTACTGGGAAAGTGGCCTCATGCCCTACATATCTCTCCCATCTGGATGTTTCCTTACCATATCCTTTCATAATAAACTGGAAAAGAGTAAGTAAACTGCTTTCCTGAGTTCTGTGAGTCACTCTAACAAATAACTTGAACCTGAAGAGGGAGTCATGGGAACCGATTTTTATAGCCAATCACTTAGAAGCACAGATGACAACCTGGATTTGCGATCAGCTTCTGAAGTGGTATGGGGCAGTCCTATGGGACTGAGACCGTAACTTGTGGGAGCTGATGCCATCTCCAGGTAAATGGTGTTTGAATTAAGTTACATTGTAGAACCACCAGCTAGTGTCCCAGAGAATTGCATGGTGTGGGAAAACCCCATACACATCTGGTTTCAGAAGTGTTTTTATATGGTAGTAGTGTGAGAGGAATGGAAAAGCACAGGAGGACTGAGGCTTGCTCTTCTCAGTCACATAGACTGATCCTGATACAATTGTATGGTCTATACACGTGTGAATACCAGGAGGTGGGATCATTGGGAGTCATCTTAGAGGATGGCTACCACGTGCAATTACCATTGTACAGCCTGCATTGTAAATATCTCTCTTCCTACTGGAGCACTGCCATCAGCATACAAAGTTGCTTCTATCGAAAAAGAAAACTCCCATGGCTTTACATTCCCCTCCATCTGCCACTTAACCTGATTGCCAAATCTCACCACCAAACATCACGGGACTTGATGATAACCACTGTCACCACACCACAGCACTTCTCATTCATTCTCTAATCCTTTCCTCTGTTTTATGGCCATACCAGTCCTCTGAAATATTTCTTATTAAAATCAGCAATATATACATAAAGGCAATAAATCAGCAATGGTTTTATGTTGCCAATTTTTATGGACCCTAATCAACATTCATTTTACCAAAGATGCTAGTATTTTAAATATAATTTCTCTTCTTTTTTTCATAGAGAAGTGAATTCAGGTTTTGTGAAACTTGAAATTTATGTGATTTTAGTCACCCTATTTAAGAGACAGAATAAAAATTATAATTTTAATATTAGCTATGAAGGTAAATATTTATTTAGAATGAAAAATCAATCACAAAAAATGCAAACATTAAAAACTCAAAAATGCCACCAACATCAAATATAAAAATAACACAACTCCCTTATAATTTTTTTCTTATAGGTTTGGCTACATATTTTAAAAAATACTTTAATTGATTTTTTAGAGAGAGGAACAGAGCGGGAGAGAGAAAAATATCTATGTGAGAGCAGAATATCAATCAGTGGCCTGCTTACCCTCTACCGGGGAATGAGCCCACCACCTGGGCACATATCTTGATGGGGAATCAAACTGGCAACCTTTTGGTGCATGAGCCACACTGGAGGGACTGGCTGCATATTTTTTTATTACCTCTTCATGTAATATTGATTTTGATATATTATTTTCTATAATGAGAATAGAAAGACAATTTAGCGTCTCTTCTGGAATGGTTGATCAAAAAATCTTTTTTATTATTTTTATTTTAGAAAATTCACTTTTAGTTATAGCAATAGTGATTAAGCTATAACTTGTCTAATTTTAATAGCCCTGCTTGTTTTTCTTCTTTGCTATCAGTATTCACTAGGTATCATAGTATAAGCATTCCATATTTTTACAGTTTTTATCCTCCATATAGATATGCCCTTAGATTAAAAGGCCACATTCTTAAAACAGAGAACATACAGATGTTTCTACTTGCACATTCCTCCACACAGCAATATTAGCCTTGTAGAGTATATGCCACGTTAGCAATCTGAGTGTGTATTGAATCAAAGCTGAAATTTGTAGTGCCTCTAATGTGTAATGAAGTTGCATATTTTTATCATGCATTCACTCAAGCATATGGGTTTTATAATTGAACTCAAGAGATTGTGTTTTGGATTCCCTTCTGCTCTAATAAAAATGTACACATACCGATGCTTCTGCTCCTATTGGGAGACACAATTGGATACAATTTGGTCATCTCTTATAGAGTGTAGATATGCTTTCATTACACTGTTGAAAGAATTAGTCATGATAACTTAATTATGTAAAATAACATCACTAAATAGCAATTTATATTATATCCACATATGGTCATTTTGAAAGAATTACATGATGATATGAACTATCAGTATGCAGAACAAATATCATTGGAACAAAAATGCTTAATATTTTTTAGAAGACATGGCATTTAAAAGCATAGGCTTCGTTTTGGTGTTATTGTTCTTAACCAAGCTTTCAAATAAATGTTCACATTTATATGAATGCTTAATTTGTGGACTTTAGGAATGCTCAAATTACATTCAAAAGCAAGTATTTCCAGATTTTTCTCAAATATTACTTTTAAAGTATATTTTATTGCAATTAAATATACTTAAATCACATCCAACAAAAAAGTAGAAGTAATCAGTAAGAGTAATTCATTAAGTCTTTTTATACAGCCTTTAAATATTTGAATTAAAGTTAGACCTGTGGCTAAGTTTATACTTAATATTTGTCATCTGTGTGCATTGTAACTTCAAAGGCTATCATATTGTAAGTTAAATTTAAATGGCTTTAACATTTTTATGCATATTGTTCTTACATGTGATTAAACTATTAATTGGAACAGCCATTATTATAGTCTTCTAATCAATGAAAAGAAATTAATAATGAAATAATCAAATGGACATTTTCAATTTAAAATTATTTCCTAGAAAGTTGCTTTTAGGATATTATGCTAATTCATTAGGAAATGAATGGATTATATCTTTGTCATTTCAAGATGAAAACATAATAATCACTAAAATTTATTGAATATTTACTTCTCTAAAGTGTTCATTTATATGAACATATCTTCACAACAACCTTATAGGGAAGTATTATTTTCCAAATTTCAAAAAAGAAGACACTGAGGCACAAAAATCTGGTAAAGAGTAAACTGTGATTCCAACCCATGAACACTGTCTCTTAATGATCAACTTACATCATCTTCAAGAAGTCAGTATTAACTCAAAACAATATTTTAGACAACTTACTTTCTTTTCAAGAAAATGTTTTTTTTAAGAGTAAAATTTGTGCTCAGCTGGTGTTGCTCAGTGGTTGAGAGTCGACCTGTGAACCAGAAAGTCACACGGTTTGATTCCCGGATAGGGCATGTCGCCCCAATTGCAGTCTTGATCCCCAGTGTGGGGCTTGCAGGAGGCAGCCGATCAATGATTCCCACTCATCATTGATGTTTCTATCACTCTCCCTCTCCCTCTCCCTCTCCCTCTCCCTCTCCCTCTCCCTCTTCCTCTCCCTCTCCCTCTCCCTCTCCCTCTCCCTCTCCCTCTCCCTCTCTCCCTCTCCCTCTCTCCCTCTCCCTCTCCCTCTCCCTCTCCCTCTCCCTCTCTCCCTCTCCCTCTCTCCCTCTCCCTCTCCCTCTCCCTCTCTCCCTCTCCCTCTCCCTCTCCCTTTCCCTCTCCCTCTCTCCTTCTCCCTCTCCCTCTCTCCCTCTCCCTCTCCCTCTCCCTCTCCCTCTCCCGCTCCCGCTCCCGCTCCCGCTCCCGCTCCCTCTCTCCCTCTCCCTCTCCCTCTCCCTCTCCCTCTCCCTCTCCCGCTCCCGCTCCCGCTCCCGCTCCCTCTCCCTCTGCCTCTCCCTCTCCCTCTCCCTCTCCCTCTCCCTCTCCCTCTGAAATCAATAAAAATATTAAAAAATAAAAAATTTTGGAAGAAAAAGATTAGAAATTATCATATTGGTTCTTTTGTTTTATCACCATTTCTTCATAGTACTTCCAGTGTCAAAAACCTTTTCCTCTTTTGTTCTCTATGTTCAACACCAGTTCCATTACCAGTCAGGTAATGACAGTAGATATCCTTTAATTGCTCAGCCAAATATTTTGTGTAAACAATTATATTTATTAAAATAACCAAATTGATTATCTGTCTATAAAAAAAAGACATTTTGAAATCTATATGCTTCTCAGTCAAAGGTTATGTCAATAAAATACTCAGTAAAGTGGAGATTTGGAAATCATCTAATTAATTTGATCAATAGAGAGACAAACTCAATATATTCATTCCTCCAGGTTTTCTCCTCTTCTGAATTACTGTCTGCAGACTACATTGACACAATTAGTGTGGTATTCACCACATCTCACTGCTGCTTGTGGTCCATGGTTCACTCCTCAGTATTGTAAACAGTTGGCAGACACTGCAGGCTTCCTCAAATTGCGACCCTCTCTTACAGTTAGTGAACAGTTGAAAAGCAAAGCAAATACAAGAAACCTCAAGATAATGTGTATTTTAACTGAGTTATAACTACTCTAATTACTTTAATGAATATAAGAATTTACCAATTTACATGAATGTTCTAGATCAGTGGTTCCCAACCTTGTTTTGGCCATGTCCCACCTAAGCATCTCTAAAATCCTGATGCCTCCCCCGTGACATATAATTCTTATTTTTATTCAAATAATGAACTCCTATTCCCATGGAGGAAGCCTAAAAGGCCATTAACTTGATCTAAACAACTTCCAAAGAACATGGCATCCATGAAAGAAAAATAAAAGAATGAAAGGACAGTTGAAGTACTGAGAACAAAATCACTAAGAAATTGTTTAAAAAAATAGTAATAATATGAAGTAACAAGAGGCCCAGTGCATGAAAATTCATGCATTGGAGGGGGTCCCTCAGCCCAGCCTGCCCCCTCTCTCAGTCTGAGAGCCCTCAGGGGTGGGAGGCAACATGGCGTTCAGGGGAAGGCGATGCCCCCATTACTCTTCTGCTGCTGCCACTGCCGGCAGTGCAAGCCTAGGCCAGCCCTGGTTAGCTGAGCCTTGGGTGGCCCTTGGAGGCTGGGCAGCCGCCATCCGAGGCTTGCCTGTGCCTTGGGCTGACCCTGGGTGGCTGTGGGCTGAGGGGACTGGAGGACTCTGTGGCAGGTGCACTGAGCGGCCGGACTCACCTGGGGGCAGGCCCGGCTGTGCCGTGCACCTGCCACCCTGGTGGGCTGAGGGGACTGGGCACCACCATCTTGTAGCTGTGGGTGCCGCCATCTTTGAGGGCATGGTAGTCAATTAGCATATTCCCTCCTTATTGGCTGTGGGCGCCACCATCTTTGTGAGGGTGTGATGGTCAATTAACATATTCCCTCTTTATTAGATAGGATATGAAAAAAACTAGTGGCCCGGTACACAAAATTCCTGCCTGGGGGGGGGGGGTCGTCCCTCAGCTTGGCCTGCACCCTCTCCAATCTGGGATCCCTCTCGCAATCTGAGACCACTGGCTCCTAACCGTTCACCTGCCTGCCTGCCTGATCATCCCTAACCCCTCTGCCTGCCTGCTTGATCACCCCTAACCCCTCTGCCTGCTTTCCTGATCTCCCCTGACCGCCTCTGCCTTGGCCCCCACCACTGTGGCTTTGTCCAGAAGGAGGACCAGATGACTGGAAGATGTCCGGTCTACCCGGTCTAATTAGCACATTACCCTTTTATTAGTATAGATATCAACTAAAGTTTCAAAACATAATAGAGAACTGAAATGTATAAATATGTAACAATATATATTCATATACTATGTATAAAGCTCCTAGAACCATAAGAAATGTAAAAAATTCCAACGTTAATAACTCATTCTTGAATTGCCCCCGCCTTATAAAAATCCCCCCCCCCCATGGGGCATGTGCCCCATGTTGGGACCTCTGTTTTAGATACTTTTATATTGGTATACAATTTTGGCTTTAACATTCCCACTAAATACAGAGATTTGCCTGGGGTTATTTGACAACATCTATTTTACCTGTTTTGAAACTGTACTGTGTTCCAGTTTTAAGCAGGAATCCTAAGAACTGAATGTCCAGTGAATTTTAAAATACTGACTTTACAGTTATAGCAGTAATTGAGAGTTTCAATCTCAAGGGTTTTGTAGCACTGAAAATGTTCAAGAAATCTGTCTTGTTTCTTTGTTTTGTGATAATATAAATCATTTGAGGTCATGTTTTGTGCTTGAAGTAATTACTGAAAATTATGTGTAATGAAGAGTCTACTGTTACTTTACTAATAACTACCTTTTCCTAGAGAAAAGAAATCATTTAAAGTAGAAAAAATGTCAACTCACTGGGTTAAGCCACAGCTTTTATTATATTCAGTGCCAGAAAAAAGATTTGAGCATTAATGCACCATTTTGGACTCTAGGAGCTCAATTTTTTTTAAAAATCAGTAGCTCAGCCAGGGTGTCTCAGTGGTTGAGTGTCGACCTATGAACCAGGAGGTCACTGTAGATTCCCGGTCAGGCGACATGTCCGGGTTGCGGCTCAATCTCCAGTATAGGGTGTGCAGGAGGCAGCTGATCAATGATTCTGTCTCATCATTGATGTTTCTATCTCTCCCTCTCCCTTCCTCTCTGAATATAATAAAAAATATATATATATTTTAAAATAAGTTAAAAGAAATTGATCACCTATTTATGAATATCAGTTTATGAAAAATACTAACTGGCATGAAATTAATATATGTAGGACAATCTAAAAGTAAGTAAAAGTGAGGCAAGTGTTACTTTGCATGTATTCAAGGCACTGTGTGATTATTTTACACATTAAGCTGATTGGTAACTATTGAAAGAGCTGATCCATTCCCAGAAAATGAGAGTACCTGGCAAATAAAATAAAATCTACTATGAACTTTCTAAACCTATTAATATATTGACTAGCCTTCGATGCCTTCCTAATTACTTCTTAATGTTTTGCACAAGTCATCAGAAACTGTTCATACATCTGTTGAGTCCATGATTGGAGCTATACCTATATATCTTAACATATCTTAATACTAAATATTATTTTTACACTAGAGGCCTGATGCACGACATTCATGCACTAGGGGAGGGGAGGGTGTCCCTCAGCCTGGCCTGTGCCCTCTCACAGTCCGGGTCCCCTCAGGGGATGTCATGAAGGCAGGAGAGGCTCCTGCCACTGCCACTGCACTTGTCAGCCGTGAGCCCGGCTTCTGGCTGAGCAGCACTTTCCTGCGGGAGCGCACTGACCACCAGGGGGCAACTCCTGCATTGAGCGTCTGCCCCTGGTGGCTAGTGCACATCATAGCAACCAGTCGTTCTGCCATTCAGTCAATTTGCATATTAGCCTTTTATTATATAGGATATCTCAATGTTCAAATCTTAAACATATATAAATCTTAACATATATGCATATATGATGTTAGGTTACAGAGAGAATGCATAAATAAAGATTATATGACAGTATGCTTTAATACTGTTATTTACTTATGTAGAACTACTGAAATTTGTAAAGTGCACATGATTTTTTTGTTTTAACACTTTGGTTCAGTTTTTGGCCTATTTAATGTTTCTTTCTGCTTTGTGCCAAAATTATGTCCAAAAATAACGCATGAATCTTCCATCTGTTCTCATTTAAACTTAAAGCAATTTTCCTTAATGGTATTCGGATCCGAGTAAGTCATATACATATTCTTGTTATTGTTGTTGTTGTTTTTAACTTTTAAAGTGCCTGCCTCCTACATATGTATAAGTGAAAGTGTAATTGGTCTAGCTGGTAGGTACTAACCATGACCTAAGAAAGGAATCATTATTTCCTAAATTATTTTACCCTGAGATAAGATACAGAATTAATTTGATAGTTAGGAAAATATTTTTGAATAACAAACATTTTCTATTTTAATTTTTGACCTGATTTTAGTGCTAAAATAATGCTAATAATAATGTGCTAGAAGCATTACATTTTTCAAAATACTACCCAAAATACTGAACCAAAGGAAAAGTGCAAAAGAATATTAGATGTGTAATTCAATGTAAACATATCAAATTTACTACCTACTTATTGAAATAGGCACTGTAGGTAAATAGTCAGAGACCAAGAAGAAAGGCAGAAACTGCACTAGGTATTTTAAACAGAAGACTTTTAATAGAGAAAATTAGTTATGTAGAATTTATCTAATGACTAATGATTTTGAACATCTTTTCATGGGCTTATTGATCATTTGTATATCTTTTTTGGATAAATGCCTTTCCAAACGTTTGTCCATTTTTAATTTCATTGTCTTCTTTTATTGATGAATTGGAAACTTTTTTTATATATTCTGGATACTAGACCCTTATCAGATACATGATCTGAAAATATTTTTCCCATTCTGTGGGTTTTCTTTTCACCTTCTTAATGATGTCTTTGAAAAAACAAAATTTTAATTGTAAAGAAGTCCAATTTATTTATTTTTTCTTTGGTGGTTTGTACTTTGGTGTCATATCTTAGAAACTACTACCTAATCTATGGGCACAAAATTTTCTTCTAAGACTTTTATAGTTTTAGTCCTTACATTTAAGTCTGATTCATTTTGAGTAAATGTTTTTTATATGGTGTGAGGTAAGAGTTCAAATTTCTTCTTTTGCATGTGGATATTCAGTTGTCTGGCGCCATTTGTTGACAAACCCATTACCTCCCTATATTAAATGTCTTATTACCTTTTAAAAAATAATTTGACAATACATATGTTTATGTGGGTTCTTTTTTCTTGAACTCTCAATTCTATAACATTGATCTATAAGTTTATTCTTATGTCAGTACTACCCTGACTTTTCAGCCTTTATCTTTTACAATTTTGAAGTGAAGTATATAGGGATAAAATGATATGATGTTTGGGAATTACATAATAATAATCCAACAAATGACGGTGGGAGTAGTGGGTAGATGTGCCAGTAAAATAAGATTTGTTGTTAATTGTTGGACCTGTGATATATGCTCAAAGGTCCTTTGCACACTCTAAATTTTATATTTTTAATAATAAAAAATTGAACAAAGTATCCTCCACCACTGCAACAGTACAGCTTTGAAGAAGTAAGAGAGTAACTTGAATTTACTTTTCCTCCATGGAAATTCTTTCCCAACATATTTCAGGAAATATATTTCTTTTTCTTACTCCTGAATCCTGAGAAAATTAATAAAGAAGATTAAGAAAAAAAAGAGAAAAAGAGAAAAAGAATTACAATTCTCCTGTAAGATTTAAAGCTTAACAATCAACATAGAGACATTACTGGTTAGAAGAAATTGCAGATGCCAAATTGAAAGCAAGAACAGGAAATTAAAGTGAAAGGTTAATGTTGACATTTCCAGGAACCAGGACAGGAGCACATGGGGGAGAAGTAATTCTCATTGAATCAATCTTACATTTAGTTGTTGTCACATTATAAATGTGTTCCTGCCACCGATTGCTGCTAACAGTGAATCTGTTTTGCAAATATATAAATATTAATGATATTTACATAGTATCCTTTATACAAATCCTATAAGTGATGTTATAAGAAATAAGTTTGGAACCAAAATACATCCTTAAGTTAGTAATTTTGACATATCATTCTGTGTATTACTGTCAACCTTGCCAGGAAATTTGAATGTTATGGTATTTGAATACTACCCAATAATGTTCCCTGGCATTTCCCTGGGAATGGATATGTGTTGTGGTACAGTTCTTTGAAAATATCTGAGCTGAAGAAATTCAAATAGAATATGTTATTGGAAATATTCCAACAAGAATTCAGTAATTAATCTAAAATTTGTATTTTAAAAAAGCAATATTGATTTTAATTACAAAATCCAAATCAGGGCAAACAAAATATTTTCATCATTAAAAAGGAAAAAATAGCCTGACTGGTGTTGCTCAGTGGTTGAGTGTTGACCTATGAACCAGGAGGTCATGGTTCAAATCCGCACATACCTGGGTTACAGGCTCGATCCCCAGTAGGGGGTGTGCAGGAGACAGCCGGTCAATGATTCTTATCATTGATGTTTCTCTCTTTCCCTCTCCCTTCCTCTCTGAAATCAATACAAATATTTTTTTTAAAAAAGGAAAAGATTTATGGAGCAACCAGTCTCCAAGAGAGTAGGAGCAACTCAGTCACTATTGTATCAGGAGTATCCTAAACAGTTATTCTTGACCACCATGGAAAAATCTGCTAGAAGGAGATGGAAGCCGTTTTACATGGAGATTAGAAATGGCTATTTGAGTATCAGGATGATAAATTCCTAGTTAATTGTAGAATCTCCAGCTGTAGAGACCTTTATGAAAGGGTTGAAAATTACTTATGCTAAGTTGAAAAATCCATGTGTCTGAAGTAGGGAGGTTGGGCTTTTTGTGTTCTTCCAACATTATTATTCTACCTATCTTGAGGTTTTGTTTACCTTTAGTGACAGGCTTTAACTAGCTTAAGATCTTTCATTGTGCTGTGTTCACATAAGAAATATTCAGTATGGTTAAACATAAATTGAAATTTAAATCACAAGAAATACTGAATGTAAGAGTTTCTCTTCTCTTTTGTGGGGAGAGATGGTATGGGGGGCATGTGTGTGTGTGTGTGTGTGTGTGTGTGTGTGTGTGTGTGTGTGTGTGTATTAGGCATTGCAGGATGTATTAAAGAGGTGATGTTAAATGTAATGTCACCAGCCCATGATGAAATCAATTCTTGCTTGCATACATAAAGTGATACTTTGGAAACATGAAAGATTTAATGTGCCTTCCAATAAAGCAGTTCTTTCCCTATTAGTCAAGATGATGAGGCTCAGTGACCATTTCTTAGCTACAGCTGACATTTTACAAACTGAAAACAAGCTTGGACAAACTATTTTATTTTCAAATGATTTCTAAGTCAAAAGAGAATGCCGTACCCACAAATATGCTTACTTGAAGTAGAAGAGGATTTCCACTCATATTTCACCTGAAAAGTTTTGACAGTTGAAGTGATTTGATTTTGGCAATTTTTTTGTTTGTCCTTAATACTTGCTACTCTTTTACAGAGAAACTTAAAGGTCAATTAAGTATATCTTACTATGTTCAAATTGTATAGCATTTATCTAAAAAAAACTAAAAGCAATAATGCTTTTCAAGAATGCAAAAGAGGCATAACAGTCCATTAGAAGTGGATTATATGTATCATTAAAGAGAATGATTATGTTCTTTTGAATGAGAAAACACACAGGAGAAACAGAATTTGATGGTGAACGAACAGTTGGTTAATAGTTATGCCACATGCATTCAAGAACAAATAAAGATATGTGTATGTGACTAATAGACAAAAGAATTTGAAGCACACGTCACATATGCCATTAAAAACAGTTATTCCTGCAAAATCCATAAGATTTTGCATCAATTTGTATTACCATGTTAATACATGCTTTTAAAAGATATCAATTTTGAAATATAATGTGCCTTTTCCTGTACTGTTTAAGAGTGAAATTGCTGCCACGGTGGATTTACACACCCACCAGATGCCACACAATTCTTCAGTCCAAATACAAGTATCTCAATCTCAACCCATATGTACTCCTTCTTCTGTATTATGAACTGTGATTTCATCTCCATCCTCAGCCAACCATGAGACTTAAAACATATCCTGCCAATTACATGGAAAAGTACAAAATTGTATGGGATTGGAGAATGCTGACAGAGTTAGGTCTGGGTGTACCAAACACATTCTTTCACACACATACACATGAATGATACTCATTTTCTTCTATTTCCCCTTAATTATTGAATTAAGAAATAGCCAAAATACTTAAGAACTAGTCTTACAGGAGGAAGAATAGAAAGGTATAAAGGAAAAACTCCATATGGGTGCAAACATACCTTAAAAATGAGATTATAGGTCTTTTTTTGCTAGATTAAAAAATGAATAAATCATTTACACTAAAATACTCAGAACTTACTAGAAGCAGAGAAAAATATTTTCCTTTTGATGTTCTCAAAAAGCAAATAACTAAATCAGCATATTATCTCAATCTTTTCTGGTATTGTCTTAAAAGCCCCAAAGGAGGGAATCACACACACACACGCATGCTCACACACACACACACACACACACACACACACACACACACAGACACACCATAAAATAAGATGAGCTGAGGCAGCACAGATCTGCATTTTCAACTAAAACATTTTGTGATGTTTATTTGTCTGCTGGGTTGATGTTACCAAGAGACCATTCTTTCCAGATTACTTAAATTTTTACTTAGCAGGTTCCCAATTTTTCTAATATTTCACATCTGAACTCTAAGCCTCTAGAAGCCCTTTGTCAACACCTACTTCGTAGCTTCCAATCTGGTGTGACTTGGGAAATTATATAATGTATCTTGCTATCATTATGTTGAATATCAGAAAGAATGGTCTGGTGTAGGGGCCAGGAGGCTCTGCAATGACTCTGTGACAGTTCTTCCTATGGCCCCGTGTGACCACTTACACTCTAAGCTCCAGTTTTCTCCTTTGTAAAATATGAGGTTGGACTCCCTGGTCTCTAAATTCCTTGGGAATAACTCTGGGAATTGTTTCATTTGTCCAAGGCAATTTTGTAGTTATTTTTCATTTCTGTTTACTTTCTTCTTTTTTTAAATTTATCTTTCTTGTTGAAAGTATTATAGATGTCCCCATTTTTCCCCCAATTGACCCCCATCCTCCCTCCTCCCGCCCACTTCCCAGGCCTTCACCACACTATTGTCTGAGTCCATGGGTTATGCATATATTCATATAATCTCTTTGGTTAATCTCTTCCCGCCGCCCCCCTTCCCTCTGAGATTTGTCAGTCTGTTGCATGTTTCCATGTCTCTGGACCTATTTTGTTTGTCAGTATGTTTTGTTCATTAGATTCCACATATAAGTGAGATCATGTGATGTGTGTCTTTCTCTGACTGAATAACTGACTTCATTTTGAAGTATTACTGTATCTTATTCGCTCAGTTATTTAGGGGCAAGTTCTCTCTCAAAAATGAAAGTTCAAATGAAGCTTAGATAGTATAAGCCATCCTTTTGTGCTATTTTAAAACATCCAATAGATGTACAGACAAAGATTTACAATAATATATTTGTACCTCCCCAGCAAGTCACAATAAACATTTGGTGCTTGGATGAGGAAATGAACATGGAGCTGAGTAGGTCAGGTAATATTATGTATCAATCAGAGAGTGGAATTTACACTTTAACAGCTTTTTCATCCTTCATTTGTTTTTATTTTATTTAGAAGCAAGAGTACGCATTGTCCCTTCCAAACTCAAATGTAGACAGTTTTCTAAATGAACAGAGAATAATTCTTTTGCTAGAGATTACTGTCTTAATTTGTTTTTTTACCTTTTTTGAATCTTTCATAATAATGTAACAGATATAGTGATTCTGTTATATGTATATCTATCGATCTATATATACATGCACACATAACAATATATATATATATATACATACCCAGAACATTTATTAGTAAAAGCATTATTTTTTGTTAAGTAGCCGTGTGCAGTGAGCCTGATTTCTTTCTTTTTACAACTTCCCCTTCTATTAGAGACTGTTAAGCTCAGAGCCTAGATCAGCGAGGCAGCAAACTCAGTGGTAGTAAATGAAGTGCCATGAGCTTACATCAGACTAATTAGTCTAAGGGATTTAAAAAAGAAATGGATGGGGGAAGGGCTTAGGAGGACTTTTCAGGTTGCTTGTGAAAGGCAGTTTGCTTAATTAAGCCAACTACTAATTGTTAAATATTTTTCAGGCATTAACAAAGCTACTCTGAGTGTAATTAAATTTTTATTTTATTGGTATTTGCAGGGATTAAAGTCACAATCTGCTGAGGCTCTGGGGTTAGTTAATATTCACTTCACTGCCACAGCTGTCCTCCATTATAATACAAAGGACAGGAAAAGAGACAGCAGAATGGGGTGAAGTAATGAGAAAGCTATTCATTCATCTGAACCCGTTACTCACTCCACAGCCTTGTACAAATGGGTCTGAGCTGGATGACACACAACCAGGCATTAAATCCGATTTAATTTGATACAATAAAGGGATGTCTAAGCCCTGTGCATTTTTTACTTTTATACATGAGACTACAGAGTGGATTTTTAAAAATAGATAATATATTATCATTCGTTTCCATCCAAGTGGTATTTCTGGACTTATTAGCTCCCCAGGAGTCCGCCAGGATTGTAAACAATTCCAGCTAAGCCATTATTTGTCCCAACTGAGCATGAATGAACCCTGTAGAAGGTGGTGGTGACTTTAAATCCCTCGTAAAATCTAAATTGGCAGGATCAATGTTTTCAAGTTCTTTTTTTTTGGAATGAGACTGCACTCCCCTAAAAAAAAAAAATGCCTTAAGGGGTTATATGCACTTGAAATGGATAAAGCTTAGCATCCTGTGACTGACAGGGAGCATTCCTACTCCTGACTCGTAACATTTCTGGGGTTTTATGTATTGTTTTTGTTCTTTTAATTCAGTAACTTTAATCAATGTTTTCCAGTTATTACTTTGAAAAGAGGACAGGCATAGAAAGAAATCATCCTGTTCTCCCTTCCAACACCACCCTCCAAAATAGGAGTTTAAGCTATAACCTACTATCATTTTTGTGTCCCATCATTACATTGGCTGTTGACTGTATAGTTTTGGGGATAATCCACAGTCCAGTGTCCCTGCACCCATATGGAGGCTATCAGTGGCATTAGGCTGCCAGTATATGCAAAGTACCAGCATTGGGACTAGCTTTTCAATGTAAGCTATGGCTAGAGGTATTAATGTGAGGCATCTAGCCACTTATATTCTGTATCGGTGAAAAAACATTTTTTAGAAGTATCCAAAGGGAAGGGAAGGGAGGGGTTGGGAAGAGAAGGGAAGGGGGTCAATCTAGCACATTTTTATGTCAAGGGAATCTATTCCTGAGACAAGTTCAAAAACCAAATGGTTTGCATTGGTCACAAGATCTCTTCTGTAATGTGGTTGAATTGCTAGATAGTGAACCCTACATTTGAGTTTGTTCTATAACAAAGCTATTGTCTGGCTGTTTCTGCAGGCAAAAGAAGTAGAGAGATGATGACTCGATTACATGGCACAATTACCTTGAATTTCAATTAATCTGAGTGTAGTTTAATTCTAGTGTTAAAATGACCCTGGCCCAAAGGACAAGGTTACTTTTTTAAGGGGCTTTGCTTTTTTACTTCACATGAAACCTCACTCAGCAACTGGGAAATGATTTCTATTGGGTAAGTGAAAGCTTCCTATTTAAAAGAGCACAGGGCAGTGCTTTGGGATGAAATTTAACAGAAAGCAACATTAACCATGCAGTCCAAATATGCTACGTAACTGTCTCGTGAAGCCCAATCTCTTGGGTCTCTAAGTGACTAGAAGAAACAACGATGTTCTTCAGTTATGGCTCGTGGCTACTGTCTGTGGCATGACCCCTTTTCCTACCCTCTGGCTTGGAACCCTCTCTTGGTGCCCTGTGGCCACTTGAGCTTGCTAACCTTCCCTTTGTTTCTTAGACTAAGCTGCAGTGTTTCCTTTCAAAACTTTTCATCTTGAAAGAGGAAAGCAGCTCTTTTTTTCTACTAGACTGTGGTTATCTTAGTAAGGGAATGAATAAGACAAATAAGCAAGCAAACAAAACCCCACTGCGGGGCAGGGCATTTCTCTCTCCATTCTTTCTTTTGTTATTAATCACAGGTACTAACCCCAGGTGAAATTGTCATTGTCTACATCATTTCGGTGATTAGTGGGCATTTGGTCATGTTCAAAGTGTGCAAAGAAACATGTAGGCCCTGCCTAAAGGTTCTTGAAATTTGGTCCCATCCAAAGTGTCCATGCCAAATGGGCCTTGATATTTGGTCCTGTCAAAAATGTCCACACTTAGAAAAGTGTGGGTTCAAATAGCCCTGGGTTCAAATAGCCCACAACTTTTATTTATACCTTGGTTTATAGGATTAATACATAAAATAGCCCACAACTTTTATTTATACCTTGGTTTATAGGATTAATACATAAAAATACTATCATGTTTTATTGGTCCAATAATTGTAAATGGGGCCGAATATCAAGGGACTTTTGTCATGGACCAAATGTCTCCATGGATGTTTTAGACAGGACCAATGTCCTGCAAGGCATTTTGGCTGCAGGTCTTGAAGCCCTTCCCTCTACTATGTTTGCTTTAGGGTACCTTACCCCCAATATATTATTCAAATAAATATAGGAATATGAGAAAGAAGATCTCAAATAATTTCCATGTATAATACTAATAATTTTTATTATCACTATCTCTTTGATGCAAAATACACCATCTTTAGGGAATAGTACTTCTAGTCTCTTGAAATAGAAGCCTGGATATGTTATGCTAATTAGCCCATGATTCTATATTGGTTCCCAGCAAAGAACAACTGTGGACAATTGCAGAATGGTTGCTCAGAAAGGGGGTATTACATTACTGTGAAAAACACCAAAGCTAGCTAGCTACTCACACAGCATAGATAGTAGCCATCTCTATGGATGCTAAAGAATCATGCTTCAATTAAACTGAGACACTTTTTCACAGACAGGATTGAAATGACTCTGGTCCACATTGTCCAAATTCATGAAAGATAATTTCTATTTTGCCTATGAATGTTACCGTGTAGTTGGAAGCTGTGAGAATTAGGCAATTGTGGCATATTGTGTGCAAAGAGGTAAAGGGTAGTATATGGCAGTGGTTGGCAAACTCATTAGTCAACAGAGCGGCAAACCGCGGCTCGCAAGCCGCATGTGGCTCGAGAGCCGCGGTTTGCCAAACACTGGCCTATGGAAACACAAGCCTGTCCATTCTCTAATTTGCAGTTACTCTCATGACACAATGCAAGCTATTACACTTACCAAGTAGTTTGCTTGCTATTTCCAGATCTATTACAACCAAATTGATACATCAACAGTTTATGTCATTGAGCAAGGCAGTCATCAGCCAATTCACTCATCAATTCTTTTTCATCAAAATCAGCTTGGAAGCTAAAGACTTGAAGAGATTTCCCCAACACACACACATTAAAAATACAACAAATAACTTTGCTGTATCTCCCACACGCACCCCCAAATTCCAAAATAAAGTTGTATGGAAGGTATTATTTTTATTATCATAGTAGTTTGTTGAAGAAATAAAATTTATTTTAGAATAAACCAAGCTGTAAAACAAACTCAAATAATCCAAAGAATTGATTCACTTTTTAATATCTTACTCTTTCCTGGAGCTTGCTTTATAAAAGCCTTCCCTTTTTCTTCAACATCATCCATCATTCTTAATAGGTTTAAAAACACCTTGGGAAATGTTTGGGTTACTACCATATTTCTTTTCAAATTAATTGTTTTATACACAAATAGAAAAGTCTTAGTATCTTTGTAAATTTGTATTCGTTTGATTCTTAAAATTCTCTAACACAATCAACTTGGAGCTGGGAAGTATTGTTCTGTTGGTGTGTATGATTTGTTAGATAATCTTAAAAGCTTTGGAAGCATTTTGCAAAGTTCTACTTACAGGTTTCTATAGCAATTATGTAATGTACTAAAATTTAGGCCAAAATCATGTGAGAAGTTCTTAAGAATCTGAAGCTGTAGGTGAATCAATTATTTTTCAAGTTTATGATTCATTCTTACCAAGATGTTCCTCTGTATGTTCTAAAAGGAAAAAACTCTTTAATTGTGATGATGACAAACCATATGTGTAACTTCTTGTTTTGTATCTAGGGTGGGTGTGAGGGAGGCCAATGTCATGTAATTATCAGTGTCGGCCATGTTGTATATTCCCCCTGCTATTTGTATGGTACAAATATTTATACCATGCAAGGACTTTGCCTTCCTAACTCAGAATTCTATGCTTAGAAGACCACAATCATTAAATGATTGCAAATAGCACAATTTGAGTCTTATAGTCACCCTGGAAGATCAAGTTGAAAGAATTTAGACTATAAGAAAGCAAATGCTTATTTAAACACATGTATGGATATAATTAAGGGAAGACTCTAGGGAAATTATTTAAAGAACATAAGAATCAAATAGACTCACTTTAACAAGTACCAAAACTTTACTCAAATAAAAGCTTTGTGTGGCTTTCTAAGAGATCATATTTGAAAAAATGGGGGGATAGAGATTATAATTCATTCTAGAACTATATAGCATAAGTAAATGAATAATAAAAATGATAAATTGGGCAATAAAAAAGATTACAGAAATAATGCTTTCACATATTGGGCATTCATTAAATTGAGTTCTCAAGGTAATTACTTTAACATTTCTACTTCTGATTCAGTACAGATTTTTGGATCATTAAATTAGATAGTAAATATTATACATTTTTCAAGAAGGTAATTTATGGTCTAACACATTCTCCAACAGAGAATAAAAATGTCTTGATAACCAGACCAGCATTTTCTGTAATAAATTTTTGGACTTAATATCATGCTTTAAAACAATTTCAACAAATATGTATTGAGCAGCTGCTATATAAGGCATTTTGTAGAAAACTAGCACATAGGTGACACACAGCAATTCTTTCACATACCTCTGTATTCTCATAGGATTTTTTGAATACTCTCTACTTTATACATTATATGTTTTATAATCAATGCTCTATAGATTATATAATAATTATTTTGGGTATGAGTTTTTATTCCAACATAAATTGCAATGGTACTGCGACAGCCTGCAAAAAATTCACAATTTAGGAGGAAAAAAACAAAACAAAACATATAACCGAACATGTATCAACAAAGCACTATAAGAAAACAGATAAAGATTCAATTAAGTCTTCCTGAGCAAGGTAGAAAGAAAGGCCTTAAGAAATAGTATGAGATTTAGGTTTTCAGAATATAGGAATTTACCATACTGTGGGGTAAGGAAAAGCATTCTGGGCGAGAGAACAGAATATGGCACAGATACATGGAAGTACATGGCATACACACTCCATAATGGAACCTTGCTACTCCAAGAGAGGTTTGACTATCTGGGATCTTGTTAGAAATACAGAGTCTCAAGCTCCATCCTTGAACTTCCCAATCAGAACCTATATTTTAACAACATCCCCAGGTTACTTGAATGCCCACTGAAGACTGAAACACACTGGTTTAGAAGGCTTGCATTGTTGGAATGTTGGGAGTCTACACTACTGGAAAAGATGGACAGAAATTAGATGGACAGGAAAAGAGGAACACAACTAGACTACAACGTTGTGGAGCCTGTAATCCCTCCTGTAAGCACAGGGGTGGTGCATACAGGTTTTCTGGAGAGCAGAATACCATTACAAAACCTAAGTTTTAAGATGCTAACGCTTGTGGAATGTGATGAAGAAGAAAACTAGCTAGGATGTTTTTGTAATAGTTTAGATAAAAGGTGAAGATGAATCCCTTGCCTGAGACAAAGATAGTAAAATCTAAAAGGAATGAGACATACTCCAGAGAAGTGCCTCAGAAAGGATTGCCAGGGTTTTATCTAAGCTGTAAGAGGCCATATTCAGAGAGGGAAAATTGAGAAAAGGAGTTGCTTCAAGAAACGACGAGTTTCAAGTTGACTCCTGTAATGTATTGTTGAAGTCATGTGTAAAGGGAAGTTGTTAGAGCTATAGAGGTAAAGAAATTTCAAAACGAGGATGCCAGATTGGATAACAGTAGTAACACCATTTACTCAATCATTCATTTACTTAACGATGTCTGACACCAAATATGCCAGAGGAGACAAAAATACCCAAACAGAGAGATGAATGAATATGTAATACAATTTCAGGTGGAGATTAGTGTTCAAGTTATTTTAAAAAATATTACAGGTTCAACAGTAAGTCAGAATTCAGGAAAGGAATCTCTGTGGAACTAGTCTTCATGACAAAGGGAAAATGGTGAAGTTTCTAAAATTGTGGGGAATTCAACGACCTTTAAGAAGACATTTATTTTACTTCATTGTTTTGCAGAAGAAATGGAATTATTGTCATTTTTATGATAACCAAGATAATACCTTACATTATATTAGTTTTCACAGTTTTACACGTTGACATATGTTATCTCAGTAATCCATATAATTCTTCTAAAGGAGTGAGATGACAAGTTTTACAGAAAATAAAGTCCAAATTTCAAACAGGTGGGGTGACTTGGTCAAGATTATATATCTAAAATTTATGAAATTTCTGACCTCTTGACTTAATAAATGACTTAACTATTAAATAGTGAATTACACGTTGAAGTTTGTTAAGCACATAAAAGAGAGAGCTTATGTTTTTTTTTCTAAAAATAGAAACCTCATAGCAGTAGGTTAAAGACGGCTGCATTTCTCCCCTTCGCCTCCCATTGAGGAGTGGTGTCTAATATCCCTCCCCTTGCATCTGTGTAGGCGATGTGACTTCATTACCAATAGCATGTGGTGAAAAGGAAAAGTGAGGTGTCCTGACTTTTAAAGCTAAACCTACAGAGGCCTAGAAGTTTCTGCCTTTGCCAGTTACATCACTCACTTTGGGAAGAAGCCAGCCACCAAGTAAAAAGTCAGAGTATCCTGAGACCCCTATGCTCTGAGGAAGACCAGATGAGCCACATAGAGAAGCTGCATGGAGATACCCAACCGGTTCAAGCTGTTTCATCCAGGCCAGCCCTGACACAAGGCATATGAGTAAGAAACCTTCAGAGGCCTCTAGATCCAGCTGCCCTTGGATGGCAAGCACATGAGAAATGCCCAGGGAGAACTGCCCAGCTGAAACTAATCAACCCACAGGACTTGGAGAGTTGTTTACAACGTATTGTTTGAAGCTACCCAGCTTTGTGGAATTTTCTTACACAGCAATAAACAACAGGAACAATCATTCTTTTCAAGAGGCATGCGATGGAATAAAAAATATTATAAATAAGTGGATACTGCCTACACTAATGATTTTGAAAGTAATTTGTTGTTTTATAGATAGCTCATTATACAACATCAACATACTAGTAGGTTTCCACATAATCCAAGGGACAGTTTTTAAGGCAACACCTTTACTTTGGGTTTATAATGTGCTTTAAGTGTAGTGCTCTGAGAAAACAATGCAGCACTAGGTGCCTTCGTTAGAGGCCGGTAGTCCAACACTTTCCATTTGCACATGAGGAAGAGAAAGAGAGGGCATGAGAGATTTCATGATCTGCAAAAATACGCACAGACTTAGTGATCAAACTTGGAAACCCCAGATCTCTTAGACTTATTTTTTCCTCTCCTAGGTTATATTTAAATCAGTATTTCAGCAGATGACGAAACCAGCATGGCATTACTTGGCTACTCATTTACATTTTATATTGTTAGATGCGTCCAAGTATTATATAGATCAGACCTAACACTTCAGTGCCAAATACAGTACTATTTAGTTTCTGAGAAGCTGTATTACACTATATTGTTTGACAATCGAAAAGCAAATCTGTTCACAGGAAAACTAATCTCTGAGGATAGAAATCAAAAGAGCAGCTGACTATAGGGATCAGAAGGTATGGACTAAAAGAGCCACATGAGAACTTTTCTGCAGTGATGGAAATTATATATAACTTGATTGAACTAGGTTACATGGGTATATATATTTATTAAAACTCATAGCATAGGATCTGAGCATTTCACTGGATTACTGTGAATGACTGTAAATTACTCCTTAATTAAGAACAGTAATAGCAAGAACAAAAAGAGAGGAAGGTTTTGTCCTTTCACATAAGAAAATGACTTGTAACAGTTGTTTTGCCAGCAGTGGAGATGGTTTGGGCTTATTTAAGTATCCTCATATTCTGTTTTTCAATTATGAGTAGGTGGGTGAGGTTAAAGGTATATATATCTGTGTTCATAAAACAATATAAAGCTAACGAAGCCCTCAGAGGCTAGACATTTGGGACCACAAAATATTAATGTTAGAAAGGGTCTGATAAGTCATCTAATTAAACTCTTTTTCATTTCACAGATAATCTTGGCCTTGCTAACAAATCTACTAAACAGCTGTGCTCTTTTAAAACTTGATGGGAAATGAATATATTAAACCATTGTTTGCAGAGTAGAAGCCCATTTATCCAATGGAATTGGGTCAGTAAACAGCAACAGATTAAAACCGATATTCAAAAAGAGAGAAACCAAGATAATATAAGCATTTTTTTGTTGAACAAAAACACAATTTAGGTTGAAACTTTCCTTCTTCAGCCTTTTGATGAAGAACTACTACAGCATTTTGTGTTTTTCCTTCTGCAAGTGGAAGTGTCAATTGGAGAGTTGCAGAGACTGTTGTAGATCAAGAGAGGTAGGGTGCACAGTGGAAAGAGAATGGAATCTAAACAAAGCTGCCTGGGTTCTGAAGTTCAGCTCTGCTACTTGCTAGCTGTATGACTTATGGGAAGTTACATAGCCTCTCTGTGCCTTAGTTTATGTCAAATGGGGTAATATTACCTACCACACAGAGTAGTTATGAGAATTAAGTGGGTTAATGTTTCTAAAACACCTAGAACTGTGCCGAGCTCATTGAACGTGCCATGTGTTTATTTAATAAATAAAAATAAACAACTTCCATCATGCATCAGCTTTGCCTTCCAGTTTAGTTTCTTTAGATGGCTAAAAATTTAAAGAGAACTTCTTTCCTCTTTTATCTTTTTACAGTTGTCAAGTCCATCTAATTTGACATCAACTTTTTTTGTTGTTATTTTAACACGTCAACTTTATCAAGTCATTCTTCAGCATGAAATTTCTTTCCATAGAAATTTAATTTCCTTCACATTCAGTTTTGGCCACTTGAGGTAATATTTATTAAATTAAATAGTAGTAATAAGAAGTAAAGCTTGAGTTATATAATCACAATAAAGAAACCCATTCAACCAGAGGGGGCAAATGAACAGACCCACCGAGAACAGCCCTCTAGCCAGTTGCTTGCAGAGAACAGTAGGCAGTCACTGTGTTTTAGGAGAGAATGAGAGCTTTGGCTAATCTAAGGAGGTTAAAAGGGTGGCTGCTATTCTATGAAACTGTCATCTTAAGACACTTGGAGCCTTTGTGCTGTTTCAACCCTTAACTTCACGGATCTGTTTATAGTTTATAAACCAAATACTTATAACAACCACTGAATCTCTATTTTTCATGAAGTGTCATTAATACTAAATAGCTTATGGGGTAAATATTCCAGAATGATTCTCAACATATCTCTAATACACAAAGATTATATTTTGTAGTGTCAGATGAATCTAAATATTATATAAAATATACATAAGACTTCAACTCTCAAAGCGGCGCTGTTTGTTTTTCTGATGTACGTATCAGACGCGATAGCTTGGCAACTTAAAAGCAAATGTGGAAAATTAATCTAAGGGGATAAGAATCAGAAGAGTGGTGACCTGTGGGGTGGGAAGGGGGTTGACTGGGAGGGGACACAAGAGAACTATCCCCTGTGATGGGAATGCTAGATTTCTAGATTGGGATGTGCATTACATAAGGAGTTTGGGTGTGACCTAGATAACTACTCCCCCCTCCCCCCATGCCTTCCCTGGTACTAAGGATACTCGCTGCCGTTTTGGTTCATCCCATTCTTGCTACTTGCTCCCCAGGCCTCAAGAACTGTTCACTAGTAACATGTCAGCAGAAGCGGCATGACTTCCCCACATGCACATCTGGCCAGAACAGAACAAGAACTAAATCCCTGGTAACATTGACACTGACATGCGCTGGGACTCTATTTGTGTTTTAAAAGCCACTGCCGGACTACTTCGTACTGACTGAGGGTGGACAGGTTACATTCTACTTCTTCCATTCCACTCAGCAAAGCAGGGGGCCTCATAAGGACACGGCATTAACACGTCATTCACCAGCATGGCTGAGCATGCATTCCAAAGATAAATACAAAAATCTCAAGCAGTGCTGAAAAGCTTGCATTCTCATCCCGAAGGATCACAGCCTTGCCAGCAGGGCTGATGTGGAGCCCCATTCATGATCATCGGCTGCCTTTGTTCCAGCTTTTCCCAGCCGTGAAATGGGAGGGAGGGAAGCTGCCAAATCACAGTTTATTGCAGCTACTGCTTCTTCCTCACCTTTTTTTTTTTTTAATATAAGAAAAATATTTGTGAAGAGGGGAAAACAAAGTGAGTAGGAGTATAAAAGAGGACAGGGGCAAATGTACAAAACAAATTTAGATCATCTGAAATAGAGGAAGCTTTTGCAAATATTTTGTAGTTTACTCTGCTTTTAAGGAAATGAACAATAAAACAAAACTAAGCCAGAAAAAGAGGTTAATGGCTACAACTGCTGCAAAGTGTGAAATGAACTTTCAGCCTAAGCTTTACCTCCCAAAGGGTGGCCTGAGCAGAACTTAGGGATGACAGTGAGCACAGATGTAAGTGAGGAGAATACACCTCAGCAACCCTCAAGACTGCCTAATAAAAAAGCTGCACTTTCAGGGTAAGAAAGACATGTTCTACCTCATTTCAAAACAATAGTCCTACAAGGAGCAAAGCGTAATGTGAGTCCTTATACATCCACGAGCAAAAAGACCGAGTTGGCTGAAGCATAGCCACTAATGCCATTGTACCCACTGCTGCCATTTTTCACTTGAGGGACTGGATGCCTTTTTCAGGCCCTTCTCTGCTTCCTCTACATTGTCGCCCTCGTTCGTCACGCATGTGAAACCCACATGCACGATCAATGTGTTCATTATGACCACCACTGAATTCCTAATGAGAATAGTTTAAAAATCCATTTTTTCCCCAAGACAAGTCAACACACTGCAAACGAGAAAGCCCTGTTTTAATTTCGAGAGCAGACAAAAACCCACAGTGGAGAGGAGCTCTGACTCCCAGGGCTCTGTGCTGGGAGGGTGGGGGGGTGGAACCGTCAGAGCAGGAGGCTCTGGGAGGAAGAGGTGGAGTTCAAAGCCAGCACCAGTCCCCCCGGGTCTGTTGTAATCAGGAGACAAATGGCCAGTGCTCAGGAGCATGTATTCATTCTGTTGCAAGAGGCTGCCAACGAGCTTTCCCAATGCTTTTGTGGAAATACAGTAAGAGTCTTTCCCCCCTTTCAGTGGCTTTAGAACAAGGAGAATAAAAAAGTCCACTGCTGACAAACACTGCTTTAGGCATTTGACACTGGTCTTTGATCTAGTTACTCAGACAGTTCAGAATGAACAAATTAGGTGTTTACAACAAAAGGCATTCCGTTTCGTCCTGTTCAAGTGCCAGGCGGGTGGACAGTCTTCTCCGACAAAGCTGGGAAATATCTCCCCGCCAGGCCACAGGGCGGGCACTGGGAGCTGATTCTCCCACAGAAATTAATAAATCACGACGCTGCTTTTGTGAATTAAAAACAGTGAAGAAAACATGGGGCTGGGGGTCAGCACAGTAAAACCTAAACCATCTGGAGTTGGAGTCAGGTCACGGCAGGTCACCCAGCTTGAGGCCACAGGGACATCGCTCAGCTCTTCAATGGGGTGGGTTCATTATGAGACCAGCCCAGCAAAAGCATTCATTTTCATCGCTGCCTAAAGACCCAGGCCCCTCCAGTTTACACATCACATAGAAAAGGGCAAAGTCTTTATCCTATTGTGTGAATTCAGCTGTTAAAAGTATTCTAACCCTATTCTCAAAGAAAGGAGGAAAATTGGGTGTCTCCCTGTCCTTTCTATTCATCAAAGAGAAGAATGGTTTTGTTCTCTGGGCTTAAGTGTCTGTTTTATTCCTATGGAAAACAGTGCATCTTAGAAAAGGACTCTTTGCCTCGGTTTCCTCTTTGTGAAATGATGTGTCTGTGCCATGAGATGATCTGTCAGAAGCTTTCACAGTAGGGCGATGAAGGACACCTATAAATAAAATATGTTTTTCTATTAGGGGACACCAGGGCTCTTTTTAATACCATTTGATGACGTTTAGAAAAGCAGACACCCTCTCAGCAACTGTGCCCAGCAGCAGTGGGCTTTGAGCTGTGCTAGGTGATGTGAAGGGTGCGTATGGAACGTGCTGGAAAATGGTGCCAAAATCACATTTCTTTTTCAGCAGGCATTGGGGAGTGGGAAAGGGAAAGGGACTGGAGAAAAAGAAACTGTTAGCACAGATCCAAATATCCCCTAGAATCGAAATGTCAGACTTGAAAATACCAAGTGAACCAGCTTGTCTCATATGTTTCCATTCTGGCTTATAATTACCGGAAAGTAGTTATTTATCTGTTGTGTTCAGCTACCCTGTCAGTGCTCCTGAGTTTAATTATCAGACTTCACTGAAAGTTCAATTTCCTCAGTTCCCTCCTCTTTTTCCAACAACAGAAATCGAAATTTCTCCGTGGATTCTGTTAACTGTTTTGGCAACAATTTCGCACACATCCTCCGTGTCTCTTGTCAACGAAGCAACTTGTCTCCCAGCCCCTCCCGGCAGGAACGGAGGCAGCTGTCTGTGCAGTTTCGATCTTCACAAGCCTGACCATTGGTTATATCGAAGTTCACAGCCTCTCGTCCATCAGCTCAGTGGGAAAGAGGATGTCCCGAGGAGCGTGTTTGCGACACCTGCACAGAGCACAAGGCTTCAAACATCTGCTCCCCTTGTGCCACCAGCCAGGAAACCCAAAAGTGCTCCAAATAAGGGACCCGGGGAAGGAAAACAAATGGTCCTTACCACGCCCTCCTCCCTTCACCTCCGGGGCAAGCAAGCTTTCCAATGAAAAGGATCTTGTTCTGGGTGTGACACTTTCTGGCAAGATCTTTGTAGAAACAACCTTGATTGTCAGAGACCAGAGCAGGATAAGGAGAGAACTTTGGGGCCTGGGTATATGTAACTTAGAAGAAAGAAAGGGACATAAAACAACACCTAGGACTTAAATGCTGCATTTTCCAGCTCTCACCAAATCTACACTGAGGAGGAAATGCATACTTAGGTCAGCTGCTATTACCAGGTCTGCTAAGAATCTGGACTTACTTCACAGTTTTAGTTGGCCTCTGAGGTGTGGTTCTCTCTATCACCCAAGGTTGGGGGCAGTCAATGAGTCCAGACTTTGGCTCCCAGCAATGGCACTAACCATGCCTGGGACCTTGGGCAAGTCACCTGACTCTCGTCAGTGCCTCTGAATTCTCCAGACAGTGGGATAATAAGAGCTCTAACCACAAAGGGCTGTGGATATTATGATTTACCGTATAAATGAGTTGTATGCCAGGTACTGAGAACAGTGCCTGACACATAGTGCGATGAAAGTGTTTGGCATTATTATTTCTTCACTGTTTTTCCCTCCCCTATAGTTCCTGGCATGCTGATTTGATTTACTCAGAGTAAGCTTTCAATAAATACAAATTGATTAGCAATGTACAGTACAATGTTACAGGCTTTTAAGGAGAACTAGCTCATTGACAAATACTTAGACCAAATATTCTGGTAAGTTCAACATCTAACAAGGTGACTGTGAGCACTAATTTACATTCAGTAGAGTTCCTCTGTTCATAAGCAAGCATCTAAAAGGGAAAGCATTTTGTATATTTTACACAATTTTAGAATCCAAGAGTTTGTTGTCTGAGTTCGTTTCCTGCAGCTACCATAACAAATTGCCACAGCCTTGGCTTTAAACAACAGAGATGTATTTTCTCATAGCCCTGGAGGCCAGAAGACTGAAATCAAGGTCTCAGCAGGGCTGCGCTCCCTTCAAGGGCTCCAGAGGAGAATCTGTTTCTTGCATCTTCCAGCTCCTATTGGCTCCAGGCATTCCTTGGTTTGTGGAACCTCCAATCTCTGTCTCCAAGGCCATGCTGCCTCCTGCTCTTCTGGGTGTCTTCTCCCTGTAGTGTCTGTCAGATTGTCCTCTGCCTCACTCTCACAAGAATACTTGTTATTGGATTTATGACCTACCTGGATAATCCAGGATACACTCTTCCTCTCAAAATCCTTAAATTAATCTTTGTGGGTTTTATTTTTGCCATATAAGGTAAGATCCACAGGTTCTGGGATTAGGCGGTAGACATACATAGTTTAGGAACCCTATTTAACCACTGTAGTTTCTATTTCCAAAATATGCTGAGAGATTATAAGCATCTGATTCATTTTAACCAAGTGCAAATCATTTCTAAGTTTATAACGAATATTGGTGCTGGTCAAATAGTTACATGCATGCATGCATACACGTAGGCCTACACACCAACTTTCCTCCATTTCTATGGGAGGGAGTTTTTGTTTTGTCACCGGGAGAATACCTTTCACTTGATGAGGAGCCAAGATAAGGAGAAGGGAAGAAAAGAAGGAAAGAAGGTGGCGGGATTCCTATGAGCTGGTTTTCCTTCTCCTTGTAGGAAGAGATGGCACACAGCAGAAGGCTATGAAGGGTCATGAGGTTCCTCACAGAAAGTAGAAAGGACCTCGTGAGATGCCCAAGCACAGGGAGAGCTTCTTTGGAGCTCAGCGACTGTGAGTGGAACAGAGAGACAGAGCAGTCCATTCCGTCTGTCTCTGTGCAGAACCAGCACAGCTCTGACTTCCTGAGAGCTGAAGCTTTGGGAGCATCTTGCAGCACCTCCCTGATCTTAGGTATGAGTGAACCCATGCGGTGGGGCATTGGCAAAGCAATGGAAATGGGCAAGCAAGCGGGGCCCATGAGTAAAACCCATCCACTAAAGATCCCCAGAAAGGTCTGAGGGCATTTACCGGGATGGAGGAAGCCCTGTTAGTGTGTGGGTGAAAGTTATCATGCGAGTTGACATTTATGTATATCATTTTCCTATTTAGAGATGAAAATGAGGATGTAGGGCACCATTAAACTCCAAAAGACTGAGAAAGGGTAGAAGAAACATTTTGATAAAATATCGATTTTCTACTGCTGCTGTAAAAAAAATTACTAAAGCCTTTGTAGCTTAAAACATTTAAACACCCATTTGTTTCAGTTTCCATGACTCACCTGGGTTCTGAAATCAAGGTGATGTTAGAAATGCAGACTCTGGGGGAAAATCCATTTCCAGTCTCATTCATATTGTTGGCCAATTTTGGTTCCATGTGACTGTGGGACTGAGGTTCAATTTCTGTGTGGCAGTGGCTGAGACTTCTAGTGGCTGCCCATGTTCTCTGACTCATGAGCCCCATCTTCAAGCCATCAGTGGCACTTCTGTCTTTCTTTGGCTTCTAATCTGTGTTCCCTTCTCCTGTTAACAGTGCATGTTATTACATTGGCAACAGCTGGATAATCCAGGGTAATGTTCCTATGTTAATCTCAGATTATTAGTAACCTTAATTACCTCTGTAAAGTCCCTTTTGCCATGTGAGAGAATGTATTTATGGGTGTAACAACAGGGGTTTAAGGTCATGGGAGCCAAAATTCTGCCTATCCTATATATAAATCTTGCAATAAAGCCTCAACCCCCAAGAAAAAAGATTACAGTGGCAATCAGAACACTGTTCCAGTGTCACCTCTACTGACAGCTAATTTGTTGATGAACATGAATAGCCACTGCCCTGACTGGGGATTAGTTTCTTGTAACTATAAAATGAAGGAATCTGAGTAGTACAAAGTCTCTCATTGCTCCAAAATTATGTAACCCTGTCTCTCCAGTAGTGAAAGATCACAACCCATTAGCAAATCTGCAGTGCAAAATGCATCTTGTGATTTTTTTTCAGCCATTTGCTGAACTATTGGCAGTGCCATCACCAGGGTCCAAACCGTGGGAGGCTGCCAACCTGTAGATGAGCTGTGCTTTAACAATAGGTAACACGAGGAGTATCAGATATGATAAGCATACCAAACAGTTTCCTTCAGGAAATCACTGAGTATGCGTGCAATTGAGCCATCCAAAATAAGGCTTTGAGCTATGTGAGTTTAGGCTTTATCAGCAGACATTACTTCTGTTCAAATCATTTCATGTGGAGTTTAAATGCAACCAAGTATTCAAAGTGGAAGACACAGAGGGCCTCTAACTTCCAGCACACCTCAAGTGCAACCCACAAGGACTGCAATAAACTCCTATCTATAGCATTCAATTTCTGTAAATCTCTCCCAGATGCCCAGGCTCATATAGCTTTTTCCGAAAGGATTGCAACTTGGCAAACCTTGTCAGAGCCTGAAGTCTGAGGTATTACCTCAAATCTACTGACTTCCAAATAAGGCTTAAAAAGATCTAAATCTCTAATCTTGACATTCACGTTGGTCATACTAACAAGATTTTAGTGGATCTTGGTATGCTATGTGGATCGATACATTATTCACATTTTAAGTTGTTGAAATAAGAAGGACCCCATCTTTCTGGTTTTGTCTATCTCAACTGCTGTTCTCTCTCTTGCTGTGTCCCCACACCCATATTCAGATCATTTTTTTGTTTTATTTCTATATCAGTAACATTCTTCAGAGACAAAAAAAAAAGAATATTTTCATGAATTTTCCTAAAAGGTTACTAGTAGTTATTGAAATTGAGCCACTCACATTTTATGGCACTAAACAGAGAAGCTTTCTAAAACTCATATTTTAGATCTAGAACTAACCCGAATTTCATTCATTCAACAAATACTTATTGATTATCTACTACCTACCATTTTTATCTACTAGGGATAAAATAATGAACAAAACAGCCCTGCATCTCAGATAATTTACATTCTAATAGAAAACACATAATAAAGAAATCAAAATACTGTGAAGAAACATGAAATAGGTAAAGGAATAGATTATGACAGGGGAGGTAAATTTTTTTGGAAAGGTACTTTCTGGCATGGTGACAATTTAAATAGGAATGAACATCTGTGAATGTGTGGGGTAAGGGCATTCCAGGTAGGGAGCCTAGAGGGCAAGTTCAAAGGCCCTGGAATAAGATGTGTTTGGCATATTCCAGGGATATCAAAGAAGCCAGTGTATCTCCAGTGGTGAGAGTAAGAGTTAGGGAGGTAGAAAGTGAGTTTGAAGGAACAGCCAATGTTAAATCATGTAGGGCTATTGTAAAGGCTTTGGGTTTTATTTTAAGTGTGATGAAGGCCAGTGGAGAGCTGAAAACAGAAGAGTGATGTGATGTGATTTATAAGTTTAAGTTATCACTTTGCCTGCAGTTAGAGAATGAGGTCAAGAGTGAAAGCCAGAAGGAAAGTTAGAAAAGTTATTATATAGCAAAAATATAAACTCAGACACGGGATGGACTAAGGTGACAGTTGTAAAAATCAAAGTGATCAGGTTTAGGATGTATTTTGAAGGTTTTGCTGAAAAGTCTTACTAATGAATGTATGTGGAAAATGAGAAAAAAAGAAAAGGTTTAAAGCTCATTGTTGATCAGTATAGGGTAACTACCAATTATGTCCTCAAATATAAATTTATTCTTCTCTTTAAGAAGGGATTGCTAGTTTCCTTCATCATCTACCCCCTTGAGAGGATTTACTAATGTCTAGATATGAGGAGATAATGGTGGATAACTAGAGAGACAGATGCTATCTTCTTCTGATGTTGTCCATGCCCAAAACATATGAGCAACATGGAGAAGAAAATATGTGACCCATTCTATGCATGTGGGGGTCTGCATTGCAGGAGAGAAGCCAGCATAAAAGCAGGCAATCTGCCTTTATAATAGCAGTACAGGAAGGCAGCCACCACTAGAGAAAATAGTAATCATTTTACTTTAAATCTATACTAATAAAAGGGTAATATGCTAATTAGACTGGATGTCCTTCCATTCAAAGCCATGGTGGTGGGGCCAAGGCAATGTCTGCTGATAAAGCCGAAGTTAGGGGATGATCAGGCCAGCAGGGGAGAGCAGTTAGGGAGATCAGGCTGGCAGGGGAGAGCAATTAGGGGGATCAGGCTGGCAGGGGAGGGCAGTTAGGGTGATCAGGCCGGCGGGGGAGAGCAGTTAGGGAAATCAGGCCAGTGGAGGAGAGCAGTTAGGGGGATCAAATCAGCAGGGGATAGCAGTTAGGGGGATCAGGCCAGCAGGCAGGTGAGTAGTTAGGAGCCAGCGGTCCCAGATTGCGAGAGGAATATCCCGTATGAGAGAGGGTGCAGGCCAGGCTGAGGGATACCCCCCTCCCCATGCATGAATTTCATGCACTGGGCCACTAGTATAATAATCATAATATACTAGTATATATTTATTTATTATTTTGGTGAGGGTCTTAGGCAAAGGAATTAGAGAGAGCTGGCATTTGAGTTGGATGATGAATGCTTAGAATCATGACAAAAAGGAAAAGTATGAGAAACCATGTATTGGTCCAGGTACTTGTTGTTGCTGATGGTAGTAGGTTGAGATCAAGGGGTTGGGGAGTAGGATTGCATAGTAGGCAAGAGCATGGTCTCTTCAGCTACAGCTTCAGCTTAAACCCCAGTCCTACTACTTACTGTGTGCCATTTGGCAATCTACTTAAATGTTAATGTGCCTTATACTGGAACTAGAGGCCCGGTGCACGGATTTGTGCACCGGTGGGGTTCCTTGGCCTGGCCTGAGGTGATCGGGCTAAAAGCTGCTCTCCAACATCCCCCAAGGGGTCCCTGAATGCGAGAGGGTTGTTCTCGGGTGACACACCCCAGAATCGGGCTGCCTCCTCTCTGGTTTCGGGTGTATCACCCAAGAACCGCAGCTGCCAAGTCACCGCAACTCGGCAGCTCCTGCATTGAGCATCTGCCTCCTGGTGGTCAGTGCATGTCATAAGTGACCGGTCAGCCGGTCACTTAGGCTTTTCTATATATAGATAATAGACATTTATTAGAGCTTTATAAAGATTAACTCATTTTACATTTAGTACTCTTAAGTAAAATTTTTAGTGCATAGTAAGAGCTATACAGTACTATGATTTTAGCACTAAAAAGCAGATTAAATATTTTCTTATTTGAACCTGTTACTGAAGAAGGCAAGGTAACTTTTATGGTGTTATTTAGGCTTGGAAATAATTATTTTTCATCACTCTTGATCTCAAAAGTTAAAATTGAACTTACAAGGATGGAAACTTTGCTTCCTCATGACTATTTTTGTGTTTAGTTATATCTAATGAGGTTGAAGTATTGGGTTTAATGTCCAAATGGGTCAAGTGGCTTCACCCTGCTCTTGGCCACACACAGAGCCTTCAGCTCTGGCTAACCATGAGGCAAATAGATCATGAAGGAGTCAAACCACACGTTGGGAAGGTAGTTGCATTACTTATCAATTAGCCACTAGAAAAACAACCCCAAGTCATATCATAAGGGCAGCGAGGCAGCGATGTCATTTTAATAAATGAATTTAATGGTTTAAAAATTATAAACTGAGCTATATTATTCCTACACCATGTTTGAACTGTAAGAGCTAAATTCTGGATAAGATTCTGGCATGCCTACTGCATGATAATACCTCATATTTGGATGCTAATAAATATTTCACAAACAACTTTTTTCATTGGCATTATCATATTATAATTTTTTAAATGATAAAATATCAAACTTGAGGATCTGAAGCAAGACTTAATGTGGTCAAGGTGCAGGGATCCATGGAGAGAAATGGTGAACCCACCATGGGCAGGGGACAGAGAAATTACTAGCTTTTACCATGGTAAAGACCAGCTTGTTGAGGGGCAGTGAGTATGAGAAACAAACGAAAGGCAGCTCATGTTAACTGATCATTCTGTGCCTTCTTCGTCTACTCTTTTTTCCCTCTTTGCCTGGCAACCGCTGAACATTCTCCAGTTGCCGAAGCAGATCCACAGCCTTGTCTTCTGTGCCAGAAACGCATTTAAATGACAATGCAACGCTTGTTGTTAGGGAAGAACAGCCCCTGGAACTGGAGATGCCTTGCCTGCAACTGCTTTGCTGTGTTTAAACTGTCCTTTGTGCATCATTTATTCTGAATACATTTGAGTCTGAATATGGAGAGAGGTGAAGGAATGACATTTGAAAGGCAAACATTGAGACTCTTCAGCCAGAAGAAGCACAACTGCTACAGATGCTGATAGAAGGGATGACACTGGGAGCAGCCAGCAGGCTGGAATGTCAATTCAATAAGGGAGGTTGTCACACAGAGAAAGCAGCCCACTAAACACAAATGCTACAGCGCCCAGGCAGTGCAGAGCGGTCCCATTCTTCTCTCAGCAAGGTGGCTTGCTGAAAGATAATAGAGGGAAGAGGGAGGGAGAGAGGGGTAAACTGAGATTGATTTAGAATGCGTCTGCCTCTGTGGCAGAGGAGACATTGTAAGTAACACTCCAAACCTGAAGAGTGTAGCCCGCAGGCTTCTTTCTTCAGAGCAAGCTGTTCACACCTCCTTGGAAGCGAAAGGATTTTGCTTTATGTTCAGTGCTCGCAAAGAAACTTTGGTACCTTTGATTCAAGAATTCTTTGCCAACCACTCTGGTTTGAAATCATTACTAATGATAGGGACAAATGCCAAAACGTTTGACTAGGTGTCCAAAGCATTTGAGAGTTTGAAAGTATAGCCCCGTTGGTTGAAAAATGCCACCTGGAAGTCAGTTAACCTTGAGGCTTTCTGACCCATGTCCTCTAGGAGAGTTCATGAAAATAGAAACGAGAATCCGAATGCACCTAACTCAGATCTGCAAACCCCGTGAAACAGCATGTTCAAGGCCTGGTTCCAAGTCAGTCTGACATTTAAAGAACAGCAGGGCTAACATCAGGTGGCATATCAAAGAAAATGAAAAAGGAAGTCAGGCAATCGCAGCCTTACCTGGTCTTTCCTAGGAAAGAAGGTCTGGAAACTCTGAGGCATTCATTTCTGAACATGTTCGCAGCAAGTCAAATGCTTTCATTTATGTAGAAAAGTCACAGAAGCCCCGTTTCCATTCAGTCATCTAAGAGCCACTTACAGCAGGCGCTATAGCAGGCACAGGGGATGAGCAAGCAACGGCAGAGGACATCGTGCCTGATAACTGATATCTGTATTTCAAAAGAGTGAAATAAATCTTCCCAAAAGGGATGCAATGCTTTTAGAATGATATAGAGTGATTTTAAAGAACCACTCAAAGAGGAACCTGGTAGATATTAATAACAATCATCTGGGAAGGTCCCCAGATTCTTGTAGATAATGAAAAGTAGGTTATGCCATCGACTAAGACAGCATAGGGAATTTGGAGCAGATTTAAGCGGGAATATGGTGACTTCAGTTTTGAATATGCCTCCCAATTTGCATCGGTGTCCCTAAAATAATAAAATGGCCTGACCTGAGTTTCATTTCCTTTTCTGCCACCATCCCCACAACTCATATTGTAATGCATGAATAGTAACATGAGCAGAAAATAAACAGAAGTAAAAAAGTGATTTTCCTATAACAAGAAAAAGCTCTTAAGACATTTGAAGTCCTGGGCAATTGTGGCAGACAGTCTTTTTCCATCTTGGTTCCTGCTCCCCTCCTCACCTCCCCCGGCCCCCTCCCCCAACACACATTCTCTACAACCTGAGCCCAGAATCTGCATAGGTTTAATTCTACCACTTGCTACTTGGCTGACCCTGACAATTACTAAGTCTCCCAAAGGCTCTGCTTCCTCTTCTGTGAAATGGGGGTAATAATACCTCATTCATATAGTTGATGAGAGGATGAACGGGATCCTGCAAATATTTTAAAAGCTTAACCCCATGGTCAGCAAACTGCAGCTCGCGAGCCACATGCGGCGCTTTGGCCCCTTGAGTGTGGCTCTTCCACAAAATACCACGGCCTGGGTGAGTCTATTTTGAAGAAGTGGCATTAGAAGTTTAAGTTTAAAAAATTTGGCTCTCAAAAGAAATTTCAATCGTTATACTGTTGATATTTGGCTCTGTTGACTAATGAGTTTGCCGACCACTGGCTTAACCCAATGCCTGGGACATAGCCTTGCTCAGTATGTGTCAGCTACTTTCTTTCTCTAGTTTTGCTTTTCTCCTGTTATTTGTGCTTCTCAATTTTATTCTAACCCTCCAGCCTTTCTCACTTTCCTATGAAAAACTTCAGAGTTTCCATAGTTATGAAAAAGAAACACACTTTGGCCCGGCCGGCATGGGTCAGTGGCTGAGCGTGGACCTATGAACCAGGAGGTCACAGTTCAATTCCTGGCTGGAGCACATGCCTGGGTTGTGGGCCTGATCCCCAGTGGGAGGCATGCAGGAGGCAGCCAATCAATGATTCTCTCTCATCATTGATGTTTCTATCTCTCTTTCACTCTCTTCCTCTCTGAAATCAATATATATATATAAACACTCTTTGGACTAAGAAGTTCTAGGTTTCAATCTTAGTGCTTGTCACCTGTGTATTCTTGTGAAAGTTCCTTGACCTTTGGAATTTAAGCTTCTCTCACTGTAAACTACTGACATGAATAACTTATTTGTTATGAGGATAGTAAGGGGTGAGTGACATGCTATGTGTGCTGGGTATTCTCCACCCCTCAGTCTACTCTCCCATTTTCTATACACTTCTGTGCCCTAGGTAATGACATTTACCAACTAAATCCACCTTCTGGCTTGGCTTGGTGGATGGGAGACATGGAAAAAAATTTGAGTAGGCAGGACAGTGAGGGCGGGGTATTTATTCCTGAGTTCTCTCCCTGCTTGGTGCCTGGGGTGAAATGTGGGTTGTGGTTCTGGTTTTGTAGCCCCTTTCTCTCTGGGTTCTTCTAGGTGCTCCCTCCTGAGTTGCTGTAAGTGTAGGGGTGGGAAAGGCTCCCCACAGTTCCTAGTCCTGATGCAATACAACATCCCTTGCTAGTTTCCCTAAAATAGCCCCATAGACCCCATTGTAAATAGTCCCTTTATTAAATTCTTCCCAATTATCCCTGTTTGAGCATGCCATCTATTTCTAGGATTCTGACTGCTACAACATGTAAAATCCCTGGCACCCTGCCTGTTTCTCCCTAAGACAATGCCTGCCAATGACTTCCTCTAGCATTGCCTGGCTACAGGATGGTGTTCTCAGGAAAAGGGAAGGGTCCTGACCTTGACAACATGAATCTGGACAATGACATGGAATCTCTTAGAAAGCGGGGAAATAATATTCCCCAAGGTAGAGGGATTCATATGCATATCTTTCTTGGAAAGTCAGACCTGAAGCCAAATCTGTAATAAGTGAGGTTTACATTTAGTGTTGCTATTTTTGTCACCTCTGCATGCTGCCAGGTGCAATAGTGCCCCATTCATTCTCCTGTATTTTGTAAAATCCCAGAGTCCTCTAACACATGAGAGGAAAAAAAAAAAAAAAAGAGCAAATCACAAGGAAGAAATACAAAGTTTGCTTTCTGTCACAGATCTATAAATTATGCCTCTCCAAAGGCTTTTCTCCCAAAGCCTCTGGTTAGATGATTAGGTAGAATTAGCACAACTAGAAGTTGATTACATCTTTTAAAAATAACATTAAAATTTAAGGTATTAAATGGAAGAAAAATAACTAAATGTATTTCCCTACTTATAACAACTCTACCAGCATCTTCTTTAGGTTAAAATAAAAATATTTAAATTTTGGTCTACAAAAATAAATAAATAAACAAATAAATAAAAGGATGTCAATTATGCAGCTGAAAAATAATACAGAACATATTTTTACGTGACACTTCTACTTTGTTTTATTTTATTTTTTCTGTGCTCTGGCTTTTTCATACCTCCATTTCACTTGTTTTGGTGTTCATGCTTTGTATGGAAATATGCTTTTCCTAAGCCTCATGTTAGAAAAGCCTCATCACAAATATCAAATATTTCCAATTCAGATCCTTAAATGTATTCGAGATATTAAATTCACAGTGCTGTTTCCGTAACCCTTGACACTGCATATTGAACAAGGGCTTTAAAACATTCCAGTAATTGTTCCTGGTTGTGAGAAAATATGTGCTCCTAGGACAGCCACTGCAAGTGTAAGTGGTATTTTAAATCATTAGCACTAGCTGGTTTCAGTGTGATAGTTCTTTTATATGTTAATATTAGCAATCTCTGTTGGATGTTCTGCAATCTTCTTTATCTGCTTCACAAATGTTTTGCTCCCATATTTTAAGAACTGTAAATCTCACTGATGCACAGATAACAAACACTGATATCTCTGTTTTGTTTTGTCTGTAAACTCTGTTATGCATTCCTTCATAACAGAACTGACACACAATAATAATTACAGGACTGCATTCTTTTCCTTAAGGAGTTAAAGGCACATAATTTGCCCTTAGGAACCTATGTTTGCATCTACAAGGCTGTTCTGATATGTTGTTTAACTAAAAAGAAATGCATGGGATGTTGATAGGTAAAGTAAGGCTATAAGGAAGGATATATTTTTCAATTTGGGGCTCAGTGTTTTCCTCTTTTTTGTTTTGTTTTAATATCCTTTAATGCTGATAGAGCCACACCAAAGTGAAGAACAACTGGGTAGTACTAAAATGTGCAGTCAGGAATTTCTGTAGGGGGCTGGATCAGTTCTTCATGGACAAGCCTGAGTTATAAGCTTTGTAATGGGACTGAGGCACTTGGAAGAATCCTTAAAAAGACATTGTATAAAACAGTATCTTAGACTCAGAAAGTAAAAATACTCTAGTTATAGAATACCTCACTGTAAGACTACAAGAAAGGGCTCTTAATACATCAAGTTACTTGCTTGGTAGAGTGTTTTTGTGTACACTTTTAAAATATGTATTCTGTCATTTATAAGAAAAATATTAAAACTTATTGCCCCAAGAAAAAATATTGGGTGCCAGCATGTTTTGTGAACTATTGAGTTGTCAGTTGCCATTCTCTATAGAGAAGAGGATTAAAGATAATCTTATTAAATCTGCTTTCATTTTCCACTACAAGAACTTGTACAGACTTGGTAAATAGAAGGTCTGATGGTGGTGGACACAATTCCATATGAAAAAAAAGAACAGCTTCCCCCCCCCCAAAAAAAAAAAACACAAAAAACAACAACAACACACAAACAAACAAAAAAACCTCACCCATTTATTTCCATAGGCAAATATAGTCTTATAACTAGAACATTTAGGACTATAGCACGAATACATGAGCCCAGTAGTTAGAGGCATAAAGAGAGGAATCCAAAGAATAGCTTTGGAACTCATGATCTGCTAAACACATTTCATATAAACAAGGGTTGAGTGGATCATATTAATTCAGTGAAAAGAGTACAGATTTTGTAGAAAGAGGAGTTGCAATTTCTAACTCAGCTCCTGATTAGCTGTGTGGTCTTAAGCAAGTCACTTAAATTGTGTCTCATTTCCTCCTCAGTAAAATGGATAATACATATAAGGAGCAGCAAAATGATTCCAGAGCCAGTGCAAAGATTGGCAAATGGGGTTGTCCGATGAATGGTTATCCCGGCAAACTGTATTTTGTTTAGTCTTTATCACAGTGTGCTAAGGAAGAGAAGAGTTCTAAAGAGAAAAATATTAAACCCAACCACAAAAATCTGCTTACCTTACCTAGCATTGACCTCTAGTCTTCAGTATTGTCCTAAACTTTTTCTCAGCTCCAGTCTACTGGCTTGTTCTTCTTTGTTTATAAGAGGGAAGAGCTTAATGTTCCCTGCCCATTTAATGCCTCCAAGTGACTAAGAGTTTCCCAGAACTGTTACCCTAGCGCAGGAAAGACTGCATTATTTCCCACAGCAAGAATTATACTTGCCCTTGAAGGCTCAGCTCCTACACAGTGTCTCTGCCTGCTGGCTAAAAGGAATTTAAGTCAGAGAGAAGTTAGTGACCTTATTTTTCTTCTGATTAACCAGCCTCAGTCAATACTCTTCACTCTTGATTAGCAATTGGTTTTGCTTTGCAGCTTAAATAATTCTATGGTGAAAAAGTGGATGTACTTTCACATATAGATCATCTGGTTGAGGTCTTAGACTTTGCAGCAAACCTGCCTGGGTGTCCTGGGTTTCCTATTTGTTGGCTGTGGGACTGTGGGCAAGTGATTAATTTCTCTCTTCCTCAGTTGCTTCATCTGAAAAAGGAGTATAAAAATGGTACCTACCCTTTAGACTTACGGTAGAAATTGATTTAATACATGCAAATGAGCAGAGAACATGTGGTAAATGCCATGCAAGTAATGGCTATAATTTCCCAAGGGTCTCCATTGAGCTTATTTCATAGTTAACTGTCATGCAAAGGGAAAAAGAAAGTGTGTGTAAGTCAACTATTAACATGTGTAATCAAGCTGGCTGACTTAGTCCAGGCAATGAGACATAATCCCTTATCCTTTCCATGGCTAGCCTGGTCCTGCTGTGTGAATGCTTGGAGAGGGGTGATTTGAAGAATCAACTGTTTCGTTCTTCATTAGGCTAGTTGCCTCAGAGGTTTTTCCCCCAATCTCCTTCATCCCCAAAGCCCAAAATGATGTATTTGTGATAAAATTCAATCCATATCTCTTTTCTTTTTTTTTTTTTGGCTTTATTGTGATATAGTTGACATATAACATTGTATAAATTTAAGATGTGCAATGTGATGATTTGATATATGTATATGTTGTGAAATTATTACCACAATAAGGTTAGTTAATATATCTGTCACCTCAGTTACAATTTGTGTGTGTGTGGTGAGAACTTTTAAGATCTACTTTCAGCAACTTTCAAATATTCAATACAGTATTGGTAACTATAGACACCATGTTGTACATCACATTCCCAGGGTTTATTTATCTTATAAGTGGAAGGTTGTACCTTTTGTCAAAACCACCTTCACTAATTTCCCCTACTGCATCCCCGCCCTGGCAACCACCAATGTGCTGTTTCTATGAGTTCAGTTTTTTTAGATTCCACATAAAAGTGAGAACACATATTTGTTTTTATTTGTCTGACTTATTTCACTCAGCATAATTCCCTCAAGGTCCATCCATCTTGTCACAAATGACAAGATTTGCTTCTTTTTTGGTGGCTAAATAATGTTCATCCATAAATGGATGTTTAGGTTATTTCCACATCTTTGCTATCGTACTATAAGTAATGCTGCAAAGAATGTGGGGGTGCAGATATCTTTTCCAGATAGTGACATTTTCCCTTTGGATATACACTGTTTTCCACAGAGGCTGCACCAATTCACATTCCCTCCAACAGTGTATGAGCATACCCTTTCCTCTACATTCTCACCAGGTATATCTCTTGTCTTCTTTGATAATAGCCATACTAACAGGTGTGAGGTGATATCTCTTTGTGGTTTTTGGTTTACATATAACTGGTGATTTGTGATGTTGAGCACCTCTTCATGTTCCTGTTGGCTATTTGAATATCTTCTTTAGAAAAATGTCTACTCTTAGAAGTGTTACATGTCATTAGCTTATTAACTTATTCTGTTCCCCAGGTCATAGGGCTGAGTTGGTGAACTAGCTACTGGTGAAACACACATCTTCTATGGTCTGCACAAAATTTTTAATATTTCAATTAATTGCAATCATTTAAAATTAGAGAGAGTTTATATAAAGGTTTGATTTGGGGCATCTCTTGAAAAATGGAAAGATCTGACAAACTTGGGCCCAGCTACTTTCATGGTAATAATGACCTGGAATTGAATGTGGCTACATCACATTGACAGGACATGCATACACCAGAGTCTCCACCACTCCTTATTGTCTCAGACGGCCCACAAGCTGTACTCATTTACATAATCTGCCAAGGCCCTTAGATTAAGGTGACCAGATCGTCCCGCTTTTAAATAGGGACTTTTTTAAAACGCCGTGGGACGCGGGACAAATTGTTAAAAATCGGGACTGTCCCGCCAAAAGTGGGACGATCTGGTCACCTTACTTTAGATGCCATCAGTTGTTTGACCCTTGACTTAGAAAAAAACTTCTCTCCCTTGGTATACTTTTCTCCTCCCCCTCCTCATTACCCGCCCCATTTCCCCTCCTCTTCTTCCTCCTCCCCCTCCTCCTCCTCCTCCTCCTCCTCCTCCTCCTTTTGACCAAGAAATGGGCCTGAAGAAATGAGAATAATTTTGATTCAAGTGTTGTGGTCCCCTTGATCCAAGCTAAAAGAATCCTCAGCCATATCAGCCTCACAAGATGAGTCAGGCCACAAGAACTACCTCTTGTGTCTCTTATTGTCAATGCACCATCCTGTCTGATTTCCTACCTTTTACTAGGAGAAAAGATGTAGCAACACTGTTATTACAGACTATACCATGCTTATTAAAACTTGTTTGTCTTAAAACAAGTTACTGCCTCTGTAATCCCCTAATGCTATTTATTTACTGTTGGTTCCATCATTTCCATGGCACTGAATTACCCATCCTGCAGCCTGTGAACACTGGCTTCCAATGACCATTTCAAAGGTTGTTACTAATTTCATAGCTGTGACCACAAATGCATGTGCACCCAGAGTGTGCAGGGAAATGTGAACAACACCTTGTTTTCTGGTAATATTAAATATACTCTACAAAATTTTATAGTGTATAAACATAGAATAAGGTATCTCCTAGTATTGTCTCTGTGGGCTGTAACCACAGCATTTCTATACTATGTTTTCTTTCTATGTTGACTGCTCCCTTGAATTCCACAACAGGTACAATAGGCAAAAGGATTTAAAAAAAAATCCCATTCTCAAAAGGAATGCCTGCCCCTTAATGGGCGCAGCTTAAGACGGATGAGGGAGTGTAAGTCATCATTAATTAGAAGAAAAGAGGGTGTGGATTGAAGGACCTATTGGCTTTGCATAGCACTTGTCTCCCTACAGAGGCAATAAGCATGGGCCCCAGGACTGTTTGATGATGGGGTGGAGTGAATCACAGCCACAACACCCCCTTGCCATGACTGGGTTCTGTAGACTTGAGATGGCATGGTGGTGGAAACTCAGAGAGCCAGTATACAAGAACCCTCATATGCAGTTCCAAGTCCAAGAGAGTTAGCAGCCCAGAGCCCTGAAATCACCTTATATCTCAGGTAAATGGGGACATGTCAGCATCTCAGCATCCTTCTCCAGGTTCAATTTTACATGATCCCACAAAGAAATGTCAGGCTGGTCAATAGGAACAACCTGCTTTCTAGTCTACTCTCTGTGAATTAGAACCTGAACACAGGGCTCTGGGATGTCCCATAGGAGGGGACCTGGAAGCAACTTTGGCAACTGGTTAATCATTAAAGGTGAGGTGGAGGTGTAAATGGTTGGAGAAACCCTTGAAAAAAAACAAACAAACACACAAAGTAGGGTTCATGCTTATCTGGTCTACCCCATCCTAATAGCACTGTTGGTCTGTCCAGTCCCAGGCACAAAAGGGTTACTTCTTGCCTGGGCTAAGGTCAGTGTTGGATGGCAGGCTCCCCTCTGGAGACATTTCTGAGACTCTCTTGATGAAGGCTAGTATAGCTCACACTTTGCTGTGGCTGTTGGTCACCCTAGCAGGTTGGGTCATCTTTCTCGTCATCTATTGCTATCACATAAAATTATTCTTTTCTCTCTTAATGTTAGCAGTTTTATACGGCCAAGTCACTTTGTTTTTAAACTGGAAAATGTCTCTCCCTTAAAATCCCTAACCACAAATATGAGGTTTGGGGCTTAATAAAACTTCATTAATAGTTTGAGAATAGAGAAAGGATTTACAACACACCAAGAAAGAAAGAGGGGAGGGGGAAAAGGAGAGGGGAGGAAGGGGGAAGAAAAGAAGGAAGAAAGAGAAAGAGGGAGGGAGGGAAGAAGGAAGGGAGAAAGAAAGAAAATTAATGTAAGAATTCCTGCTCTTACATCCTCACACCCCAAGGACTCTTTAATGACCATTTACCCACTTGGATAATGCAAGCACAGCGTTTGTGCCCAAAGAATGAATATTAGTTTAATGACTGAACAAAAAGTTGCAAATGTCAGGCCATCTCCCATGCAGTGGAAGGGACTATATTTGACTATATTCTTCTTACACTGGAATTATGCCCTCACCTCAAAAGTGTTGACTCTCGCAGAGAGACTGATAGGCTATTCTCAGACCTCCACCCAGAGTGTATAATTAACCCCACTGGTTCAAATCTGCCCATGGTGAAGGAAACTCATGTTATTATTCTCAGACATTTAACTCTCAGTTTCCATTCCAGAATTAGATCTCCACTTTATCTTTAAACAAACAAAATCCTATTGGAGTTGCCTCCCTGGTGACATTTCCCAACCAAATGACCTATTGGGGGCAGGGGAATGGGGAGTCCATATGATTTCTTTTCATATTATCTCTTCATATTATCTCTCCTTTATTAAAGAGTAAGTAAGCATTTGCCCACTGTGCTCAGGTCTAGCTCATTAAACCCAGCAATGGTGGCTGGTCAAGGATTCTGTTCATCTCTACATCTTTTTCCACCTTGTGAGTAAGACTAGCAATCACCAACATGCATTATCAGTTAGCTGTTAAAAGGTTGAAATTCTTAGTTTAAATATATCTGTGATAATGGAGCTTTCATTTTCTTATAGCTGTTTAAAATGCACAGCCTTATATTCAAACTTTGATAATTTCTTGGGTGATAAATGCTTCATCGGTATCAGGTTTTGAAATTAATCTACTTTTAATGTACATATAGTCTTAGTTAAATAAACTAAATTTCAAACTTTTCTAAAATTCAACCTTAGAGTTTAAACTGATTCTGTTATCACTTAGCCTCTGTTTTCAAAAATACATTTAATATTTTTCCTTACTGACCTTTGCATTCTGATAGTTAATTGCTAATATAATTACTAAAATAACCTTCCAACCTAAGACTTCTTAAGAGAAATCCAGTAGTATAAAAGAAGATTAAATAAATAAGTCATTTTCTTTAACAGTAAATTGACAACTAATACAAGAAGTTCCCTAATTTAGGTTGGGGTTTTCAAAAATACTTTTCAATAATTTAAGGAAGATCACAAAGTCTACAGGTATCATGGTTCAGGTTAGCATGCAGTCCTACATCACTAAAGAAATCCCGCAGTTTGCTTTATATTTATTTAAATAAAAGTAAAATATTGACCTTTCTATCTATCCTATGGACTACTGTTAACCTTGCCTGAAGAAGGTGATGATTTTCAGAGTTATGATTGTTAATGGCCTTTGAATGCAGCCTGTACAGGCCTTTTATTCCCCAGTGTAAGTAAGGTTCAGCCCTTTCCAGATGGGAAAATGATAAGGACACTTGGAAGAGAGCAGGCCATTCTTGGGCAGCTGCCAGAAACTTGCAGCAAGATGAATCATGTAGGGCTGCGATGCTTTAGCCAGCATTTTTCTGGTTTAATTTATCAAGACAAAGCTTGTTGACATGAAAGTGAATGAAATTGTTATACAGTGGGCTCTAAAAAGCCTGCTCAAGGGTTTAGTGCAGAAGAGCTCTGACTATAAATAACAAAGAAAATACAGGGAATGTTCTTTCTACTAGCACCTGCTCCGTTGTTTGAGATGCATCAGCAATTAACTCAAATCCCAATATCAATATGAACTGGAAAAAGGCCAATTCTTTGAAATATTATAGAGGCTCCATAATCTGTTGTAGGTGATTATCAAAGAGCTAATCCTCTTCTTAATCATTTTAGTTTTTTGAAATGTGGGGGTGTATTTATTTGTTTATCAAGTGTAATAAAGTAACTGACAGTATGATAAAGTAGTGTTGATACTGCTTAGAAGAGTGGCTTTGCAATTGGAAAAGGTTAATGCTATCTTGCTTGGAAAAAAATTATTTTGCAGTGACTTGTCCAAAGGGAAAACAGTGATATATATCACTGACTAACATTCATAAATGAAATCTCTGCATTTAGCTGAAGCATATAAATCAGGTTTTACAGTAAAAGTAAGATATCTGCAATTTTCACTGTGAGTGAAAGACCAAAAAAATTAGCTGTTAGAGTAAGATTTAACACATGTGCATTAAGGGGGAATCTTGGTTGCTGAAAGAGCATTTAACATTTCAAGCCTCTAGTCAATGTTTTATATATAGTGGTTCCTGGTTAAATATCTTTCTCCTATTAAAGAAAGTTGCACGTGTTACAGAGAGATGAAGTATGGAACTGTCTCTTGTCAACTACGGATAGGATAACATAACGTTCCCATTGCATATGCTTGGACCCTGTGGAACCTGAAAAAATATATAGTCTATGAGTCCATATTTCTTCGTGGTGCAGTTTATTTATTTACTAGAGGCCCGGTGCATGAAATTCGTGCACTGGGGAGGGTGTCCCTCAGCCCAGCCTGCACCCTCTTCAATCAGGGACTGCTTGGGGGATGTCCAACAGGATTGGTCCTAAACCTGCAGTTGGACATCCCTCTCACAATCTGGGACCACTGGCTCCTAACTACTTGCCTGCCTGCCTGATTGCCCCCTAACTGCTCCATTGCTGGCCTGATTGACACCTAACTGCTCCTCTGCAGGCCTGATTGCCCCCAACTACCCTCCCCTGCTAGCCTGATCACCCCCAAGGCTTTTATTAGTATAGATATGACCCTTCACAGAAAATTTTACTAACCATGCTTTACAATAAGGGATTGATGATTGAATCATTGGGACCAGACACCAAGATTTCCTTTCTTTGAATAGTGGAGGGAATAATTATCTTGTCTTTAAGTTGCCCTGAAATTAAAATGAGATAATGACTTAGAAAAGTATAAAAGCACCATATAAAGACAACTGTCTTTTTCATGTACTGAAAAGACAATAAAATGGTAAAATGAAAAACACTATTTTTATTCTCCCCCTTCCTTCCTTTACAGCCTTTATTTAAACTTTGAAATTTATAAAAATTTCACTCCAATTTTCACTCAATATTATTTTGTATTGGTTTCAGGTTTTATATTAGTTACAGAATAGTGGTTAGACAATCATATACTTTACAAAGTGTTCCCCAATATTTCCAGTACCCACCTGGCATCATACCATCATTACAAGACTATTGACTATATTTCCTATTTAAGTGACAATGGGTTTACAGGTTCCTTCCAGTCTTTCTTTTGTGTTGCTCGTCCTTCCTTTTCTTTCTCACTTCTTCCCTCATTTTCTTTATATAGTATCTCAATTGGCCATCAAAGCTCAGTGAAGGCACTGGGACACGCTTCATCCATTTTACAGACCAGGAAACTGAGGCCAATTCCAGTTGGCTGTGGAACTTGACTCAGCGCACAGGGAGCCCTCAGAGCCATGCTCTCTGCCCTTCCTAAGGGGCAGCCTCTGGGCAAACAGAACAAACCTTCCCGTCAGGCTTCCGAGCCTCTTTCTCAAGCACCTCTTCATTGCGGACGCTCCACATTTTTTCCTCTCCCTGGTCCCCTGCCCCCATTCTTTACTGTCCCCCCTTCTCCGGAGCAGGTGGAAGGCTTCGCACTCACCGTCTAGGCATGCTCTGCCGTGGGGCAGGGCAGTGCAGGCTTGATTTTGGGCCAAGGCGGGAGCAGGAGTCACTGCCTCTGAAGTGTGAAGGCTGCCTGAGAAAGGCCGGTTAGCACTGGGAGCTTCTCTGAATCACGTCTGTCAGTCCAGTACCCTGCAGTGCGGCACCCCTCCACTGAGGTGGCACCGCCCCTCAACCCCCGCCTCAGGGCTGCGGGTCCTTGCCCCTCCCCCGGACGTCCTTCCATGCCCCTTGATCCCTGGCCGGACCCACCCGCGTCTTGGGGCCACTGCAGAACCTCTCTCTCTGCAGGCGAGGCAGATCCCTGCTCACTGGTCCCCTGCCCCAGCCAGAGCCCCCTCTGGTGCACCCCGCCTCGCCAGGTTTTTGCCTTTGATCTATGGCATTGGTGACAGCACACTCCTAGCAAGCCTGGTACCCAGAGGGGCACAGGGTCAGTTCTTTGCCCAGAATGTTAGAGGTTGCAGTAGCATTTGCAGATGTCACCCTGAGCCAGCTGGGGTGTCCTCATAGAGGAATGGTGAGGCGCTGCTCGGGGCCCCTTGGAACGCCCATCTCCTGGCTGACCACTTCGCCAAAGCTGTGGCACTCGCCCTGGAGCTGCCCCTCAGGCAGCCCCGCAATCATGTTCACAGGCCCCACGGGAGTGGCTAGGCAGGCCCGGCCGTGCCTCCCCAGGGCGGAGATGTTCACAGGGCCCTACTGGAGTGGCTAGGCATGCCCAGCCGCTCCTCTTCAGGGCAGCGATGTTCACGGGGCCCCATGGGAGTGGCTAGGCAGGCCCTTCCATGCCTCCCTGGGGCAGCATGTTCCCAGGGCCCCATGGGAGTAGCTAGGCAGGCCCAGCCGTGTCTCCTGGGGCCTGCGATGGACCTGGACCCCGCGGGTGGCGTCTGGCGCTGCCAACCCCACCTCTCCGGGCCCCGATGGACTGGTACCTTGCGGGTGGCATCTGGCGCTGCCCTACCAGCCTCCCCCAACCCCTGATGGACCTGGACCCCCAGGGGTGGGCCATTGCTCTGCCCGCCCCACCTGTGTATACAAATTTACCCGCCATCCTTGATGGGTTAATTTGCATACTCACTACTGATTGGCTGGTGGGTGTGGCTTATGGGTGTAGCGGAGGTATGGTCAATTTGCATGTTTCTCTTTTATTAGTGTAGATGTCTTTATTTAAAGGATATTTGTTGAATGCCTACTTTGGGCAATGCACCACAGGTTTTATCAGTTGCCAAATGGACAATGCAGATGAGTCAGCTGAGCATGGCGCCTACCTTTTCTATCAGGAAAGATAGGAGCATGTAAATACATATTTATAGTACAAATATAAAGTGATAAAGACTTCAATTTAAGTTAAGAATCAAACATAAAACAAGACTTTCCATTATCATTACTCTTTTTCTAATTTGTTAATTTACTCATATCTCATCCAAAACATAAAATTAAGAGCCATTCAGTTTCACAATATATCCCATCTTTATTTAAAATTATAAAATTGGCCCTAACTGGTTTGGCTCAGCAGATAAAGCGTCAGCCTGCGGACTAAAGAGTCCCAGGTTTGATTCCGGTCAAGGGTACCTGCCTGGGTTGTGGGCTTGATCCCCAATAGGGGGCGTGCAAGAGGCAGCTGGTCCATGATTCTCTCTCATCCTGGATGTTTCTATCTCTCTCTCCCTCTCCCTTCCTATCTGAAATCAATAAAAGTATATATTAAAAAAATTATAAAATTGTATGCTATTGTAATCCTGATAAATCTAGAGTATATGTTTACTATACTATAATCTATATACTACAAATAGACCACTAAGCCATTCCACACATCATCAATGAAAATAATTTAGAATGGCAATGGCTACTATTATTATTTAATGATGATAATAAAATACTAGACTAACTTTGAGGAAAAATAAAATAATAATTAACATTTTTGAGAGCATACTGTGTTCTAGATATTTTGCTAATTGTTCTAAACACATTACCAATTTGATCTTTGGATGACCCCTATGGGATAAGTACTACTATTCTCTGAATTTTAGAGATGAGGAAACTGAGGATTAGAACATTTAATTAATTTGACAGTGTTTGAATTTGAACTCTGATGAGCAGAACTAAAAGTCCATCAATTATACTAATCTAAAACAGATATTTAAGAAGAAAAGGTAAAATATTAATATTATATGCAGGTCATATGATTGCATGCATATTATCTGAAAAAATAGAAAAAACTAGAAAGTTATTATAAATGAAGACATAATATTTACATTATTAATATATATAAATTGTTAGATATAAATAATAACCAATTTAAAAAATATAATGGCTGTAAATATCTCAATAAAAGTCTCAAACAGAAAGGTATTTCTGAAACAACTTTATAAAGAATCTGTTGGACATTACAAGTTGAAAATATTTCAGTGTATATTAAAAAACTTAAAAGCCTTCACTATAATGCAACCTACTAGTATACTGCTCTTAGAAATAAGGGCTCAATATTGTTATAGGATTAAAAAAAACTTAAAATATATAAAATGAAACGATGTTACTACATTAGCCTGGAAAATAAACAGATAAAATTAGCTAGAAATATTCTGAAGAAGAAGAGTAAAGAGTCATACCAGGTAATAAAACATATGCTTATTACATTAATATGGCTCGGAAATACACCAAAATATCAATAGAAGAGAATGAGTTCAGAAATAGACCCAAATGCACATAGAAATTAGCATAAAGAGAGCATTCCCAAACCAGTGGGGGTAAAGATGATTTTTGCAATAAATCTGTAATAACGATGATATAGTCATTTAAAAAAAAATAAATCCACATCTTCAAAACACTGCTTATATAAAAACTAGAGGCCTGGTGCACGAATTCGTGCATGGATGGGGTCCGGTCGCCAGGCCCAATGTGTCCAATCGGGGCTGGGCCAGCGGAGGGGAGGGGCATGGGAGGTTGGGGGCAGGGGGGATCGGAAGCCAGGCTGGCCTGGGGGAGGGGCCATGGAAGGTTGGGAGGGACCAATCAGGTTCCCGATCTGGCCAGTTGGACGCCACAGTGCTCATCGTAGCGACCGGTCGTTCCAGTCATTCCAGTCATTCCATCATTCCAGTTGCTTGGCTTTTATATCCTCCTATATAATAAAAGGCTAATATGCAAATTGTCCCCTTGATCAGGAGTTCCTCTGGGAGTTCGACCAGGGGGCAGGACCAGCCGGCCAACCACCCGCAGCCCCTCCCCCCAGCCGGCCCTGTCCCTGATCAGCCCCCCCTACCCTGATTGGGGGCAGGTCCAGCCAGACCCCACCTGTACACCGGGCCTCTAGTATATAGTAGATAAACTTCAGATGGATCAAAGATTTAAAGTGAACAATGAAGCTGTAAAAGTATTGGATGAAAACATGACTGAGTTTATTTATAACCTTGGGATGGGGATGATCCTTCTCAGTAGACACAAAATTCAGAAACCATAAATTTAATAATATAGACAACACTTAAAAGAAAAACCTTTCAGCAAAATCTAAAACATCATAAACAGAAGACATTTAACAACAAGAAACTCTTGACAAAAACCTAATTTCCATAATTTTGAACAAAAACTTATAAATTGATTTTTTAATTGATTTTTGTGTTTTTTATTACAACAATAGGCCAAAAAATAGTAAGTGAACAAAAGGAGGTACTTTATAAGAAAAAACAAGTAACTAACTAGCATATGAAAAAGTCTCAACTTTGCTGACCTTGAAATAAATTCAAATTCAAACAATGAAGAAAAAAGATATAGGTGTATGTACATAGTTTATAATAATTTAAAATATAATGATATATAATTAGAAAAATCTAATAATTAAAAACTGGGAACAACTTAAATATCATTTAGTAAGATTAATTTTAAAAGTTATAGTATAGCTAAATAGCATAATAATGTACAACCTAATCAATAAAAAATGGGGGTAGATCCAAATAATATAAAATATCTTATCACTTAATTCAATATTTAAATTATTTTGAAGAGTGAAAGCCATAAAGTAAAGTTTTTAAAAGTGCTTATGTGTAGGAAAGGTTACTTTTGGCTATAAATATTCAGAAAAGGTGACCCTTAAAGAGTACAGAGAACCCTATATAATAAAAGGCTAATATACAAATTGTCCCCTCGACCGGAAGTTTGACCAGGAGTTCAACCAGGGGGCGAGGCGGGCCAGCCACCCTGATCAGGAGTGGGGCTGGCCGGCTAACCTCCCATGTCCCCTTCCCCTGGCCGGCCCATGCACAAATTCGTGCACCGGGCCTCTAGTTTAAAGATAATGAGAAAGAAAAGAGGGGGATTGCATTTCAAGCTAAGAAATAACATGCCCACCTAGCCAGGGTGGCTCAGTGGTTGAGCATCAACCTATGATCCAAGAGGTCAGGGTTCAGTTCCCGATTGGGGCATATGCCCGGGTTTTGGGCTGGATCCCCAGTGTGGGGCATGCAGGAGGCAACCGATAATGATTCTCTCTCATCATTGATGTTTCTATCCCTCTCTTTCTCCCTTCCTCTCTGAAATCAATAAAAATATATTTAAAAGAAAAGAAATAACATGCCCAAGGCTAAGAGGTGGAAAAGGTTGAGAAGCTTTAGACACATGAAGTTTAAGGTTGATAAAGGAAACGGGCATGCTGGGGTTATATTACTGAGGGCATTAGTTATTTTATTGAGGAGGATGCAGTCAAGAAGGAAATAACAGTGTGCTTTGCACTAACCAGCCAGGCACAAGTTGGTTCTTTCCTGAAATATCTAATTTAAACCTCTTAACATGCTAAAGAATTAGATATCATTATCACCACTTTAATCGCCACTTTAAACAGTAAGGAACTGAGACTTAAAAACTCACCCTCATTCTCACGTTAAGTAATAGACTTGACATTTAAATAATTAACTGAATAACATGAGACTCTACTAAGAATGAAAGGGACAATAGGCTTAAACCTATTGCTCTGTCATGGCAAACAAGGGAGAAAGGTCATCTTACATTTAAACCTAGTCCGTCTATAAAACCTGCACTCTGACATCACATAAGTTGACTTCAGACATCAAAAGTTGACCCACACCAACTATTTTCTTTTCAAACCCTCTCATGACCTCATAAAATATTCTATCAACATTGCCTGACATCAAAATCAGAGATAAATAAACCCTGTTAGCTCACCTAGCTGACACCTCTGTCCACAGAATTAATGTGTACAGCTTATGTTACAGCCTTTTGCCCAGGCACATATTAAATGGCCAAACCTCAACTTTTCCAGTCTTATCCTAGAATATTATTCTGTTGAATAATAGAGCCCATGACTTGAATTCCATGGAATTTCTTCCTAGAAAATATATTTCACAACCATTCAGGTTAAGCCTGATCTTTCCCCACTGAGGATTCTCAATTTATAATCAACATTATGAACATTATAAATGACATTATTTACAGCTAATTTTTTTGCAGGCTAAGAAATCACTGTTAGCTTTATTACAGTTGTTTAGAATTGTGTGTGTTTTCAACATACTTCTTATCAAATATGTCTTTGACAGTTGACTTTATTGGATGCCTATTCTTCTACATCGTTATTATGTGAAGCCTGTCATCTCTATCCTTGCCTCCTTCCACCAGTTTTTGCCTCCTAGACCCTGTGCATATTTTCCTTGTCATTAAGTACAGAACCACCGTATACACATTCTGCAAAAGTGGAGTAATCCCTATATCTCATTTTATGGATGACTGTGTATGTATTAGTAGTATTTATTTATAATGAAGTTTATCTACTGCCTTTACACTTATAAACTTTCAATTAATATATTCTACATGGACTATAAAGTGGGAAATATATTCCATTATCTATCTGCCTATAGATAGATATATACAACACATACACATTAAATAGCAAGGTCATAATAAATTGTTATTTTGTACTTTCAAAGGCATTATACATTTTTAGAGACCTATATATAATTGGCATTTTCTTTCACATCCTTCTTGCCAGATATCGTCTATTGCTATTGCAAGCAACTAATTTGTGCCACTCAAACACCAGATGAATATAAGGATGTTTCAAGAAACACTGTCAAACCCAAACATTTTCATAGAAGCCATAAATAACAGTACCAATTAACTTTTTCCCTTCCTTCCTTCCTTCCTTCCTTCCTTCCTTCCTTCCTTCCTTCCTTCCTTCCTGCCTTCCTGCCTTCCTGCCTTCCTGCCTTCCTGCCTTCCTGCCTTCCTTCCTTCCTTCCTTCCTTCCTTCCTTTTTGCCTTCCTGCCTTCCTGCCTTCCTTCCCTCATTCATTTCTTCTTTCCTTTTATTTTATTTTCTTTCTTCCAACAAATGGACCAACACTATGTGAGAGACAGAGGTCCAGGTAAGTGACTACAGAAGTAAACAAGACAAGGCTTCTGACCTCATTAAACTCATTTTCTATTAGAAGGAAATATGAGTAAATTAAATGTGTTGACAGTGTAAAGTACTCTGAAGAAAACTTTTTTTAAAAGGTGATGTAAAATAGCTCTGGCCAGTTTGGTTTAGTGGTTAGATTGTCAGCCTCAAACCTAAGAGTCTCCGGTTTCATTCCAGGTCAATGGCACATACCTCAGTTGCAGGCTCCATCCCTGGCCCTGGTCAGGGTGTGTGTGGGAGGCAACCAATAAATTTATCTCTTTCACATTGATATTTCTCTCTCTCTCTGCCCCTGCCCTTCCCGTCCCTTCACTCTCTCTAAAAAAAAATAAAAATAAAAATAAAATAAAAAAATAAATCAATGGAAAAAATATCCTCAGTGAGGATTGAAAAAAAAAAAGGTAATACAAAATATACTTTTTCAGTTAAACAAAAGTTGAAAAAATTTGTTACCAGTTAGATTTGCCTTTTGTTGTTCAGGATAAAGGGAAATACTACCAGATGAAAGAAAAGGGTGAAGAACTTTGGAAATAGTAACTATGTGAATAAATATAAGACATTTTCTTTTTAATCTTCTGATAATTTCTTTAAAAGGCAACAACAGTGTGATCACCCATTTATGATAGAAATCTAGGCAGACTATAGCTAGATGGTAATTTCCTCAATCTAATAAAAGGCATCTATAAAGAACTAGAGTGAACATCATACTCATGTTCAGTGAAAAACTGAACATTTCCCTCAGAATCAGAAACAAGGCAAGCATGTGTGCTATGACTACTACTAGTTGATATTGTACTTCATGTCCTGCGAATTGCAGTAGGGAGAAAAATAAGTGGAAAGCATGCAGACTGGGAAGGAAGAAGTAAAACCATCTTTATTTGCAGATGGCTTGATTGTTCACATTAAAACAATTCTAATGAATCTATAAAACAAACTACTAGCACTAATAAGTGAATTTTGCAAGGTCACAGGACACATGGTGAGTATATAAAAATCAATTTTATTTTATTTCTATATACTAGCAAGGAACAATCCTATATAATAAAAGCCCAGAGACAATAATGACCAGAACGACGGCTCAACCAAGTCACTATGAGGTGCATTGACCACCTCTCAGTCCCCCTCCCCTCTGGACTGCAGGCTGGGATCCCAGCATGGTGAACAGGGAACCACAGGAAACCGGGTGGGTGGCAGCGGGGCGGGACTGGGGACTGGCGAGTGGGCGGAAGGCAGACCTCTTAGTCTCTCCTCCCAGCCCGCAGGCTCTGATGGATCAGCAGATGGCGCAGCGGGGTGGGACTGGGGACTGGCAAGTGGGCGGAAGGCAGACCTCTTGGTCCCTCCACACGGCCCGCAGGCTCCGATTGATCGGTGGTGGCAGCTGGGCGGGACTGGGGACTGGCGAAAGGGCAGAAGATGCCCCTGATCACAGGCTAGGCCTAGGGACCCTACCCATGCATGATTTCATGCACTGGGCCTCTAGTTAGAAAATAAAACAAACAAACAAACAAACAAAAAAACACACGATACTGTATTATATGCTCACTTGCTGCATAACAAATTACCATAAACGTAATGGCTTAAAACTACAATAAACATTTATTGTTTCACACAGTCTCTATGGATTAGGAATTAGGGGACAATTTAGCTGGGTGATTCTAGCTCAGGGTCTCTCAAGGGGTTGCAGTCAAGACGTCAAGCAGAGTGGCAGTGTTCTGAAGGCTGGACTGGACTGGATTACAAGATTCACTTCTAAGAAGGCTCCCTCACATGGCTGGCAAGTTGATGTTGGATATTGGCAAGAGGCCTCAGTTCCCCACCCCATGTGCCTCTCCATAGAACTTCTTGGGCTTCTTCTGATATGGCAGTAGCTTCCCCCAAAGGGAATGATGATCCAAAAGAGATTAAGGTAGAAGCCATAGTTGCTTTTATGACTCAGCCTTGGAAGTCCCACTTGGTCATACTCACAATGCCCTCTTGGTTACACGGGTCTAGCTTGCTTCAGTGGCAAATGCCAGCAAAAGGCAAACATGCTAAGTGAAAATATTTGAGAACTTTCTTGGAAGCTGACTACCACAAATATTACTTACTATAGCACCAAAACGTATATATTTTGAAAGTGTGGAAATAATGTGCAAGACTCTGAACCAAAAACTGTGAAGCATTGCTCAAGGAAATTGAAGAACTCCTAAATAAATGGAAAGACATGCTATGTTAATGGATTAGAAGACTCAGTGATGTAAAAGTGTCAATTCTCCCTAAAATTGATGTATAATACAAGTTCAAACAGAATCTAATCAGCTTTTTATGCAGATATTGACAAGTAGATTCTAGAATTTATAAGGAAATTTTAAAAATACACTAAAATATTCTTGAAAGATAGTTGGAGGACATACATTTTTTTTTGCAATACTTATTACAAAGCTACAATACACTGTCAAAGTGAGAAATAATTAAATGAAACAGTAGAAAATATATGTGTTTGTAGACAGGTCTCTGTTATTCAACAAAGGACTAAAATAATTAAATGTGGAAAAAAGTCTTTTCAACAAATATTGTTGGGACAACTGGATAAATGTGTGAAATAAAAATTAATCATGACCCCCCATTTTATATGATACATAAAAATTAAATCAAAATGTTATCATAGACCTAAATGCAAAAGGTAAAACCTTAAAACTTCTAGAGGAAAACATAACAGAATATCCCCAGGCCTTGGGATAGACAATGATATCTTAGAAAGAACATAATAAATACTAACCATAAAAGAAAAATACATAAAATTTGACCTCATCAAAATTAAAACCTAAAACACAGCCTTAAGAAAATAAAAATGCAAGCCTCAGATAAATAAGAAATGGACAAATAGATGAGAAATGGACAAAAATTTGAACAGATAGTTTACAGAAGAAAACATGAATGGCCAAAAAGCACATGAAAATCTCAAAATCATTTATTGTCAGGGAAATGCAAATTAAAACTACAATGAGATACTACTGCATACCCTCTAGAATAGCTAAATTAAAAATACTGGCTGTATCAATGTTTTCAAAATTATATAGCAGCTTGAGTTCTCAAATGTGAGAGTGTAAAATGGTATAACAAATTCAGAATACAGTTTACCATTTTCTTATAGTAAACATACATTTACCATACAATCAATCAATTCTACTCCTGGGGACATATGTCCACAAAAAGAACGTGCTTGAAAGTTTATAACAGTTTTACTTAAAATAAAAATAAAAATTGGAAATAGTCCAGATGTCTATCAACAGGACAAATGGTAAACATACTATGGTATATTCACAAAATGGAATACTAATTAGAAGTTAATAAAAGAATGAACTAAAACCAGTGTGGCTCTGTTGGTTGGGTGTCATTTTGTGCATCAAAAGGTTGCTGGTTCAATTTCTGGTTAGGGCACATGCCCAGGTTGCAGGCTCCATTCCTAGGGGCATGCAGGAGGCAGCTGATGATATTTCACTTTCATATCAATTTTTCTCTATCTCCCTCTCCCTTCTTCTCTAAAAAAATAAATTTAAAAGTTTTTTAAAAAGAATGAACTAATGATACACAACAACATGGATGAATCTCAAAAACATTATGATGGATGAAAAACGTTAGGCATAAAAACATACATACTGTATGATTCTATTTAAATTACTAGCGTTCCCGTTGCAGGAAAAATCCTGCAATAGGGTTTCCTGCTGCACTCTACCCCGCCCCGCCTCCGCTCCTCCCTTCTCCTCCCCCCGGCTTGCTTGCTTCTCTGCAGCTTTGCTCCCTTCAGCATCTCTTGGCTTCTTTCTACGCTGTCTTGATATGCAAATTAGCTGCCATCTTTGTTGGGGTAATTTGCATACTCGTCCTGATTGGTTGGTGGGCGTGGCTTGGGCATAGCGAAGGTGCGGTCAATTTGCATATTTGTCTATTATTAGGTAGGAAGTTTAATAACAGGAAAAAAGCAATTGATGATGTTAAAAAGTGGAATGGTGGTTGCCTATGAGAAGTGGAGTTTGGATTGGATGGACATGAGGGAGCTTTCCGAGGTGATGGAAAAGCTCTATATATTGGTTGGAGTGTTGTTTACCTAGGCAGAAATATTCATCAAAACTCTCTTAAGATCTGTGTATTTCATGCATGTAAAATTTACCTATTTTTTTTTTAAATGAGGAGAAAAATTTAAAAAAGTAAAACCAATTAGGAGGTTATTACAGTGAGAAATAATAGTGGTACCAATGGAGGTGGTGAAAGTTGCTGGACTGAAGACATATTTTCTAGGGTACAGATAAGACTTGCTTTTAGTTGGGTGTGAGGAATGAGGAAAAGAAAGGAATTAAGGATTCCAAATGTGAGAGGGCTCCTCTTCCCGGGAAGCTTTCTCAAAGCATAGTTGTCATTGCATGGCTCATTGTGCCCTCCATAAATCTTTCTACATTTTCCTCTGTTCACCATTGGTAGGAGAGGGTCCAGCATTTCCTGATTTGGAAAGTCAGGGCCAGTCTTTGACCCAGTGGCTCTTAAGTCCCTTCCTCACCCCTCCCCTGCTCTGTTCTTTGTCACACTACAGGGGCTGGGGTCGGGAGTGTTGCTCTTCCATCCAAGCTATGCCCCAGTCTATTTTGTTATATGGCTTCTGATTAGGCTTGGCCAGTGGAATAATTGTAGGGAGATTAAAACATATGATGAAGAAAGAAAGCAGAACACTTCTCTTCCTCTGTCTCCTTGATAGTGTTCTCAGCATTGGCTATATCCTTCATGGCTCCCCCTGCCATGAGGTGACTCACACCCAGGCCTCCATACCCTTTGGTCCTCAGTCTAGTAACACCTCCTGTTGTTAATATCTGGGTCGCCTGGCCATCTCCTGTTAGTTATTCAACATTTCTATCACTTGTGTGCCCAATTTCCTGTATTAACTTTTCTCCATTTAAAAATCATGTTTTGTTTCCCTGGTTCAACTCTAAGAGTCAAGAAAGGAACAGAATAACACTGGGACTTGCAAACTCTTGAGACTGGGTCCAATTTTTTATTATCATATTTATTATGGGTTAGTGCACATATGTATGGAAAACACTCAACTGTTATATTTTTGTAGGAAAGGTCAAGGTAATACTAACATCAAGTTTGCCTTCAGAAATGTTTGAAGCAACCCTCTGTTATAATTTTTTTCTCCTTAACATGTACAGTAATTAACTTAATGCTTCACTCAGAGTAAATGTTCCATAAATGTTGGCTATCATCACCTATAAAGCTTCTTATGCTACTATTCCTCAAGATTCTCTCTTATACTCATATTTCTCAAAAGACTATTCTCTGGAATTCTGTAGTCCTGATGAAAACATATTCATAATTAACCCCAGGCTTGGGGGTTTATATATAAATGATATGTTAAGAATATGATTTAATGAACCTCACATAAGGAAGAGAGGGAGAAGTTCCATAATGGACTAAAAATGTAGTTGCTTAAATGTATTTCTAAAGATTTGGGATAATGAAAAAGTTTGGAACTAGAGAGTGGTGATGTTTGCACAACATTGTGAGTGCCCTTAATGCAACTGAATTATACACTTAAAAATAGTCAATATGGTAAATGTTATGTGATGTCTATCTTACCATAATAAAAACATTAAAAAATAGTAAGTCTAAAGAAAACAGAAAATATGGGATTTGGAAATATCTGACAAATGTATTTTAAATATTATGATTTAAAAATATGGGTGTATAAATGTGTGTTAGTCTGATGTTCTTAATTTCAGAGCACAATAACAAAGAAAATGTAAAGGAAAATGAGGCATAGTTTATTTCCTTTCCACTTTACCATCTGTTCACATTAGCCACAAAGAAACATCCTTTTAAAATGCATTGAACTACAGAGATATAACTCAGTGTGGTAATAAGTCTTCAACACAATGTACACAATTGCCAAATGACTACAGCAATGACATCATTGTAATGGTCATAATTACATGACAATTCAGATATTTGATCATTCAAAGCATCAGTTAAATAACTATTCTTCTTTTTTGTCAGCTTCTAAATGCCTCTATTCATTCTTTATTCAAGAATCTGTGGCTTTCACGGCAGAGATAGAAACCCAATCCAGCAATGAAGGAGACAAAGCTAGGCGCAGGGGAGGAGAATGGGGTTTTGAGGTCCGGGCTGGATAAAACACCACACCACGCTCTTGGAGAGCAGAGAGAAGGAGATGAATGTGCATGAAGCCAGCCTAATTATTGGAGAGTGAAAGGTCATCAAAATCAATTTGCAGCATGATGTACAAAGGTCATTATCAGACTCAGATTTTCTCTGCCCATTTAAAGCACAATAAAAATAAAGTGAGTGCTTTAACAACTATGATTAGTAAAGAAGAAAAGCATATCATCGAGCCATCTGTTTAAATATTTGTGCTACCTTAGTTTTACTCAAAACAGCAGGAAAGATGAGCAGTGAGGCGATTTTTTCTATTTGTTTGCTTTTAAAATCCTGACATTTTCTCCACTGGTTGCCGAGATTTATAACACAGATGAAAGGGCTCTTCTAAAATTACTGCCCTTTGAAAATCAATAGCGCAGTATTTGTAACGACTTTCTTTTTATTAGAGAGCACTTCATTATTATTTTTATTATAATTTTATGGGACAGTCTGGACCAGAATTCATCATTCACTTATTTGAAGTATCTCACTTACTCAGTGGCACAGATGGCCTGATCTGGGGAGATTGAATCGCCCTGTGTTAGGGGCTGCCTTGACGCTAAGTAAATGCAAACCATCAGAGAGGCAGGAAGCAGGGCGCAACAATCACGTTGTCTTAGGCACCATTAAAAACTATTGCAGCTCATTCATTTGGGAACTTTGGAAATTATAGTTATGAAGCCAGACCTTTTTACTTTTCCTCTAAATTTAAAATATAACATTATCTTATGGGGCAGAGTTTTAAAGTTTTTATCTGTGTCTATCAGTACAAAATACATTTTATGTTACAACTCAACACACACACACACTCACACACACACACACTAAAACAAGCATTTTTAAGAGGCAGTACTTGTTATGTTCATATGTGATTTGCAATGCTTTTTTTCTAATCTATTCTGTTTTTGTTGTAAATGCCGGTCAAAATCCACTAAACTGTTTTTAATAAATGGGTCTGGATCCTCATGTGAAAAACAGATTCAGGAGGTTTCTTTTGTGTTTTAAATGAAATAATATGTGTGAGCGCTTAGAGGGGTATCTGGCACATGGTAAACATTTGATATTTATAACAGTTATTAGGAGAAGTGACTTGCATGGATTTTGCAGCTTAAAACAACCAAGGAATGTAGAAGTGGCTTTTCTGACATTTGCTTCTTTCCTATTCATATTATCCTATTATGACCCAACTACCCGGTTCTGAAAAAATGACCAATTGATTTTGTATTACAGTGACCTAGACTGGTAGAGGGGAAGAGCATAAACATGAAGGAGAATATATCAGTGAAAGACTGACATTTGCTTTCTTCCCTCAGCTTCCTGGTTCACTTACTTGGTATTTCTTGTCTGTGTCAGATGATACGGGCAAAAGGATAGAAGTATAAATTCCAAGCAATTGCATCTTTATAAAAGAGTTCTGAAAGCTGATATACTGTGACCTCAAAAAAAAAAAATATGGCAAAGGATGAAGAGAAGAAACACAAATAGGGAAAATAAGGACTTCACTAACTTTTGACTATGTATTGTATTAGTCACTTCCACAAACCTGGAAGGAGACTTTTGAAATCTTCTAGCTCAGTAAAGTATTTTTATCCTTAATTTACTCATTTAATAAATATGTATTTATTCAGAACCTGTTTCTACCATGAGAGTCTAAGTTTTATTCATATTTATTTTTACTTGAGAGAAATTATTCATTCTAAAATGTTAAATTTTATGCCTGACCTGTGATAAACTAACCACAAATCAAGAAATATATAAACTCACTGTTTATAAATTTCCTGAAACTTGTCCTTCTAGTTGAGAGTGAGAATCTAAAAATCACAATAGCATGAAATTTGAGCTACACTGAGACATTAATCTGGATTACCATTACTGAGAAACACACAAAATACATTATTAGGGAGATCAATGACCAAATATCAAAAAGAGGTGATAAAAGTCAATGGAAAAGGTGAAAAAAAGTGCTTCTTTTTCTATGCTGACTGATGTTTCTATTCAGAAGATGAAAAGATGAGAAATTTTCATTGCCTCTTTATTATGGACTGAATGTTTGTGTCCCCCAACAATTCATATGTAGAAGCCCTCCCCTGACCATGATAATATTCGGAGGTAATGTTGGGGGAGCCCCAAGACATGTGGGATCAGTGTCCTCATAAGAAGAGGAAAAGTTCTCCCTTTCCCTGTCATGAGGGCACAGTGAGAAGGTGGCTGTCTGCAGCCGGGAAAGGGAGCTCTCACCAGGACCTGAATCTGCCACCTCCTCCATCTTTGACTTCCCAGCCTCCAGGACTATGAAAAATAAATGTCTGTTGTTTAAGCCACCCAGTGTATGGTATTTTGTTAGAGCAGCCCAAGCTCACTTATATGTCTTTAATATTCAGGATTTGATAAGAGCTAATGAAATGTTACTTGTTTATTGTTAACTTTACTGTAGCCATAAACCTATGCGATATGTATTTTATACTGACCTCTTTAATGACAAGAAAGTAATAACAGAAATTATGAAAGCGCCTGAAAAGATAATGGAGCCTGGCAGAAGCTTGCTGTGGCTGCTGAAGGAGCACTAACTTATTAGGCAGGAATGCAGTATCAGCAGGAGCATATAAATTTAGGTAGGGTGGGGCAATATCAAGCATTTTCCTAATTATTGGCTTTCTTTTTCTAGTTATATTTTGCCATATTTGGCCATTCTGAAACCTCAAGTTCTCATTTTAAAAATGCACATTGTTAGGAATTTCATCATAAACTTGAGTTTAGGACACACTGCTTAATGAGTATGGAGTTGATTAAATTAAATGCCGATGACAGAAGCTCGAAACACTGAAGCCCAACTACAGGGATGAAATGGTCAGAAGAGGAGACACCTGGGAGAGTAGCTCATCTCATTTCCCACTCAGCTGAACTGAAGGCAGGATTTCTCATGCTGACTCTCTGATAAATAAGGGATCTAAGATGGAAACAGTGTAGAGATGAAAGTGAGCTCTTCTCAGCCTGATCTTAGCCACCTGGCTGTGCTAGCCACCTCCTCCCTCCTCCCTTTCCCCCCTCTCCCCCCCATATGGCTAGTCACTTGATCATAAAATGGAGGGGTCATTCAGCAGAAGAGTTTGGGCTAAGTACAGACATTCATCGCAGCGTGGCTTGATGTTAGGCACCCAGGCTCTGGAGCTAAGGTGCCTGGGTTTAAATCTTGGCTCTGTTCATTCTGGTTGTGTATGACCACTGAGTCTTGACTTCCTCATCTGGAAAATGGAGATATAATGTCTCATAAGGTTGTTGGAAGAATTAAATGATATCATCCTAAGCTCTAGAATCAGGCCAATCTATTCTACTTCTTGGATCTCGAATTTCCCACTTTAAAACATTCTTCAGAAAAGGCATTGTGGAACCAAGAATTAAAAGGAGTGTGAAACTCCTAGATAAAGAAAATAAGGCCCCGAAGAATAAAAATCCCTGCCTAAGATTACATACTTGTTGATAAAAATCGAAAGCCCAAACCCAACCCTTCTGATTTCCAAGGTAATCTCTGCATGCTCCCTGGGATTGGGAACACTTCCACAGAACTGCACAATGAGGCAGGTCAGGCATGGTTCATAGGAAACTGCCTGTGCATAGCATCCTCTTTTCTCCTTGCTGGTCCACGTCCAACCTACATCACTACTCTTAACACATTATTTTTTCATTGTCAGCAGTGTTACTTTTCTGCACATTGTGGTAAGCTTTGATTCAGCCTGAAGCATATCAAGTGTGAAGCGAGCAGTTCTCTGACCATAATTAGGCATTTCATTAATATTGTTGTAAAATGTGCGTTCCTGTTTGAATAGAGACTATGCATGTCCATGTCCTCGCTGCAGAAGGGTGTGTCCACGGAAGTGCCTTCCTCTCCATCTGACCTTTCACTGGAGGTCACCATGTTACTTCCTAAGTATGTTTTCTAGTCCTTCTCAGTTTTTAATCCTGACTTGTCAGGGAACCTGCCTATGAGACCATAACCTACTTTATGGGAGAAAATAGGAAGATTTAGGACTTGCCATACGTCTTGATTTTTCTCTGTTGCCACATGGATTTTAATTGTCACACGTTGCTTCAGAAAAGTTTAAAAGAATTAATAATTCCTGTGTACCTCTTGTCTCCTCCCAGCCCTTTTCTTCGTCCTTGGGTGAATAGCTTAAGAAAGAATGTGTTTCACTAGAAAACAGTATTTTTGATACAATAATTTGTGCTTTATGTCATATTATAGTAGTGAATGGAAATTTATCTTTGAGCCATGTTTTATTAACTTTTTCTCCCATAGAGTTACATCAAAAGGATCTATAAATAAGTGATGTGCTCAGCCTGCAAGTTCTTACATGCATACCAATTACTTCTATTGCTTTCAAAACACGTAGTCAGTACTTTAAACAACCATGATAATATCACAAACTAAAATATTCAACATCTCCATCTCAGTGTGCTGTAACCATGCAGACACGATTAGAATTGGTAATCAGTTTCACTGCTGGTAAGTTGAATGGCATGATGCATTTTATATCCATGCTTATGTCAAACTCAATTAACATTCTAACACAGTAGATTTCAAAGACACTGACCTAATCTCAGAGAACAATGTGTTTATTTATTTCATGTTAAAACCTCTTACATTTTATGAAGGGTTCTTAAAGCAAAGATATTTATTGCCACAATAATATTTAAGCTTGAGCTTCTGAAGAAATGCAAAAGTTACACTAATTTAAAATTCCTACTGTAAGTGATGCATGTCATTTCTGTGGAAGAAGAAAAGAACCTCACAAGCAATAAATCTTTTGAATTATTAAATTATATAAAGATTCTGTCTCCTTACAAATAACACATTTCAAATACACCTGAAGTATGTGATTTTTTTTGTATACTCCCAAAAAGAACACTTGAAATGAAATTATGTAAGAGTGAAATTTTAGGTTATGTATATATGGATTTACTTGTTTATTTTTATGTCAGTGTCATCTATAATTATTAATGCATAAATCAAGTAACAGAATAGGATTCACATATAAAATGAAAAACAACACAATTTTCTACATATACATAGACATGTATGTGTGTATGTATTATACTTTGCTTTCTCCATTAACATATTAACAGTACATAATAAGCTACCCAGTGTCAGAATAAGAATGGATAAGTAATCAGAAAGTTAAAAAATCGGAGTTTTTCCATGAAAATTACCAAATATAAGATCTAAAGTTTACATTAAGTATCAACTGTTAAAAATTGTGGAAAGGCTTTTCCAACTTGATGGTAGAACGTCAGGATTAAAAAAAATGAATGGAGCTATTAAATTATCCATCTGTTTTGCCTACACAATATGAATAGTCATATACTCAGAAACACTGGCTGGTTAGCACAGTATAGACAAAACATCCCAGCATTTTAAAGTTATTTCAGAGTTAACATCTGGATAGTGGATTCTTACATCTGTATGTTTACAAGTTGCACAGACACAGTTCTGATATCCAATATTACCATTGCATTTCTTTTCAAGATACTGCCACTTAGAGTTCACTTGATATTATCTTTTTTTAATCACATCTGTTGAACTCATAGTGTGGAACCACATATCAATGAAAAGTCAGAGAGATGAAAATTAAAATTGTATCTCAGAACAAATTTCATTGAACATTTGTAGAAAGGAAATGAAAAAAACAATATTGAATATAAGGGTAATATTTGGCTTCAAACTTGTTTCCCTAGTTGAATTCGTATTTTGAACCTGGGACTGACAGAATTCTGTTTGGGGGAAGTAAACATTTTAATGCCATTTGGATATGTGTAGAAATAATGTTTTTAGAAGAGGTTGAAGAGAGAGTTCCTTGCATTTCCTTGATTTTTCTCAAGTTCTTTGTGTCTTCCAAGAACTTACTTTATCATCCTTAGAAGCTAGCCTGAAGGATATAACTTCACAAAGTAGGAGAATATGATGTAATGGTAACAATCTATATTATAAAAGGCCAGTGGATGTAATGCCATAATGCCATAACGCCTTAACAACCAAAAGACCAGTCCCTCCCCCCACTCACGAGCCGCTCGTGCAGTGGGGCAGGACTTGTGGCTCTTGCGGTGCGATGGGGCAGGGCTGGTGGCTCTTGTGGCTCGCATGGCGCAGAGGGGCTCGTGCGGGGCTTGCAGTCGCGCAGCACAGAGCGGGTCTCGCAGCAAGGCGGGGCTTGCGGCTTGCACGGCACGGTGGCTCGTGGCAGCGAGCTACTCGTGCACAGGGGGTCTGGGTCTCGCGCGATTTCGCACACTGGGCCTCTAGTCCTATCTAATAAAAGGATAATATGCAAATTGACCATCATTCCAACACACAAGATGGCTGCCCCCATGTGGTCAAAGATGACTTCCCCCATGTGGACACAAGATGGCCAGTAGAGGAGGGCAGTTGGGAGGGACCAGATCGGCAAGGGAGGGCAGTTGTGGGCAATCAGGCCAGCAGGGGAGGGCAGTTAGGAGGGACCAGGCCTGCAAGGGAGGGCAATTGGGGGCAATCAAGCCTGCAGGGGAGGGCAGTTAGGGGTGACCAGGCCGGCAGAGGAGGGAAGTTGGGGGTAACCGGCCCTGCAGGGAAGGGCAGTTGGGGGGGACCCAGGCCTGCAGGGGAGAGCAGTTGGGGGGACCAGGCCCGCAGGGGAGGCAGTTAGGTGTGACCAGGCCTGCAGGGGAGGGAAGTTAGGGGCAAACAGGTGGCAGCAGAGTGGTTAGGGGGTAATCAGGCTGGCAGGCAGAAGCAGTTAGGGGCAATCAGAAAGGCAGGCAGGCAAGCAGTTGGGAGCCAGCAGTCCTGGATTGTGAGAGGGATGTCCGACTGCATGTTTAGGTCCGATCTTACCTGGATGGAGCCTAAACGGGCAGTTGAACATCCCCCGAGGGGTCCCAGATTGGAGTGGGTGAAGGCTGGGCTGAGAGACACACACCCCCGTGCACGAATTTCGTGTACCGGGCCTTTAGTACCTTAATAATATGACAACCTAGAGGGGGAAAATAAACTTTCTGGCATGATTTCCCTTCCCATACAGTTTTTTGTTTGTTTATTTGTTTGTTTTATTTTTCCTACAAAGTATGACTATATTAAAGTAAATTATCTTTCTAAAGATTCATTGCTAGACGAGAGAAATTTTGATCTGCTTTCTTTATGTGCCTTAAACAAATGCTAATACTCTGTAGAAAAATTATATTTAAAATGTAATACCAGGAAGAAATTTCTTTGTAATCTACTACTCTTGCCTAGGAGGAAAAAATATCTCTTTTATTTCTTGTACAGTAGTGACATTTCTGATGAAAGCATTTGTTTCAGCCAATTTATTTTTGTAGCAAGCTTGATTTTATGTAGCATCACATGGCTCAGTTCAATTGACATCTCTTTTGGTGTGACTCCAGAGCAAAGCTAAGGTTCAGCTTGGGAACTGGATGCAGTTTTTAACTGTGCATTTAAAGTAAAGAAGACCCAGGACACACTGCTCAAAATATTTGCATGAATCTAATATAAATCCAAAGCTGTTCACCTGGCAGAAAAGTAGCACAACCCTGTGTTGGACCCACTATTGCAGAATGTTTTATTGATGCAATTGCCTGGGGTATGTTGGGCCACTATATTCATAAAAATAATAATTAAGCTGTGAGGTGTATTATATTCCACAGCTTACCACCTGAACTACTCTCAGAGTATTGATTTATATTTATACTCGGGGCCCAGTGCACAAATTTGTGCACCTTGAAAGGAACTATAGGCTGCGAGGCTGCAGTGGGCGCAGGGGCGGGTCTCAACCCATCCTTTGTGCTCCTGCACAGCCCCTCCTGCCGCAGCCCCTGGTCCCCTGTCTGCCAGCAGCCCCACTCCCGCTGCTGCTGCTCCCATGCGCTGACGGCGTTGGCCCCACTCACACCCGCTGATGGCGTGAAGTGATTGGGGCTGGCAGCTGCCGCTCGCACCCGCTGATGGTGCCAAGCAATTGGGGCTGGCGCTGGGCACTGGCAACAGGTGCGAGTGCTGGGAGGGTCCTTGGCACACGGGAGCAAAAAATTTTCAGTAACCACCAGAGGCTTGCCCCAATGGCAGTGACCAGCACCTCACTTTGGTCTGGTGCCCCCGCTTACCTGCTCCACCATCCCAGCTCGCCCAATGCCCGCCTTGTTCCACGCTCTGTTGCCTGCTGCCGATGCCTGCCATGTTCTGTGCATGTCCCCTGGTGGTCAGTGAATGTCACAGCAACCGGTTGTTCGGTTGCTCAGGTTGTTCGGTCTATCTATTTGTATGTTAGCCTTTTATATATATAGATGGCTTGTTTTCTGTCATGGAGTAAGGCAATAACAGGCCATCCATCATCTTTCATTTCCATTTTACTTTTATCACTCTCTCTCTATTAAAAGGAAATCAAGAAAGCAGTGGAGTTTCCTTGCTAATAAAACAATAGGAAAGCCTATCTCCTGGGCATGTTTTTCAGATTGAAACCCTCTAGGTTTAGCTACATGTTTATTTGAAACTGATGAGTTGTAGTCATGCTGACTGCATCCCTGTATGGCATGATGGAAGTAGAACGTGAATAACAAAATTTGTTTTGTTTTGTTTTTAATATATTTCATTGACTTTTTACAGAGAGGAAGGGAGAGGGACAGAGAGCCAGAAACATCGATGAGAGAGAAACATCGATCAGCTGCCTTCTGCACACCTCCCACTGGGGATGTGCCCGCAACCAAGGTACATGCCCTTGACTGGAATTAAACCTGGGACCTTTCAGTCAGCAGGCCAATGCTCCATCCACTGAGCCAAACAGGCCGGGCCAAAATTGGGTTTTTTTGAAGCAATTCTCACAACTCAACCTCCCATGGACCCAGGGAATTGTTTACCTGAGTAGCACCAATGACAGCTTCCCAAGGGCACAAAGACCCCTAGATCTGGGAGCTGCCTCTCCCAGACAACTCCTACAAAAGCTGTGATGTAAACTCAGACTGCCTGGCACCCTCATACCCTGTTTATACCCACATTTACAATATCTCCCTCATGACTACCCTGTACAAATGGAGGACAGCTGGAACAGAAATCCATTGTGTGTCCAACAGATTGCTCAGACTGTTTAGAGTTCTTGATAAAGTGCTAATAAGTAGACAGCAGGCTTAGTCTTCTTTGTGATTCTTGCTTTAGAAATTTCCCTAGTAATCCCTACCGTATAACCTGGTGGAAATGTTTACAGTGCTGCTGCATGACAGGTGGCAATTATGAAGAAAGCCACCTTACCTGATAAGTGGTGTCTGCAAGTCCACATCCAGACCAAGTGCAAATACAAGACAGGAAAGAGCCGCAGGGAAGCTTTCATGGCACTGCTGAGGGTGAGAGTTTCAGCCAAAATCCAGGCTGGCCTATCTGCATTGTTGATGTCTGGTGCTTGTCAGGAAGAGAGGCTAGAAGTTGTCAGCAGGGGCTCCAGAGGGAGTTGGGGAGAATCAAGAAGCCAAATAATTAACTCAGACAAGAGCCTGGGACAGGAAGATTACAATAACTAAGCAGGTTGATTAGGGAATGAGAACCAGGTAGCAAAACTGTTTAGGACAGGGGTCCTCAAACTACAGCCCGCGGGCCACTTGCGGCCCGCCAAGGACATTTATCTGGCCCGCCGGGTGTTTTTGTCACCGCTGCCTGTCCTGCTTAGCAGCCGACTTAGCAGTGTGCATAGGAATTTGTTCATAGTTGTTTTGTTTTTTTAACTATAGTCCGGCCCTCCAACGGTCTGAGGGACAGTGAACTGGCCCCCTGTTTAAAAAGTTTGAGGACCCCTGGTTTAGGATCAAGAAATTCTGAAGTATCCAGAAAGCCAGTCATGAAAACAACAGATTTCTAAAAACAACAAAAACAAGTAAATAGCCAGATACAGAACTTGTCGAGGTCTTGGGAGAGAGAGGCAAGCATCACTGACAATTTATTGACTGTTTTTGGTAAAAAAAGAAATGAAACTTGTCGGATTTCTGACATCTACTTTATAAAACTGGTTTGCCTGTTTTGTGTTTTGTTTTGTTTTTTCAATCCTTAAGAAATTTCCAGGGAGAAAAATATGGAAGACACCTTTCAAGGTAGAGAAACCATGTATCCCTGTTTGGGTGGGACAACCTCAGATTTTGCTTTTAATCATCATCAGCAGCTCTTTTCATTCTAATAATAATAATAATAATAATAATTATTATTATTATTAGCACCTCCTTTCATTCTAAAAAAAATACTGATTTCAATGACAAACATGATGGTCACCTTATTTTTTTCAATTAGGAAAAAAGAGGGAGGAAATGAGGAGCAGGTCATCATCCATTCAACATATACATGTTGGTCATGGACTCTGCCAGGCTCTCATGACACAGCTGTAAATTAGAGAGCCATAGCTACTCCCCTCACAGAGCCAGCCATGTAACAGGAAAGAAAAATAGCCTAAAGGGAAAGTAAATACCAGATGTAGTTAGATTAAAATTAATTTAATAAAGGACAACCAGGTGGCAATTAGAGAGTAATATCAGAAAATTATATAAATATTCCAAAAGCATGAAAACCCTACAAAATCAGAAGGTAGGGGGCTGGAGGGCGGGGGGGGGGGGGTAAATTACTGACCTTCTAGCCCTGGCTTTGAACAGCATATCCCCTCTTTTATTCTAAAAAATGAAAAAGTGCAGTAGACTTTGATAGGTATGAGTTGTCAAAGGTTCCCTTTAATATATATAGGACTCATTTACTCTGTCAGTCTGTCCATCTACAAATATTTATTCCTATAATGCTCAGAACATTGTGCCAGTTGGGCATGCAACCAATGGGCTGACCTCATCCTCATGGAGCTGAATTAGTTGAGTTCTAAGTAGTCACAATTATCCCAAATACTTATGGACTAGCATTACCTAATACCCGAAAGTCAAACTAAGGGTATGCATATTTTTAAAATAGTTAATATTTTAAATTTTAAAAAAGGAATTAATACAGTCATCATATAAAAGAACTTGTTTTACATATTACTCATCTGTTCGCTTAAGAACACCTGGTATGTCAGGGTGTGGAGGGGACAAGTATTTATTTTTGTGCTCAGATAACTTTAACCAGCCCCAGGAACTGACATCTTGGCCCAAACTTTCTTGGGATTTCCTGCTTCTCTGTTTATTAATTCCCTTTAGCTTTCCTGCTGCATAGGACAGCAGCCATGGCATCCTCATCTCCCACCCAATTGCTGGCCTCTAAGAGATCAGGGAAGGTCAGGGAGGCCTTTACAACTATCCTTACACTATTGCTGCTCCTCAGTCACCTCCACCCCCTGTTCTCATTAATAGAATATCAGCCTATCTCTACCTGCAGATGACCCACCTTTCCTCTTGTAACAGCATCCCAGAGAGTCAGGGTTTTGAGGATCTCCTGAAATGGAGGTAAAGCTTACCCCACACTATCAATATATAATGCTATTATTTCATTTAAAAAAATGTATGTGTAACTCTATTTCCTTCTAAAAGGGGGGAATTATTCTTTAGATTAACCTGAGTACTTAACTAAATTATAAATTTCATTTGGTATGAGAAAAAAAATTACATACATATAAAGAAAGAGAGAATTTCAAATCAAACAACTGATTGAATTCTAGAAGATCTCATAGAACCAAACTCTTAAAACCAATTAGTTCCTTTTGTTTTGATTCATTAATCACCAAGCAGGCACCTGATCTTAATTTACTTTCCCCAGAGGGAGAGTACCTGATGGGTTGACTCAAGTATTTCAAACTAGTTAATAGTTAGAATTCCCCGTGTAAATTAATAACATCACTGTGGCCTGGTGAGCATGGTAACTGCTGTGACTCTCTTCTCTGGAGACTGATGACAAACCCTGAGCCAGCTGCTCTTGGAGGAGGCGCAGCAGTTACCTTGCCTCTCTTCTGAGAAACCCACAATGTTTCCGGGATACAAAAAGCTGCCATATCATTCAGAGCCAAAGAATGCTAGCAGTTGATTAAAATGACTCATCTCAAAACCATAGCTGACACCCAGGTGAGAGTAAAAATTGGTAGAAATCAAAGGGGGGAAAAAAACACAAAAAAATTCTAACTTCTCAGGGGTAAGGACCAGCCTGTGTTTTTATCTCTGCATCTCTATAGTCTCTATAGATTCTAGCACATTTTTCTCAAACCAAAGTAATTTATTTTCTAACTGTAGGATTTTTGTCATATTTATCACTTCTATGATAAACTTAGTATTCTTTCAAATAAACATTAATATTTCTTTTTAATAACTTTTTTTTACTTAGCCAAATTCTGTGAACTCCTCCATAATTCTATGTCTAAGTCATATTTTTCTATATATACATATACACATTATATCTATTCAATCATTATAACAAAAGCATCACACATATGATCGGTGAAACACACAATCGCACTTTAAGGAACATGGGTTTATCTCAGTGCATGGAAAGCAGAGGGTAGAAGCTGCCCGATGAAGGGATGATGCAATAGCCCAGCCTGGTCCCACAGGCACCACCCAGCAGTGAGTCCCTCTGAGAAAATTGCTTCTGATAAGGCTTCGAATAATCAGAATGACTAAGAGATAAGACCTACTTGCCATCCCGACTTTCACAATTCTCTAGTAAGAAATAATGCTCAAGTTTTTCCAAGTTTTTGCCATGTGCTTTAGGTGACAGTGACACTTTTGACCCATCAACAGCAGCCTGGGGGCTATTCACAGTATTTTCAGGAGCAGTTTTCACTGGTCAGTGGAGCCTGTGCCTGAGCATTTGCAAAACAGTTGGCTCAGATTAGAGATGTTAGCAAGTGACCGGGCCCTGAGAATTTTTTTTCTCCATCAGATCTGGAAACTAGCTGGGAAAAGACACAGAGCACGTGGGCCGGCAACTGGGTGGCTTTTGTGTTTGTTTATTTGGATTAGAAAACTAAAGGAGATTTTGTTTCTTGCAAAAACCTGCTTTTAGTTTTATCAAACTAAGCCACCCTTATGTACCTGGCACTGGTATTAGGTGGATTGTGTAGGACAGGGTAGAGATTACAGTAGCCACTCATCAAGTTATTGCTGATATCTCATGCCTATCCACTTCACCAATGCCATTTTTTTTAAAATGCAAAGACCAGGTTATTTGATGGATTATTCCCACTTTACCAAGAGGCTGTGAATTTATCAGTCTCATGAGGATGCTGGTTGAATGATAATCCCACAAAAGAACATTAAAATCTTTTTTTGTACTTTTATAATTTATCTAAGTTGTTTTATAACCAAACATTTTCAAAAAGGCTAATTCTGTCTCTTCAAGAATCCAAACATTGGCTTTAAATGGGAATTTTCGCTGCAATGTGAGCAATGAAAGGTAGAATTGAGCAAGAAATAAACATGACAAGGTGCAATATTCAGTGTGTATATCCGATTTAATTTTGCATAAGAAATGAATTTCTTCAGCTTATTTTTTAATTAGCTTAAGCAAGTGCATTCAGGAGCCAAATAACACACACTTATGGGAACTGAATTACTGAAAAGGTTCTGAGCCCAGGCCCTAAATCACAGGCCTTGAGTTGATCTCATAATTAACACAGAGCTGAAGTACTGCCTCAAATGCTGCAGAAACACCTTTGCCAAAGAGTGGATGGGGAGCAGTGCAGTCATTATACCCAGGCAGCGGCATCTCAGGGACTGCATAGCCTTGCTGAACGTTGGGAAGTCAGTTACATCAATGTGCTAAGCAGTTAATGTCCTGTCAGGCACATCTGTGTTTACTACCATCAGCTACTCCCAGCTGTTCACATCGCCTCTGTTTGATGGCCATTGTGGGACCTGCCTGATGTTGAAAAGCGTGTTATTAGAGAAGTAAATTCCTTACTGAAGATTGATCAAGGAGGGATGTAAACGCCGGGACTCTGGAGTTGGTTCATAAAGTTGAGGACATAGACGTTACTGGCAATTATCGAAGGTGAATTTATTTAGGGCTCTTGATCAGGGCTGTTAGGGGTCTCGTATTGCTTTGGTTTAAATCATGCTTGAAAATCATGTCTGTAGTCAGGTTCTATTAGGGCACTTCCAACATATAGAAACCATTCCTTTCCTGTGGGGACTGGAAGCAGGCAGGTGCATTGCTACTATACAGATGAGGGGAAAGAGCCAATGAGATGCCAAAAACAACCTCTTAATCACACAGCTGATGACTAAGCCCAGGTGCTATGGATTTAAAGGAGAAACGGTGCATGGGATCTTCCATTTGCCTCTCGGAGATCCTCTCTCAGCCCCGCTCAGCCTCTGCTCTCCCCACAGGGAGCCTCTCAGGTCTCCTAAGCCCTCTGGCTTCCCCTGGGGCTCAGTCCATGGGGGCCCCTGGCAGGAGGGACAAGGAAGGTAAGAGACACTCCCTCCCTGGCTCTGGTCTGCCTACCTCCAACTAGCCTCTATGAAAGGTGCCAGCAGAAGCTTCCAGAATCTCTTCTTCTGGTTTTCTTTGAACCGAGAGTGGTAACAGCCACTGTGGTATTATCCCAAGGTGGTGTACCATCACTTGTGTTCTCCTTACCCCCTGCCCACACCTTCTTCCTCTATTAATAGTCCTTGAACTGCCCTAGTTTGAGGGTGCCATCCTGTTAGGACCCGGACTGACATAATTAATATCCCTGCCCCCAGTGAGCTGACAGGCTCTCTGATGGAGAAAACAAACACTACATAAGCCATAGAGAACCGATAAGTCCTGGGTTATTTTGCAAGAGAGTAGTGTACCTGAACCCACACAGATCTTGATGTTCACCAGGGGATAAGGTCATGAAGTCTGCCATTTTCTCCTAATTCCCTCTCTCTTCCCAGTATACATTGACGTTAGAGGAAAAGGTAAAAAACAAAACAAAACAAAACAAAACAAAAAAACAGAGTTAGTATCCCCCTCAAAAGTTGGCAGTGGTCTTACACAAACTTTTACCATCGATCCCAGGGCTTTGTATCTCCTCCAATTTTCATTTCTTCATGCTCAGCCTTTCCCCAGCTAGCCTAACATGAATACTTTTTCTGGCAAGTCCTCAGGACAAAAGATGCAATCTGATTATGACCCAAACTGTTCTGATCCATGCAGAAACTGTACAGCCATTCTATGGCTAAACTCTGAAACATTCAAGCTTAGACTCTCACACTGCTGCAGAAAACAGTACTTGGCCGTTTTGATGCTCTCAAGCATTGGTTAGAACAGTTGGTTAAAGCAACTTCGCATAAACGCAAAAACACCACACACAATCAGAGCAACCAACCACTTTGTTACTTACCTTAGCTGCTTTCTGCTCATGCAGTTATATCTGCTGGCCAGTTATCAGGGGATAGGATATGTTTTCAACCTTTAACCAAGGTGAAATGTACAGAGCGGTATGAGAGGGGAGTGCTTAGTGACGATGGTGGCTGTTACCTTCTTAATAAAACTCCCATTGCTCCAGGTTGCAGGAATTGTATCTTTTCTGGACGGAGGCAGCAAAGCCAAGTGGCTCAGAATCCTCAGGCATCTCCCACTGGGTTAAAAGAAGAAGTTCCCTCTGCTCTGCACTGCCCTTATTATTGGCGATGGACCACCTTCGTGGAACTACTCAAGGTCTCCACAGGTACAGCAATTTCTTTTTTTGGCAACTTTATTGTGAGACAACCTGCCTTCTGGGTATGTTGTTATCACTGTAGTCAATTGATGTTTCTGACATTGTTCTTGGCAAGCTCCGTTTTCCAGGCCACTGCTTTGGGAAGAAAACATGAAAAACCTGGCGCTGCTGTATGTGCTTTTTCCTCTTGTCTGTTAGGTTTCACAACAATAGAGGTGGGAAAATTATACTTTTAAAAAACATGGTGCCGCGGAATAAGAAAAAGGAGGGATATCCATCTATAAAAATCTATCAGCGCCAGACTTTCTCAGGAGAAAGAGTCTTGAGGCGTATGGAGTTTTAGTAAACAATTTGAAATTCTTTAGCTCACTTTTTGTTTAATCATATGTTGCAGATTCACCTAATTTAAGTCATATCAGAACTCAGGTGTACAAAGAAAACTTGATGCTTTTTATTTTTTATTTTAAACTAATCTGAGCTTTCAACTCTGTCACTATCCTCTCTCCCCTTCCTCCCCCATCCCCACCCTTGGCCGGTCCCCATCTCCCACCTCATGTTTACCAGGAAAAAACCTGCTAAAGGTCCCTGTTTAAAGTGTTTAGAGTAAGGCTGTTTTTCTCTGGGGAAGCTCCCACCCTCACTTTCTTTCCTTGTGATGTTGTCTGCATATTGGTTGAAAGAGGTCGTTCTGAGACTTTCCAGGACTGGAGAGGAGGTGGGCCCCTCCTGCCCAAACGTTCTATCCCTTATCCATCCACGTGCTGCTTGTTCTGAAGGCGTGGCCGGGCTCATTTGTGGTCTTGACTCAGTTAGTCTGGGCCCATTAGCACTCCGTGTGGCTCTAACCCAGTGGTTCTCAACCTTTCTAATGCCGCGACCCTTTAATACAGTTCCTCATGTTGTGGTGACCCCCAACCATAAAATTATTTTCGTTGCTACTTCATAACTGTAATTTTGCTGCTGTTATGAATCATAATGTAAATATCTGTGTTTTCCCATGGTCTTTGGCGACCCTGCTAGCAGTTCTCAACCTGTGGGTCGCGACCCACAGGTTGAGAACCGCTGCTGTAGAGAAGCATATTTACATTATGATTAACAGCAGCAAAATTACAGTTATGAAGTAGCAACGAAAATAAGTTTATGGTTGGGGGTCACCACAACATGAGGAACTGTATTAAAGGGCCGCGGCATTAGAAAGGTTGAGAACCACTGCATTTGGGTTTATGCTCTTTCTACACACTTCTGTGATCCCTTTAGCCCCCTCTCCAGTCAGACGCTGCCACCACACCTTATGTCTACACCACTTAGCAACCAGGGGATTGGAGGGAAAGCTAAAAATATCAGGGGTTTCCTCTGCCTGGACTTGGTGCACCACCAGGTTGATGTGATGTATTTTTACTGGGGTAAGAACATCTCCTCTGAGTTGTAAATGCAGCTAAGGATAAGAAATGATACCCTTTCAGCCCTCTCAGCATATGTAACATGCCCTCTCTTCTCCTAGATGACAAAAACTCAGCAGACATATACCGTATTTTCCGGCGTATAAGATGACTGGGCATATAGAAGATTTTCCTGGGTTAAAAAGTCGTCTTATACGCAGGAAAATACGGTAACTCTTCTTTCTATCTCCCTGCAGGTATTTCCTCACACAAACTTTTTGGGATCAGAAGGAGAGCCCTTATTTAAAATGCTTACTTATATCTTTCTTTTTAACTCCTGCTAAGCCCCAATAATTTCAGAAGTATCTGTATTAGCTAGGTAAAATAATGCTAATGGTTATAACAACCCCAAATCTTATCATATAATACAGTACAGATTTATTCTGGGTCTCCTCACAGTCCAGTGTGGACCAGTGGGTATGATGGGGACCAAGATGCTCTGATGCATGGAGTTACTTGGGGCCCTAGGATCTTTGTATCTTCTGGCTCTACCAACTTCTAGGATATCCGAGTTCTCCACTGTGTCCTCTGCACATGGCTGTACTTGGAGGAGTGTACAGATTTGGGGGCCATGCCCAGAAGCGATCATCACTCCATCCTCACTCTGTTAGCCACTTCTGTGCCTGAGAGACTGGGAAGCAGCATCTTCCTGGGTGTCCAAGAGCAATCTGAGACAGGTGTGATGAGCATATGGCAGTGTGTCTGTCACAGTGTAGTGATGCAGTCTGTTCACTGAGCCCACCAAGATTGATAGTTGATATTGTAATGGTGGGGTAATGAGTGGGAGGAGGAGATTAAAAGAACTTTAAATATCCACTCCCAAGCTATGAGCTTCCATGTCAAATGGTGAAGATATTTTATTTTAGGTTCCTTTAAAAAAATACTAATCTCCCCTAGGAGTGTGGATGTCTACTGTGAGCTAGAGTAAAGGTCTAGTGTGCAGGCAGGGGGAAAATATATTTTTTTAAATAACTTTAAAAATACCCCATTGCAATATAATTTGAGTAGCTTCAATGGCCCTTCCACAACACAAATGTGACTATGAGAATGAACTAGACGAGGGTCATTGAGAAAAGATAAACACTCTGGTTTAGAGACCATTTAGTATAAGCATTTTGGTGATAAATCCTGGTCCACACTTGGCCAGCTTTCCAGATGTGCAACCAGTGTCATTGCACAGAGCCCTGGTCACATGGGCCCCTTGCTTGGTGTTGCTGCTGCCATCTTGAAATTCTTCACTTTTTAAAAGTGGGGTCCCACATTTACATTTTGCACTGAACCCCACACACTGTGTGGCCAATCCTGCCCACATGTCATCATGCCCAAAGGTGATGAGATAGATCTAGCTTCTAGGTGCCTTTCAACTGCCCTCTGAGTAGCCCTCAGGAGTCCATACAAGCTCCTCAGAGATCTTTGTAGGATGGGGATGAGGGGACATCTGTCAGAGGTCCTGCTTCCCACTTTTAGTCCTCATGTGACCAGGTTGATAGGTGATGTTTAATTTAAGGAATAAAGTCAATGCTAACAATAAGTTGAAAACCATTGGGATACAAAATTTCTCTTTGCTTTGATAATATAACAAAAAAGGCAACTGTGATGAGGTAAAAAAAAAGACCTAAGACTTGGTTTCAGAGCATCTGTCATTAACTTTGGGACCTTATACAAGATACAAACTCTCTGAGTGTCAGTTTATTTATCTGTTAAATCAAGATAATAATAAACTTGATATGATTATTGTTTTATTGTATAAAATAATATATCTGTGAATACTTAAAAAATAATAAGCCCCTATATAAATAAGAGGTATTGTGACAGTATGTATATAGATTTTAATTACATTTCTTTATTTTTAAATACAAAATTGATATTAACTATAAGGGTGGGGGGGAGAAACTATAGTGCACAGTTGAAGCCACACTTATTGGCGATTTGCTGATTATAGGGCTTACATGACAGGTATTATTAATAGGATTGCATTGTCAACTCAATAGAAATATTAAAATTAAATGAGCAAAAGGATATCAGTCAAATGTGGCTTTCCGAAGAGTGCTTAATTAAATAGCATTTAGTACTTAAAGTGTTGAGAAACATCACTTCCCCAATACTCCAGAGTATACCAACAGCATTAGAACCTGGATCCCTGCAGCAGATGTTTCTAAGGATAGCTGCTGCAGAAAAGACCCACTCTGCCAGCGCACTCCTAATTACTTCTAGAGCTTTGGACTCTCTGCAGCCTTCTCACGTGGTGACTAAAGAAGACAGATTCCACCCGTCTCTCTTCCTTTGTTTAGGCCTTTGAGCTATAACAACACAGTAAAGTGAAAGACTTACACAAGAAAAAAAAAAAAAAGACTTTCTCCCTAGAGTAGAGCTCCCCTTGTTTCTTTCCATCCCAGTTTTTCATCATCTTCCCATTTCAGAAGGCTCTTTTCAAATAGGAGATAGCTTTCAATCTCTCTCTCTTCTTTAGGAGAGACAAGAGAGGGAGAAAGTAATATGAGGAAATTTGAAGTGAATAAAGGAAACCGATCTAAAGAGTTTTCTGTTGGCAGGAGAGTCCCTCTTTCCCGCCCCCCCCCCCCCCCGGGCCTTAGTGTAGTGGCCCTATGGTCCTTACCCTTGATGCACATATGGGAGGGCCCCCGGGTTGGGGTTAGAATGGGTTGCAGATAGGAGAGACAAAGTCTCGAGTTTCCCATAGAAGTTAGAGTTTACAGTCAATATAATAAATTTCTGTTTAAAAAATAATCTTCCTGCCTTCCTCTTTCATGATGGCTCCAGTGCATTTAACTGGTAGACCTGGGGCTTCCTATGACTTATTAAAAAATTGCTATGCTGGTTTAATATTAAAGAATTGTCAGAGGGGTTACTGGTAGGAAAAATAAAATAATGACAATGGTAATAATAAAAATTTTGAGCATGTAGTATTACTTCTTAGACTACGAACTGTTCCATTATATTAACCTTTATGCCAATTCATTTATTGAAGTACTATTATAATTATTATTTTCCAAATTTCCCAATGAGAAAATGGAAGCTCAGAAAGGTTAAATGGCTTATCCAGAGCTGTACTGTTTGTACGTGAAAAGGTCATTTCTTCTTCCCAGGATTCCTGGGAATTGGAGTTCAGACCCTTACTTAGCTCTCTCTTAAGCTACTTTCCGTGCCTAAAAGTAGCTACAAAAATCATAAAAAAATAGAAAGACCACTCGAATTGGTAATCCCAACTTCAAATTGATATCTATCTAGGACTACAAAAGGGCGAATGTACTTTGGCAATTTTCTGGTGAATTTGATCTGTGCTAGAGCCAGAGTAAATTAACAGCCCTGGTCCTGGCTGGGTGATTATTAATCCCTTACTTCCTGGAACAGTGTCTCAAAGCTATCAGTCGGAAGGCATTACTCCCAGGGGGGATGGGCTGGTTTTCCTCATCCTTCCCTGTCCTTCAAATAGGAAAATGCTCCAGCTACAAGTGGAATTTATAGGCTGGCCCTGCAAGTCCACCAGGACCCTCTTTAGCTTAAAGCTACTATTTTCACAATAAAGTCCATTCACACCATCAAGAGGATATGTAGCTCAAGCATTCAATATAAATTACACTTAATCACACTTTGTTCAAGTTCTAATTATTAGCACTTAAGAGTTTGTCTTTCAAAGAATTAATAAGAAAACCTATTTTTTATCTTTTGTTGTCCTTGATTCAAATCTGAAAAGATAGTTCTAAACAATTAGGGCCCTCAGAGTATAATAAGCATTTTAAGATGAAAATGCTAATTCTTGCCCTGGCCAGTGGTGCTCAGTGGTTAGAGCATGGGGGTCCATGACTGAAGTCTCAGGTTTGATTCCCGGTCAAGGGCATGTACCTCGGTTTCAGGTTTGATCCCCTGCCCCGGTCAAGGCACCTGCAGGAGACAGCTGATAGATGTCTCTCTCATTGTTGTTTCTCTCTCTCTCTCCCAACCTCCCCCCCCCCTCCCCTCGCTTTCACTCTCTCTAGAAATCAGTGGGGAAAATATCCTCAGGTGAGGATATTTTAAAAATGCTAGTTCTCCACCAGAATCTCTAGCATATAAAGCCCATCAGATCTTCAGACAAAATTCCCCTCTGACATCAGGTCCATGAAGGCAGGGAGAATGGCAACCTGGTTCACCCCATATGCTCCTCACCTAGCGCAGGGCGCAGCATGTGGCAGATAATCACTAAGGAGTTTGGGAAGAACAAATACAGACTCTAATTCCTACTTATTCTTGTCATAGCCCCTTTCTCATATTCTGGGACTAACAATGTGGGCTCATGTGGAAGAAATTACCAATAGTAACTGGTTTTAGTTATATAATCTTCCTACAAGGCCATTTTTATAAATTGAAATTTCATTTTAATCAAATCACTCCATCAGTCAATATCATTGATCAGTGATTATAGCCAAGGATTGTGCCAGGTTACACATGGTTCTTACCTGAATATAGGTTACAATATCCTTTAATAATATTATTATTGTTGTTGTTGTTACTATTTTTGGCCTTCCCTGGATTTTTGACCTGCTTCTGACTAACAGCCACCTGCCTTAATAGTCCATCTGTCTAAATATACTGGTTTAATAGAAGGATGTTTTAGCAAATTTGAGTTTGGTAGGATTTTACTAAGGAAGATAATTAGATTTTAACTTGTCAAGCTCCTTTGTGTCCATAATTTTTATCTTAAGCCTTTTAATTTGGTTTCTTATAAACTCTAAAATTCATTTAAGTTCTTCCACTTGATCACTAGGGCAGATACTTAAACTCTCTCAACACTCCCCTGCAAGCAGATACTGACAGGCAGGTAGCATACATCGCAGGAGGAAGAAAGAGGTCACAGAGTATAAGTTGTGTGTTTTTTCCTCTTCAGCTTCCCTTATAGGCCTGTCCTGATTTCTTTTAGGCTTTGGGCCTATTTTCAAGGCTGCTTTCCGATTTATGTAATTCTAATGGTTTCTTCTTTACTTGAACTCCACGCTACACATTGTTAATGCCAAATAAATGTTTCTGCCATTCTCGTCACCATGGCTTTCTTTCTGGGCCTGTGTGCATTAGTAAGTCCAATGGCAGAATCTCATTTCTTCAAATAGCTTCACAATTTCGTGCACCTACCATAAAAACAATCAAATTGACACCCTGCCAGGAGTAGCCAGCGGAGATCTTAGAAAGGATTTCATAATGACACCATTGCCATATTGCCTGCCTGTAAATAATTCATTAAATCAACCACCCTTTTGTTTTAAGCAAACACAAGCAGATGCCTTTTTAAATTGGATGCAGACAACAGTCCTCAGAAAAACATTATTGTAATATGACACTTAAAAAAGAATAACACATTTGCTTTATTGATTTTTGCAGTAGTAATACATGGTGATTATTTCTGTTATCCATTTTGTCTTACTCGTGGGCTTTGTCCTCTGCTCTTATTATTTTATACTCGCATGAATATGTGTAAATGTCATTGTTAACAGCAAAAGTTTAGGAAGGTAATGAGATAAATGTATAATCAACCAGGTAAACCCAGGAGATTTTCCTGGTCAATGCTATCTGCAGGTTTGTGATGCTAGCCCCACAAGCAGAACTCGGACTTCTTGACTGCAGAAGAATATATGTAACAAGATCATCAAGGGAAATGGAACAGTTTTCAAAAATGAAACATCTCCATCGTATGTAAATGGTTGATGAGTTATTATCTTTCACATCAACCAATGTATATATGAATGGAAGTTTGGGGCCAAAAATCACTATGTTTATATTTTCTAAAAGGTAGGATTTGTCTGTGCTGACAGGACAACTTGCGTCTTGAATTCATGTGTTTATTCATTAATAGCCCCTATTGTTCCAGGAAATATTTTGTCTGATTCACTCCTTGAAATGGCCATTTTAAAAATCTGCGTCCAATCAACTGACTCGTATTGATTATAATAGTAGTTCAAAACCTTAGCTGTACATTAGAATCACATGTGGAAGCTTTCATAAAATACATATGCTCTGCTCCCCATGGTTGGATTTAATTGGTCTGAATAGGCCCCATGCAAGAGATTCTATAGAAGCTTCTGAGGTGCTTGTTATGTGTAGCCATATTCAGAACTATTGCAATTGTGCATTGACTAGATATTCTCCTTTATTTGGGAATAGTCATCATAACTGGAAAATCTTAAATATATCTGAATCTAGTTATTAGTAGACAGTGGATTATTATTACCATCACAGAGATATGTACAAAATTATAAGATGCTGGAACTGGAAGCAAATTCGGAGATACGGCTTATCCATTGTGTAAATAGATAGAAATCTCAGAAGACTGCAATACTGGTTACTGTTAAGTCCAAGTAGAATTCATACATCTCAGAATTCTGTTACTCTATTATACAAAGAATTTAGATTGGATAAGTGGGAGTAAATATAAAACCATTGGGTCCAGTCTAAAGATGTCAAGAGGTACAGAGAAGAGGAAGCAATCAAAGGGCTTTAGGGAAACAAGAGCTCAGGTCTGGAAGGTCACAGAACAAAGAGAACAAACATGGAGGAATTTGAAGAGGCAAGGTCACCCATTACATTGGATGCTGAACAATATGATAGCAGGAACCCAAGATAAAGTCTACACTAAAAGAAGTCAGAGTTTAGGCAAAAATTTGAGAAACAGGCACAAAATTACATCAATAATAATAGAGGTTGAGATTGCTTCTTGGAATGGCTACTTCTTAGAACCAGTGAATGGCATGCTTCCTATGTAAGCTCAGATTAGAGGCAGCTTGCAGCTTGGCTTGGACAAGGAGGTGAGCCTGGCTAGAGCCTGGCAGTCATAGGGTGGGGGAAGCTATTGATAGTCTGCACAACTCAGTAGGAACTTTGATACCTAATACAATCCTTGGGGGAGACCCTTGTAAAGGGAAACCCTAACCAGATGTTCTGATTATCACCAATACTGAATAGACTGGAATATTAGTACAGGTCTTATTGGTTCCTCCAAGGTTCTTATGGTGATTAAAATGAGTGCCAGATGGCTCTCCTGACCTAGATAGCTAAGGAAACATTGTCTAGTGGCTCATTTCAGTTAGCATTTATAAGAAAAATAAGGCCGAAACCGGTTTGGCTCAGTGGATAGAGCGTCGGCCTGTGGACTCAGGGGTCCCAGGTTCGATTCCGGTCAAGGGCATGTACATTGGTTGCGGGCACATCCCCAGTAGGGGGTGTGCAGGAGGCAGCTGATGGATGTTTCTTTCTCATCGATGTTTCTAACTCTCTGTCCCTCTCTCTTCCTCTCTGTAAAAAATCAATAAAATATATTTTTTTAAAAAAAGGAATCTGCTATTACGTTCACTTCAAATGCTGGTATGAAATTCATTTCAGGAAGATAATTATTTTTTAAAAAATTCTTCTATTGATAATATGCATTGTACGTGAACTTAATTTTGTTGGTATTAACCAAACAACTTGATCTCCTTTTGTTTGTAATAATACCCTACAATGTACAGTTTCCTTCTTGAAAAACACAGAACTCTTAGAAATGAAATATTATAGGTGAATTGATAGAGATGAAATAAAATAGCTAAAAAATTTTAAAAATAGATAAAATAAGTATATTGTCTCTGTATAAATATTATATTTATTTTAAAAGCATTCTGTATTTAAGAAGAATCATTCTGTAACATATATGCAAGATATTCAATTGTGTGTTCATTTAGTAATGGGTTTCCAGAAAAGAGAATTTTAGATAGCATCATAATAACTTTTGACATAAAACTGCATGAGTTAGAAGGAAGCTTTATGCTTAATCCTACTCAACCTTCCACTCCAACTTAGAATCACATGTAGTTAGTTGTTTCCAAGTCCTTTGAAGAATTGACTCAATAGTATGATTATCATCCTTGTTTAGTCTTACAGAAGTCAAAGCTTCAAGTATTCAGGAAACCATTTGAAATGGTCTTTCTGTATCAGAAAATTTTGTTTCAATGTATTTGGTTATTTAGAAAAACACTGAAGACCTGGGCATTAGTAATGGTCTAATCTTAATAGAGTTTAATATTGTGTCACTCATGTGAGACCTATGATATACTCTTTCTTTCTTTCTTTCTTTCTTTCTTTCTTTCTTTCTTTCTTTCTTTCTTTCTTTCTTTCTTCTTTCTTTCTTTTAATAAATCTTTATTGTTCAGATTATTACAGGTGTTCCTCTTTTTTTTCCCCCCATAGCTCCCCTCCACCTGATTCCCCATCCCACCCCATGCCCTTACCCACTGCCACTGTCTTCATCCATAGGTGTAAGATTTTTGTCCAATCTCTTCCTGCACCCCTCAGACCCCCTTCCCCCTGAGAATTGTCAGTCCATTCCCTTTCTGTGTCCCTGATTCTATTATATTCATCAGTCCATTCTGTTCTTCAGATTTTTTATTCACTTTATTTTTAGATTCACTTATTGGTAGGTATGTATTTGATGTCATTTTGTTGTTCATAATTTTTATCTTTACCTTTTTCTTCTTCCTCTTCTTAAAGAATACCCTTAAGCATTTCATGTAATTCTGGTTTGGTGGTGATGAACTCCTTTAGCTTTTTCTTGTCTGTGAAGCTCTTTATCTGACCTTCAATTCTGAATGATAGCTTTGCTGGGTAGAGTAATCTTGGTTATAGGTTCTTGCTGTTCATCACTTTGAATATTTCTTGCCACTCCCTTCTGGCCTGCATAGTTTCTGTTGAGAAATCAGCTGACAGTCGTATGGGTACTCCCTTGTAGGTAACTAACTGTTTTTCTCTTGCTGCTTCCAAGATTATCTCTTTGTCTTTTGACCTTGGCATTTTAATTATGATGTGTCTTGGTGTGGTCCTCTTTGGATTCCTCTTGTTTGGGGTTCTGTGCACATCCTGAACTTGTAAGTCTATTTCTTTCACCAGGTAAGGAAAGTTTTCTGTCATTATTTCTTCTAATAGGTTTTCAATATTTTGCTCTCTCTCTTCTTCTGGCACCCCAAAAATTCAGATGTTGGTACGCTTAAAGTTGTCCCAGAGGCTCCTTACACTATCTTCATATTTTTGGGTTCTTTTTTCTTTTTGTTTTTCTGGTTGGGTGTTTTTTGTTTCCTCATATTTCAGATCTTTGGTTTGATTCTTGGGGTATGTTGATCTACAGTTGAGTTTCTGTATATTCTTTATTTCGGACAGTGTATGCTTAATTTCTGACTGGTCCTTTTCCATTTTTTTGGCATTCTCATTAAGGTCCTTGTATGTCTTACTAAGCTCCTCGGAGGTCTCATCAAGTTTCTCAGTGGTTTTTAGAAGATTCTTGAGTAACCTTATAAATGTGGTTTTGAACTCTATGTCGTCCAGTAGTTTGCTTTCCTCCATTTCTTGCATTTGTGACATGTTTCTGTGTCTCCACATTTTGGCTGCTTCCCTGTGTTAATGGAGTGGCTTTGTGTGGTAGATGACCTATAGGGGCCAGTAGCTCAGCCTCCCCAATCACCTGAGGTGAACGCTCTTGGTACACCCCTTTGTGGGCTGAGTGCAAAGTCTTGGTGTAGTTAAGCCTTGATTGCTATTGGTACACTGGGAGGAATTGACCTCCAGGTCAATTGTCTGTGAGGACCCGCTGTGTTTATAATGGAAGAACTGCTGCGCTGTGGAGACACGCTTATGGTGCTGGCATTGTTTCAGTGGGGCTTTCATGCTCACTGAGTCTGCCTCTTGAATGTGTCACTTATGGATGTGAGGAGTTGAAATCTGGTGTCTCACACTGACCACTAGGTACACTGGCTTCTGGATCTCCAATGGGGTGCAGGTCAGCTACTGTCTGAGGCCACCCTGCAGGAGCTACAGCGAGAACTACAGTTTTCTCCTCTTTGCTAGGGGTTTGGAGGTTTCGGAGCTGACTGACCAGGGTTGCAAGTTTGCTAGGTTAAGCTGCAATAGGGAAGGCCATTCATATGCAAAAGCCGCTGCTTGGAGCTTGGGTGGGTTTGTAGGTTGTGCGGGGCAGGGTCTCAGGGCGTCACCAGGCTAGGGCATGGCAAACAGCGATGGCTACCAGCCAGCCATCCCCGCGCCTCTGTCCGCGTCCCCGTGTCCCGCGCCCCAGCGCAGCAAACAATTATTCCTGTGCGCAGCTCTGCAAGCAAGCCACCCTCACTTTCCGACCCGATGGCAGACAGTCCAGCTTCTCCCCGTAGGAGTTTGGGTCCCCTGCGTCTCCCCAGAAACTGGATTTCAGAGAAATCGGGAGCTTGTCTCCCTTCAGGTTGAAGAAAGCAACACCCACCGCCAGTGCAGTTCATGTGCGCCTCCGTACCTCAGCTTTTCAGCGCCTGTGCACTGGATGCTCTTTTCTCTTTCTTCTAGTTGTAGAACTTCTACTCAGCCAGCTTTCCTGTGGTTCTGGGTGATAGACGTTTTGTCTTTTAGTTGTAGTTTTGAAATTGTTGTGCGAGGCAGCAGTTTAGGTGTTTGCCTACGCCGCCATCTTGCTGATCTCTCTTTCTTTTGAGAGCAAGAAGAACAAGCACTGAAATCTCTTTCAGAGAAATTTGTAGCATTAATAACTGTAGGCTATTTTAAATCACAGTCCATCTTTATGGAAGAAGTACAGAGATTATACAGCAATTCGTTTATTTTTTTTTCCTTCTAGAATTGCAAACTGGTATTTCACATATAAACTGTTTGAAGAAAACAGTGCATTCACACTTCAAGAATAAGCCTAAGATCATTATTTCCCTTATTGTGTTCTTTCCATCTGTGCTCAAATGTTCAATGAAGAATAGAAAAGAAAAAAAAGAGCATTCCACTGAATTTATCAAGTGCAAGGAGGGCCTAAAATTTAAACTTATTTGGTGGTTGGAAGTACACAGTCCTACACGTTAACACAGTGGACTTTCAGTTTTGTTGGGGGAAACTGAGAATGTCTGTAGATGAGATGCAGGATCTAACGACCTGTATAGGAATGTTCCCAGCAACGTTATTCATAATTGTCAGAAATTGGAAACAGCCCTAGAGTCCATAAATGGGAGAATTAATAAACAAATTGTGATATAACCATACAGAATATCTCTCTGCAATAAAAAAGAGCATACTACTGATATGCCCAACAATATACTGATTGAAAGAAGCCTTACACAAGAGTATACAGTATACTGTGTGATGCCATTGTCATGGCATTCTAGAAAAAAACTAATCTATCATGGGAACAAAAATCAGAACAGTGGTTGTTTCTGGAGAGCTGGGAGCAATACTGACTGGAAGGAGCATTAGGGAACTTTCTGAAGTGATGGTAATGTTTGATATCTTGCTAGAAATTGTGGAAACAAGATACATGCATTTTTTCAAAACTCAGAATGCACATTTAAGCTATGTTTTTTGCATTGTATATCAATTTTATATCAAAAGAATTAAGCTGTGCACAAACATTGAACTCTAGCCTAACAATGCATAATGAAGTATTTAGGAGAAAGTGTACTGTTGTCTTCAGTCCTCTTTGAAATGCTTCAAAAAATAAGATGAATTGATGGATGTCTAAAGAGATGGATAGGCAGATGGATAAATGACAAAGCAAGTATAGTAAAATATTAATGGTAGAATCAAGTGATAGATATACAGGGTGAGGAAAAAATAGGTTTATGGTTGTGAGTACATGAAACAGTGTGTTCTTGTATTATTTTTTACTAGAGGCCTGGTGCACGAAATTCGTGCATGGGGGAGGGGTGTCCTTCAGCCCGGCCTGCACCTCTCCAATCTGGGACCCCTCGAAGGATGTCCTACTGCCGGTTTACAGGTATCAGGCCTAAACTGGCAGTTGGACATCCCTCTCGCAATCCGGAACTGCTGGCTCCTAACCACTCACCTGCCTGCCTGTCTGCCTGATTGCCCCTAACCACTCTGCCTGCTGGCCTGCTCACCCCCAAAAACCCCCCTTGCCAGTGTGCTTGCCCCCAACTGCCTCCTCTGCCAGCCTGCTCACTCCCAACTGCCCCCCTGCTGGACTGCTCACTCCAAACTGCCCCCCCCACTGTCCTGATCACCTCCCACTGACCCCCACTGATGGCCTGCTCACCTCCAACTGGCCCCCCTGCTGGTCTGCTTACCCCCAACAGCCCCGCCCCCTACCAGCCTGATCACCCACAACTGCCATCCCATCCTGGCCTGATCACCCACAACTGCCCTCCCCTTTTGGCCTCTAACTGCCTCTACCTAGGCCCCGCCACCATGGCTTTGTCCAGAAGAATATCCGGAAGGTCTCCTGATAGGTCTCCCAATCTAATTAGCATATTACCCTTTTATTAGTATAGATAGAGTCCTGGTGCATAGGTGGGGGCTGGCTGGTTTGCCCTGAAGGGTGTCCTGGACCAGGGTGGGGGTTCCCTTGGGGCATGGGGCAGCCTATGCAAGGGGCCTGTCATGGTTTGCAGGTTGGCCAAGCCCCCATGGGGTGAGGGTCCCCACTGGGGGGACATGGCCATTCTGGGTGAAGGGCTAAGGGCTGTTTTCAAGCTGGCCACAGCCCCCTCAGGGTGGGGGGGTCCCGCTAGGGTGCCTGGCCATCCTGGGTGAGGGGCTAATGGCTGTTTGCAGGCTGGCCAAGCCCTCCAGTGGGGACCCTCACCCTATGGGAGTGTGGCCAGCCTGGGTGAGGAGCTGAGGGCTGTTTTCAGGCTGACCATGCCCCCTGGTGATCCAGGCTCCCAGCCTCTCCTTTTTTTCTTTTTTTTTTTTCTTTTTTTCAGCGCCTCCTTGAGCAGAGGCAAGGACCAACTGGAAGCAGGTATCTGAGATTTATTTATCTTCTATAATTGAAACTTTGTAGCCTTGAGCGGAGGCCAGGGCCGGTCAGCACAGGTGGGAAGCTTGGCTTCCTCCATCGCCGGGGGCAACCCAAGCCTCCTGCTTGCTCCAGCTCCATGGCTGCTGCCATCTTTGTTGGGCTAATTTGCATACTTGCTCCTGATTGGCTGGTGGGTGTAGCAGAGTGATGGTCAATTTGCATGTTTCTCTCTTTTTTTTGCATGTTTCTCTTTTATTAGTAGAGATTGTCTTATTTTCCATGAGAACAATTGTAAACCTTTTGCCCCACCCTGTACAGACATTCATTGTAATATTCTTTCAGCTTTGCTGCATGTTTGAAATTTTTGATAATAAAATGTTCAAGGATGGGGGAGAAAAATAGATGTATAGGTGATTTTTCTCAAGAAACCTTAGCCTGCTGACATGCTGTTCCATGCATTGAAATACATGAAAACATACAAAATAGTGTTAAATTGTCTATGCTAGCCTGAGGGTGATTGAATTTAGTTTCTTATCATCATGTCTGAATTGTGAACCTTACTAAGCTAAGACACCAGAATGTCTTTTTCCTATATAATACATATTCTTAGGCTTTTTACTTAAAGTGCACCCCATTAACTGATGCTGATGTTGTATTTTTAAAATTAGATACCAAAAAGGAAATAAAAACATTCATAGTTCCAGACATTTTATAATAGTGCCTAACAGATATTTTGTTTGCTTTTTAGCCAAGCTAGGTATTTAGCTTTCAGGGAAGTAAAAAAAAAAAGACTTTTTTATTCCCTCTTAGGGAGCAATCATCCAGGAATCTTATAGTTTCTCTCTACTGTAAAGTAAAATAGATCTGGTCACGTGGCTTTTCAACAATAAGTGAAAATACTTACACTGATCTATCTGGGGCCTGGTTTGTTTCAACATGATTCCTTCAAACACCTCATTACTAAGTTGCTATTTAATTTCTTGAAGGCTGTTGCCATCTGCAATTTTCATAGCTTTTAGAAAACGAAGTACAGACCATATGTGGGCTGTGGGATGATTGATAGTAGAGTCAAATTTTTGCAGTTTGTGACAAGAATGACAACTCTCTCAAGACACTGTTCTTTGTGAGCCAAATTCAACATATCCTTCTAAATGTTGCTTTTGACCTAGATTAATCTGTTGCTGAATAAATGATCTTTCCATGTTGTCTTATATAACATCAGATCTTTATGCAATCTTGTTTCTGACCTTAAACCTCCTTGGGTGTTCCATTTCTACTCTGACCTGCAAGGTCAGGGATGGAGATGTTTTAGCAATAACTGGAATCTGTGCCCTCACTTTGTGCTGGTTTGCTATTGATGGAGTGTAAACAATCTGCAATTACTGTGCATAATTTCTTCAGATTGATCCTAGTTACATTTAACTACACATCCATTAACGGCTGAGAAATTTGGTGCAGATTTACTCCTCCTCTTCCTACTACTAACAAATACCATTGCATCTTTTACTGCCCATTGGTCCAGGCATTTTGATGAGTAACTAATCTGTTATCTTTTTCTCTCCTTCACTGTATGTATATCTTAAAGAGAAAAAGAATTGATTTTGTGTTTGGTATCCTTTCATCCTGTTTCCCCTAAATTTTTATGCCAGAGAGATGGAGCTCTTTGGACCAAGAAAAAGTCTCATCAAACAAGAGAAATAGCCATTAATGTGTTATTTATATGATAGGATTTTTTTTAAAGAAAATAATAAGACAGTTGGGATGCCAAAGATAGATTGTATCAACATATGCTCCATTTAATGTCTTTGATTGTTAAAAGTCAGATAGTAGCCCTGGCCAGTGTTGCTCAGCGGTTAGAGTGCCAGCCTGTAGACTGAAGGGTCACAGGTTCAATTCCAGGTCAAGGGCAGGTACCTGAGTTGTGGATTCATTCCCCAGCCCCTGTCGGGGCACGTGTGGAAGGCAACCAATTGATATGTCTCTCTCACATCGATGTTTTTCTCTCTCTCTCATTCCCTCTCCTCCTCCTTTCCTCCCTTCCACTCTAAAAATCAATGGAAAAAATATCCTCAGGTGAGGATTAACAAAACACACACACACACACACACACACACACACACACACACACACACACAAAACAGTTAGACTGCAAACAAAGAAACAAAGCCTTTTAAAATAGAAACTTCTATACAAATGAGCTGAAATAGTATCCAGTCTCTAGAAATACCTTGTAATACATCTCAGAAGGAAAAAAAATCCTTTTATCTGTCATTTTCACTAAAGCCATGAATCTTGAGTATATAAATGAGTAACATGTGCCCCTTTATCTGTATTCTGTGTTTTACTCTTCATTTTTTTTGTCATTTGTAAATAGAACTTTTTACATTAGAAAAAACTGCACAATTGTGCTGCTTTATTTCATACCATGTTTATATCTATGCATGCCACTGTCATGGGCATGTGCACAAATCTTCTATTCAATTAGCCATCTAGAGTCAACAGCCTTTCTTTTCTGTACTATTTGGTATGCTGGGGGCTTCATTTTTTTCTAATTGTTTCATTGTAATTTGATTTTTTGTGTGCCTATTATATGTGTTACATTTTTGTTTAGTCCATACCCCCATAATAGTCTGTTTTCATAACATAACATTTTAAAACTAGAAGGGATTTGAAATACCTAGTAGTATAAGACTTGTATTTTCTAGTTACAAAGAATGAGATCGAGAGCCTTGAACTTACACTGGGAACACATATATCCTGACTTATGGTCTAGCTCTCTTCTTTTTTGAGAGCTATATATGATTTCAAACTATTCTTATTCCTCACCAGCTGCCTTTAATCCATAGGTAAGACAACTATTAATTTTCTATTGATACAAGAGTTGTATTACATACACTAGGGTTTTAAATAATTTATTTTTCTCATGGAGCCCAAGACCATAACATAGAAGCTAAATTTTAAAAAGTAATTTGAAAGGCACTGTATAATGTTCCCTCTCTCTCTCTCTCTCTCTCTCTCTCTCTCTCTCTCTCTCTCTTTCTCTCTCTCTCCCTCCCTTCCTCCCTCCCTCCCTCCCTCCCTCCCTCCCTCCCTCCCTCCCTCCCTCCCTTTCTCTCCCACTTTCTCTTTCCCTCCCAACTCCTTCCCCTGGTACTATACTAGACACTAAATATACAAAGATAAATGAGGCAAAACCCCTGATTTGAGGAGCTCATGCATGAGCTCTTAAGGAGCATGTGATGTGTGAGCTCAGCAAAGGAGAAGGGAGACATAGAAGAATGATCTAGGAATGCTTCCTGGAGGAAGCTTACAGTTCACTCACACTTAAATTGAATTTCCAAGGATAGAGAGGGATTAGCATGTAAAGGACAGAAGAGAGCTCTAAATAAGTATCATTTGCAATAGCCAGATGTCAAATCATTAAATTTCCTTTTTATATTCAATTGGATAGTTCCAAAAGGTATTAATTGCTACATTTGCTATTACAAATATATTCACTATGCTCACCTTTTTCTCCTTTTCAAGTATATGTAAGCAGCAGTTGATATCGCAAGAGTTGGGAGGGAGATGGCACAAATTGGAGAAAATGGAGAGATTACTAAACATGGAGTCAGTAGTTCTAGCACCTGCAATCAGCTCCATCCCTCTCCAGGTATCTGACCTTGAAATATTTAACTCCTCTTAACTTTAGTCTGCTCTACTTTTAATTGAGAGGGCCTTTTATTCAATTGTACTTTTTTATAACATAATATAACTTGATGAATATCAAGTGAGAAATAAGGAAGTATTATAGACTAGAGGCCTGGTGCACAGATTTGTGCGTATTGAAAGGAAATTAATTAGAAGAAATATTTTAGAGGCTGGGAAGGGACTGCAGGAGGGCTCCAGGGCATGTCCAGCCCATCTTGCCCAGTCAGTCCCCTGATCAGCCAGACCTCAGCAGGAAGCCACCCTACTGGTTGGAGCATCTGTCCCCTTGGTGGTCAGTGCACATCATAGCAACTGGTCGAATGGTCGAATGATCGAATGAATGGTTGGACACAGCATATTAGGCTTTTATTATATAGGATAAGTGCATACAGACACCTATTGTTACCTACATGCAATGTACATAGAACAGCCCTCTCTGTGGGCCATAGTGTTAATGTTCATCTACACATCTGGGGAAGGGAGGAAGCCTGTGCTTTATTCCACACTGATAAACACGGCTGTTCAGTACCTTACTTTTACAGTTTTTTTTCACACTTGTATATTTAATATTTACTTTTTCTGTTAGGTCTGAGATTGAGTCACCTCCAACTTCCCTGAACCTAGTAAACTACCCAGGAATATGCTGATAGAGGGGAAACCAATATATATATATAATTTTTTAATCCTCACCCAAGAATATTTTTTTCCATTGCTTTTCAGAGAGAGGGGAAGGGAGGGAGGGAGGGGAGAGAGAGGGACGGGGTAGAGACAGAGAGAGAGGTGAGAGAGACACATCAGTTGGTTTCTTCTCACACAAGCCTAGACCAGGGCCAGGAATGGAACCTGCAAGCCAAGTACATGCCCTTGACCAGGAATCAAACCCCCAATCCTTTGGTGAGTGGGCTGATGTTCTAATCATTGAGATACACTAACCAGGGCCTCAATAAATGTTTTCTAATGGAATTTTAAACCTGAATTCTATAAATAATAGATTAACTTTTCACTAGCTCTAGAGACATAATTTTTTCTTTATTTTACACAAACAATATTTGATTGGAGAGGTTTTCTTTTGTATTTTTTCCCCATCACCATTTAGACCCTCTGTGCCTTCTTCCACCTCTACCTCCCTCCCCCGCCCCTACAATCACCACACTATTGTACAGGTCCATGAGTTCTCTCTTTTTTTTTTTCCTTTTTCCTTTTTTGCTCAATCCCTCCACATACCCCCTACCAACACCCCACACACAGACACCAGTGTGTCTCTATTTTGCTTGGTAGTTCAGGTTTTCATAGTTGGTACTTTTGGCCAACTATGATCCTTTTTGCACATACATAGGAGTATTCTTAGCCACATTCCATCTTTCAATATATGCTTGCTAGACACCTACAATATAGGTTTATGGTATTGAATTATGTATTATGCAGGGAAACAAGAAGTACCTATTAGGACCCTCCCCTCCTATATAGTTATCTGACTATGCAAAACAACATGTGTCTAAGTGTACAATGAGGAATTCAGGCCAAAACAATACAGTCATTTAAAAGAAGGAAAGTTATGAGATGGTCAAAGGATGATTTCATAGAGCATTATAATAATAGCTAACATTTATTGAATGCTTGCCAAGGGCCAGGCATTTTTTTTTAATCTTTTTACATATATTACCTCATTTAATGGTCACAAAAACACCTGAGTTTGGTATCATCATAGTCTCACTTTAAGTACAAGGAAATTGTGGCTGAGTGAGGTTAAATAACTTGCTAATAGAGTGGAGCCTGAACCTACACAGTCTTACTCAAGCACCTACACTCATAATTACTATTCCATGCTTTCTGCAATTGACTGTGCAGGGCAGAATCAGAGGTGACTGCTCACAGAAAAGGACACTAATGAAGGATGGGGGAAGAGGGAGTAAGAGCAGAGGCATGGAAGTAGAATAAGAACAGCCTCAGGTTTCTGCTGAGGAGTAGTTAATGTCTAATCTGTAAAGTTCAGGTGAACTCATACTATGAAGTCTGGAGTGAGAAGCAGTTTGGACAATGAAGACTGGTCATACAGTTCTCAGTCAAGCTTGAAAACATAAATACAGTGACATGCAGAGGTTTTAACTAGGATCTATACCTTCTGGCCATTGAGGCAAACTTTATTTCTCAGAGAACAAAAAAATGTGTGTGAAAAAAAATGTGTGCCCATCTTTAAAAACCCTGTTGGCTGCCTCACCAGCATCCATTGCACTCTTTCTAATAGTCCCTGATTTCTATTATGGCATCCATGAGTTTCCGTGGCTAAGCCACCCGGTGACTTTGAACTTTTTGGTAAGAGAGGCAGTCAATTTTGCATTCATCTTTGGACCTGACCTTGAGGTCTGGAGGCAAAGGATGGAGTGGGGGTATGGATAGGATCTAGCTGAGAATGAATCCAGCACACAGGGTGCAACACTATGAAGATAGTAATAAATGGAGCTCCAGCCCTCATGATACCTTTGACCTCTGAATCCCCATTGCCTGAAGTGCACCCAACTGTTGACTTTTCAGATGTGAGAACCACTCTATAATCTGTTTTTTTTTTTAACCACTTTGGGTAGGTTTTCTATTAGTTGCAATAAAAGTCATTCCAGATAATACATTGCCCAATGCTAAGAATGTCCCCTTGGTTTGAGGACTTAAACAAGCTCTACCTGAGCTAGGTGACACAGCTCAGAATGTTGTCTTCTGTTTTTATGACCCCCTCTTCATGACCTCTGCACTAGGACAAATCCTAGTGACTTTTCATAGTTCAGCTCTGAAGCCTCAAATCCCGAGACAGTATCTTCTGTCCCAGGACCGCTGAAGACTCTGCTGTCTGAGCTGATAAAGCTCTGGGGGACCAGGAATCACACCCGATGTACCCTTCACATCGATGCACCCAGTGGAGGCCACATCCTGTTCAAAATGACAAATTAAAACGAATCCCAGAGCTTTATTTTGTAAGAACATAAGGCATGTTTTCTTTTGGAACATTGCATTGCACTGTCTTCAGAATCAAGCTCTCTAAAGAATGTTATTATACCTTGAGCTTCTTGACACATTTCCTAATAATTTGAAGCTTCTGACATTTATACAATAAAAGATTGTGCTTCTGGGGGGGAAAAAAATCAATGAATCTTTTTGGCAATCGTCCTAAATCTGTAGAGATTAAATTCACTTCCCAGACATTGCTATTCCATATCAAACACAGAGTCATGCAGTATAATTAAGATAGTTGTAGAACCATATATTTCATGCCTTAGCTGTCTGCTTTAAACTACCTTGGGAAGTAGAGAAATAATAGGGAAGCTACATCTTACTGAGAATAATTACATTTGCTAAGCAGAATGGGATGAGCAAGAGTGATGTAAAAGAATAAAACAAATCCAGCAGAAAACCAATAATGTCTCTATTCATTTTGATATATAAACCTTGCTGATAAAAAAAAAGAGAGAGAGAGAAAGAAAAAAGACTCACCTCCAGTTACAACTCCCAGGAGAATGGCAGCTATTATCCCCCATTGAGTTGGTACTTACCATACAGAGCCTGAACAATTCATACAGAAAAATAAACCATAACATTCCTGTTTATTATTACTTTAGCTGAGAGGTGGTGACATTAAACTGTTCTGCACTGCTGCTATCAATCAGCAGGCTGGAGATGTTCTCAGCATGGGACTAGGACTCCTTGGAAACCACGCTCATCAAAGCAACCAGCTGTCAGAATTCTTCAAATTAAACTGTTATTAGAGTGGTATTCATTAGTCAGTTACTGGCTATTAAGATATTTTTATATCAGCACCATTGACTTTGGCTGATGCTTTTTAATATGCATGTTATATATAAATATGATTCAGTGGCTCATGTGAGGATGACAGACTCTATTAGAGCTTGGTGTCCACTGTCTGAAGGCTGAGCAAAGGGCGCCCTGCTTATCCATGCACACATGAATTTTTCTGGGAAGTTGGATGTCTGCTCTGGTGGTCAGAGTGGGGAGAAGGGTAGTAATAATATATTTCAACACTAGTATTTGCCCAGCAAAATGATAGCTCAACATCAGAAATTATAACTCTTAAAGCTGTTACTGAGCCCCTGATGACAGTGGTTTATGCTTCTCCAGCTCTATGGTTTGGATTTCCTTATTGTCTGAGTTGCTTGGCACGTGTTGAACTTTTGCTTGAAATCCGGAGTTAAACAAAGGATGTCAAATGGGGTGTGTGGAGAAGTAAAGAGGAAAATCGGTGTACAAGCCCTGATAGAAAAAATATGAGAAGTGTTGGGTTCTTATTAACTTAAAGAGAGTGCTTGGCATTTGCACAGTTCTTAAGCCGAAGTTTTAGTTTCAGGGCAAATTTAACCTAAATCATTTTATTTCAACTAGGGGAAAAATGTGTGTTACTCACTGGCTTAGGAAGATTGGTATATTACTTATATGCATAGTACAAACTCATTCACACATAGATACCACAGACCTTCTAGTTTTCCCTTCCCCTCACATTAATCCCCATTTGGCATATAGAATGCTCCTCTGGTCAGTTGTATGGAGAATATTTAGTCCAAGTTATTTATTTTTTAAAATATGTTTTTATTGATTTCAGAGAGGAAGGGAGAGGGAGAGAGAGAGAAACATCAATGGTCAGAGAGAATCTTTGATCAGCTGCCTCCCACAAGACCCCCACTGGGGAATCGAGCCTGCATCCAGGGCATGTGCCCTAACCGGGGATCGAACTGTGACCTCTTGGTTCATAGGTTGATGCTCAACCACTGAGCTACGCTGGCTGGGCCAAATTATTTTTATAGATGAAGAAAGCAAGATTCAATGAATTAAGTTACTGGTGACAGCCTTAATTTTGTTTTCCTCCTCTCTAGTAGTATTTTCAAAAACATCTTGGAGCTCCCCGTTCCACCCAGAAGATAGGCTATTTCCTGGTCCTCACGTGTAAGAAGATGCCAACCGGCATTATGTAAACAACCTCTGCTGTGTTGTAAGGAAGTGCAGGATTGGTCATTTTCTCTGACCCAAAATCTGAGATCCCCAAGGTTCAACACTGAGGTAGGAGTAGGGGTTGATAGGGTATGTGGGAGTTGGTATGAGCCATTGACATCATCTTAATAGCTTATGAAAGTATGAAGTTTTTAGGAATTTTGTGACATTGACATTATGTTGAAAGCTTGAAGTGGGCCATAGTGGGGCTATTTACACTACAGAAATTGGCAGGCATGAAAAATCAGGGGGTGGTGGTGGTTTCTTCTGGAGATTCCTTTGTTATCTATTTACCAGTATACCACTGGCTTGCTGCTGAGCCTCCTGTGCCACATCCAGACCTGGAGAATGGGCTCTGCTCATGAACACTGCCACAGCCACCCCCTTACACTCATGCAGTAAACAGATAGTTCCTGAGTGTCTACCTTATTTCAGGCACTCCGGTCACCCCCTACCATTGTGCAGAACAAGTAAGGACTAAAATGAAGCTCACCTTCTGCCTAGATACCTCAATGGAGGCCTGCATCTGCCTGGAAGAAGGAATACTGATTTCTAAATCACTCAATATGACTCATAGAGCTATGGGGTCTATAGGGTTGGGTTTGCAGTCCTGTGTCTGTCAAGTGGGGCACTTTTTCCAATTTTTCTAGAGTGACATTTGGGCCAATAGTGTTATATTCTGAAGACACAACAGTGAGCAAGTCAAAATTATGATTGCAGAGATCACCTTCTAGGAAGGTGATAATTTGAGAAAGTGACAGCACCATGAAGCAAAGCCACCAAGAAGATGGGAGAGAGATAGAAGGTGATGGAAGGAGAGCTGCTATGAGTCAGGAGTTCAGGTCAGGCCTCTCTGTGGTCTGGGCAGCACTCCAAATGGGGAGGACGAGAAAATGCTTAGAGTTGAGAGCGAGCTTGTGTTCCTAAAGGACAGAAGATAGCCAGGTGACTGAAGCGGAGTAAGAAACACAGAGAAGGGTACAGTTGGGGACAGAGATGTCAGCAGAGGCCTTTGTTGTCCATGGAACAGAATCTGGGTTTTGTTCTGGGTGTATTGAGAAACTACTGGAATCTTTTAGGCACAGAAATGATTTACATTTTTAGATCACTCAGGCTTTTGTATGGAAATTAGATTGTAAGAAGAAAAAAAAAAAGTACATGCCAAAGGTCAGTTCAGGACTGGATTCCGCTTTTCCACACCTGAGTACACACTTCCGAACATGGGGCTGCTGCTTTGTGTTGCTTCTGAAGCCCAGCCCAAACCTTCTGACTCAATCACCATTCACCTGACCAAAGACTCCACTTCAACCTCATTAAGCATTTGGTTTTCCTTGAATTGTTTCTAGATTACTACTTATTAACAACTAGCATGGCTGGTTTACTGGAATAATTCAAGAGATAATTTAAGGGAAAAGGACAATGGAAACAGAGCACCAAGACAAAGGAAAACGATGTCTTACATGCCCAAAGTGATTTTAGTTTGAGACCTCACACTGGAGTTATTCTGAAATAATAACCCCCGCAGGGGTGAGGGTCTCTTTTCTCAATCAGTGGTTCTCAATCCTGGAGGCATGTTGGTATCACCTGAAGGACTGTTAAAAATACCTGTGTCCAGGTCCACCCCCAAGAATTTTTTATTTCACTGGTGTATGGAGGAACCAAGACATTGGAGTGTTTTAAAAGCTACCCTGATAATTCTAATGGATAACCATGGTTGAACATTACACTTCTGAAGGCCTGGGCATTTGGCCAAGGGAACAGGAAAAATGATGAAGGGCTCTATATGGACCCCAAAAGAAAAGGAAAAATGATGAAGGACTCTATATGGAGTAATAGCAGTAACACCTTCTCACCCTTGAGCCTGGAATGATGAACAGTGGCACTACTTTTTCCCTATAAAGGATGGACAGTTAATTTGGCAATATGAAGCCCCAATAGCAAAAGAGAGTATTTCTCGAACTGATGACAGGAGCTAAGTCTAGATGCCATCCATCTCAAACAAGAGATCTAAACTATCTCAAATACTACATTTTTAGAAGTGACTATTTGCTAAATAGAGACTGACTTTACTTCACTCTCATCCAATTTAAAATACAAATTTATAGTGGAATAATGTGAGAGCCCTCTCCCATAATACCAGCTGCCATTCAGATACTCACATCTTGGAAGGAAACACACACCCGAATAAACATCAAAAGAACTCTCTTTCCCATTCCACCCCCTGATGCCAATATCTCCAGCTTCTACAAAATAAACATTAATTGGGAATAATCAGAAAAATCAGAGTGGAAGAATTCCAGGAAAGGGAAAGACAATGACATGCATTATTCTCCTGCTATCTGTCAAGCATGGTGAGGCCTCTTCCAATAGCCCATTATTATCCTCATCTCCATTTTATAATTTTTGAAACCAGGGCTTCTAATTAAGTGAATTTTTTCGAGGACCCACGTCTAGAAAACAGCAGAGATGGGATCAAACTCCAAAACCCTAATTCTTTGCATTGTACTATAGTTCTTCCTCAGATGAAATAAGGTGGGGCAAAGGAGCTACAGAAACTGGGAAAATTGGGGAGAAAAGTACTGGAAAAATCTGGAATATTAAGAGGTTGAAGAGAAAGAGAGAGAGACAAATGCCAGATTTTTTAAAATATTATTCCCCTACTTTGTGGAGAGGGGTACTATATGAGGACTTCCAGATAGAAGTTTCAAGGGGAATGTCTTCATGAACAAACCAGCAATGGCATGAACACAAGGGTCAGCAAAATGAAGGATGGAAGAAGAACATGCCACCATCTATAATAATAAAAGTGTAATATGCTAATTAGACCGGATCTCCTTCTGGACATCCTTCCATCCTCCCGGACGAAGCTGGGGCTGCGAGGGAAGCCAGGGTCCCAGGTGTCGGAGGGAAGCCGGTGCCAGCAGCTGGAGGAAGGAAGGCCTACTCATGCACGAATTTCGTACACCGGGCCTCTAGTCTTAGATAATAAGCCCAGCACACCAAGTGTCAACAGATTGCCTTGTGAGGCAGAAGACAACTCTTTACTTCCCCCTCATTTCTCCCATAAAAGCATGTCTGAAAGACTGCTTTCAAATGGTACTATTTTCACTTCTACTCTGTTGAACTATCCCATTCAGGAAAAGCTCCTGTCTGCTTATATGCAGGGGTGGGCAGAAGGAGGTTTACAGTTGTTCATATGAAAAATAATACAATAATTAATAAACCATACTATGAGAATAAGCTGTGTTTCAATACTCACAACTGTAAACCTCCTTCTGCCCTCTTTCCCTGTATTTATGTGATGTGAGAGGATGTTTGTCACCATGACAAGGGAGAAAAGGGCTTCTGAACGTGTGGGAGATTTTTGTTTGTTTTTACTTTGCAAAGTGATTTTGAGAGTGCTGAAGTGTAGCGCTGTTCTCTTCCCCTGAAGTAAACATTTGCTGGAACTGACCAAGGAAACAGAAGCCAGTATTTTCTACCTGCTGCAATACTTTCAGCCTGTTTATTTCAAGCCACTTAGACACTGTTAACGTAAAAAAACATTGAAACCTGTAAAGAATTTTTCTGAGTTTATCTGAACCAAACTGTTGACATATGCCAGGAAGCAGAACCTCAACAAATTGAGATAATGGCAGGTTACATCTGTATTTATACATTGCAATCAAAGGAAAGGGACATAGGTGGGTTACATGAAATCCATTGGTGATAGACTAGAGAGGTGGGAGAAAGCAAAGTGGGAGAAATCCCTGGGATTGGATAAAAACTAAAATGATAGACACATACTTAAGTGGGTGCAGAAACAATTAACATGATAATGAAGGAATTTGTGGTTTCTGTCCTGGCGCCCAGCACTTTAGGTTGTGCCCCAAGGGGTCCAGAGAAAGGGAAGTTACAAGTTACCTAGAAATTTCAAAGGGTATGTTATCTTAGATGCAAAAAGACAGATAGGCTCAGTTAAGGTAAAGGTTGACCTTGTCAGTGAAGATACCGGCCAAGGATGTAACTACCCACCATCACTGCTTTTAGTTTAATTTCAGACCATCCTTTGTGGTTCCTTTAGGTCTCTGAGTTTGCAAGACTGCAATGCAGGCCTTCCCTGAGTTTGTCAGGTTAGCATGTGGCCCCTTTCGTCCACAACACCTTGCTTCTAGTTAAACAACAATTTCATACAGAACTTCACTTGCCTTTATGAAGTAACTGTCAAGATGGCTCTCAGCAAATGAAAAACTTGACTTTAGCCATTTACTTCAATTAGTATTTACACTAATAAAAGAGAAATGTGCAAATTGACCATACCTCTGCTATGCCCACAAACCACGCCCATCAGCCAATCAGTAGCGAGTATGCAAATTAACCCAACCATGATGTGGGCCACGCAGTGAGCAGGAGGCTTGGGTTTCCCCGGCAATAGAGGAAGCCAAGCTTCCTGCCTGCTCTGGCCGGCCCTGGCCTCCACTTAAGGCTACAAAGTTTCAATTATAGAAGATAAATAAATCCCAGATACCAGGGCCTCCGCTTGGGTCACCAGGGGGCATGGCCAGCCTGCAAACCACCACAGGCCGCCCCACACCCCAAGGGAACCCCCACCCTGATCCAGGACACCCTTCAGGGCAAACCAGCCGGCCCCCACCATGCACCAGGCCTCTATCCTATCTAATAAAAGAGTAATATGCATATTGACCATCACTCCAACACATAAGATGGCTGCCCCCATGTGGACACAAGATGGCAGCCACAAGATGGCCAGCAGGGGAAGGCAGTTGGGAGGGACCAGGCCTGCAAGGGAGGGCAGTTATGGGTGTTCAGGCCAGCAGGGGAGGGCAGTTTGGAGGGACCAGGCCTGCAAGGGAGGGCAGTTGGGGGTGACCAGGCCAGCAGAGGAGGGAAGTTGGGGGTGACTGGGCCTGCAAGGAAGGGAAGTTGGGGGGGACCCAGGCCTGCAGGGGAGGGCAGTTAGGGGTGACCAGGCCTGCAGGAGAGGGCAGTTAGGGGCAATCAGGCTGGCAGGGGAGCAGTTAGGCATCAATCAGGCTGGCAGGGGAGTGGTTAGGGGGTGATCAGGCTAGCATGCAGAAGCAGTTAGGGGCAATCAGGAAGGCAGGCAGGCGAGCAGTTGGAAGCCAGCAGTCCTGGATTGTGAGAGCGGTCCCAGATTGGAGAGGGTGCAGGCTGGGCTGAGGGACACCACCCCCCCCCCCCCGTGCACGAATTTCATGCACTGGGCCTCTAGTTTAATATCATGCCAAACTAATAGAAATATAAGGGCACACAAAAGAATGTTTTTTCTGAAGGCTTATAAATGCTTTCCAACCCATTTCTATTTTTTAAAACCCTCACAGTGATTTTATTTAAGATTCTCTCAAATTCCCTTTCTAAGTTTCTGTGAAATCCAAGTCATTATGAGGACAGGAACTATTCATAAATGGCTAAAAGGCACCTATATCTTGCCCATTCATTCAGTGTACATGGACCTTTTTCTTTGTTTTATTTTGAGTCCCCAAAACAAAACAAAGATCAATTTGAACACAAAATAGTAGCTCTTTGCTGAAGGGTGGAATGATAGCAGAGGCAGTCAAACCGGTTATCTGCTAGGGAGGCTATTTGAATCCTGCCGCCTCATTGGTTTCCTTTTGTAAAGGTTGCTTTGGCCTTTTAGCACGCTTGGAGAAAATCTTACTCATTGTGTTGTCACATCTGTGAAATAGAGCTCTTTGATGACAACACTGCTGTAAGATAGAAGGTAACCTTTGGTTCACTATCAGGCAGCTGGGGAAGTGCAGTCATATCTCAGGGCTGAGAGTGATGTCATTGAAAGATGAGGTTGTTAAAAGAGAAACCAAACACAAAACAGTGGACTCCACTGCATTCTTGCCAATAGGAAGACCTTCCATCCGGGAACAAATGTCCTGGCTAGGTTGGATTCTGCCTGCTAGGGTGGAACAAAGGGTGTTGATAGCTGCCAGGAAACCAAGCTGTGATATAGAAGCAAGTATGCCAAGAAGTAGTTGTGTTTCCTCTCTTTTTGCTCTGTTGCCCTAAGCAAGAGAACAATAACTCTGTAAATAAAGCACTAAGGCAGAGGACAAAATAGAGAAAAGGTTGGAGACTTTAGTTTAAATTTCCAAGTTAGTATCCCTTCCAAACTAAAACTCCTAACTCAGACTTTGAGTTGGTAGTTGGCTTACTCTTACCTTAACTTATAATGGTAGCAGTTTCTCCTTTGGCGAATGCCTCAGTCTCCATAAAAAAACAAATAAACAAACAACAACAAAACAGAAATCCTGTTTATAACCTGCCCTGTTCTGAAATGATAACTATTTTTATGTGTAAGCTAGTCTTAAACTCTAAATATATATAGAAAAAATAATAATAATAAAATATATATATATATATATATATATTTATTTATTTATATATATTTTTTTGAACTCTTGCCCTTACCAATAATGTGGGCAGGTACCATTCACCACCTTTTCAGCTGCTTTTCAATTATTGGAGGGCCAAGTCATCTTCTCATTCTAAGTTTCTGGAATCTTTAAGGATTAATTATTGGCCTTATGAATTTTCTGGAACCTTTGTTCCTTTTCCTTCTCACTCTCTCTTGCTGCATTATCTTGACTTGACTGTTCATCTTATCTGTGCCAAATGAAGGCCAAGGATATAGGGCTCAGACCAGACAGCATGGCTCCTTGCAAACAGGCTTGGAAAAGGATTTGATGGGTGAAGTATTGAGTATTCTTGGTTGCAATGAGGTTTTAGATTTTTCCATGAATTTTTTTGTTTGTTTGTTTCTCTGCTCTCACTATTTCCTACCCAAATTTATAATTAAAATATAGTTGTTTCATGTAAACATCTGGACCTAGTGAGTCTATTTATGCAATGTGACTATAAAGATGTTTGGAGTAGTGGAACATCTGGTAGAATAGAGAGATTTTGATACTTGTCTAAACTATGGAAGTTGTAATTTTTATTTTTCTATTCAGTGTTTGTAAAAGAGTTGGGTTTTCCACATTGTTGATACTTACTGAATATTGAAATCATATGGAGATCTTTTTTTTCAAAGCATACGTACACCATGCCCAAGCCAGACATTCTGATTCAGTAGTCTGTGGTGGGGGTCAGGCATGTATGATTCTTATAACTTTCCAGGTGATTTTGAACTAGACCACTGTTTGAGAACGAATGGTATAAATACTAATTTATTTTTATATTTTTAAAATGGTATTACTTTAAATTAAAAAAAAACTTTAAGTTACTTCTCTCTATCTACTATACAGTTTTAAAAGAATGCTCTGGAGATTATTTAAACAATTTTCATTTACATTCATATTGCCATGGATACAACTTTTAAAAGATCCACTCCATTAAGTGGCATGCTAAGATTCTGATTGCTGTATCCATTTTAGTGGCAAAATTAGATTTCTCAATATCATCAATTAGAGAACAGACAAACATTTTTGTTGTCAGATGGTTAACTTTAACATAACACCCTGTATAGTAAATCAAAGATTGGATTATGATTCAGAAATGATCAAAACAGGTTCTGTTCACAACTGTGTGCTAAATCTAGGGTTCAGTTTCTGCATTGGTTAAAGGTGGGGTAGGTTTAGGTGAGTCCCAGGGTCCCTTTTGGCTTTAGCATATGTGATCCTGTTTATACGCTGATCCTGTGTGAAATAGACTGGCAGTTGCTAACAGAAATAACAAGCGCAGGAGAGGTTGTCTTTGCTGCTTTCCAAGGACTGCTAGAGCATTCGCATCAGGAATACCCAGGAGCTAAGCTTCCTCTGTCCATCTGCCTCAGCAAGAAATTGCTTGGTTCACAACCTGGTATCAGGGTAGCAGGCCTTGGACTGTGAGCTTGCCTGTCAAATTCAGTCCCGTTAGATTCATAACACCTAAATTTGTCTGATTGACTGATGATGATTGGCATGTATACACAATTAACTCTTTAGACTCACTAGCCCTAAAATTAGAACCATATGTTCTAATCCGCAAATGTGTGTTAGTGTCCCATGGTGGAATCACAATCAGGTACTTCCAAATGTAATGTATGCCTGTGATTTTTAGGTACATTTGCAGTCATACAGAATTTCATTGTCACTGACTGATCCAGTCCACACTTAATTTTTTTAAACTTTATTTCTCAATTACAGTTTACATTCAAGATTATTTTTTATTAGTTTTGGGTGTACAGCATAGTGGTTAGACAATCAGATACTTTACAAAGTGTTTCCCCCAATATTTCCAGTTTCCACCTGACACCATACATAGTTACTACAATATTATTGACTACATTTTCTGTGCTGTACTTTCTATTTCCATGACTGTTTTGTAACTACGAATCTGTACTTCTTAATCTCTTCACCTTTAACAATCACAATTTCTTGAATATGTGATCAGTAAGTCTTAGTTGGGTAGATTTTTATACCTTACAGCCCCCTCCCTATTCCAGGACTAACAAAGTAAAGAACTGTTTCTCTGTTCTCAGTTCCACTGGCCTGTCTATTCCTGAACAAATTAATTAATATTGCTTCATGATATGTTGCTATCTGATAAGCAATGTTCCACCATGATCGTCTTCTTCAGAAGTTTCTCAACTAGTTAGGGGATTTTGCACTTTCATTAAACTTCAGAAGGAAAATGTAACAGGAATAGGAAATTATACACATATTTATGGAGAATTGACTTCTCTTTAAAAATATCTTCCTCTCCAAGAATATGGTATAGCAGTTCGCTTATTTGGGTCTTCTATAATTTTCTTCAATAATGTTTTACAGTTTTCTCTGTAACTTTCTATAATATCCTTTGTTAGAATTATTTCAGTTACATCAGACTTTCATTTCTAACTACTTCTTTCTTGTGTGTAAAAAGTAAACAACTCTTTGGGTAGGGTTGTAGGAAAAAATACCATACACTCAAATTTTTTAAGAATTGGATTATAGGAAGGCAAGGAGGAGAATGCCTACCAGCCAGTCTTAAAAGATGAAAATGACAGCCTTTTAAATAATATATCTAAGTAAATCTAAGACTTGTCATTCATTCATCAAACTCACTTCCAAGAATTGCTTAGTGGTCCACTAAAAGAGAGTTTTCTTGTTTATGCATAAGTAAATAAACTTTGAAAGAGTAAGCTGGCAGTATCCACTTGAAAAGAGGCCAAAGGTACATTCAAAAGGAAAGGGAATTAAGTAATTCAAAGGAGTTTATGGCATTAAAGATCTATAAAAGAATAATGATAACTGTGTAGAGGAGTAAAATATGAAATAATGTTTTTGCTAGTTGAGTTTTTAACTTTTAGAATCATATGACAATCTATTGATGAAAGGAAATTATTTCTTCTTCAGTAGCACTCAAATATCATTAATAACTGTCCCAATTCATTTCCTTGTAAAAGTATTCACATTCCAAATATCTAAGTGATGTTATAGTGAATGGTGAAAGAAGAAGGTCTAACAAGAAATGTTTTTTTTAAAAAACAATAATTAAATAACACAAATTCTGTTTGACTCCCTAAATTCTAATGGCCATGCCTGCTTTATTATATGCTACTAGAGGCCCGGTGCCCGAAATTTGTGCCCTGGGGGGGTGTCCCTCAGCCCAGCCTGCACCCTCTCCAATCTGGGACCCCTCGGGGGATGTCCGACTGCCCGTTTAGGCCTGATCCCTGTGGGGCAGTTGGATAGCTCTCTCACAATCCAGGATTGCTGGCTCCCAACTGCTCACCTGCCTGATAGCCTAATCACCCCCTAACTGCTCCCCTGCTGACCCAATTGCCCCTAACTGCCCTCCCCTGCTGGCCTGTTTGCCCCTAACTGCCCTCCCCTGCTGGCCTGGTCCCCCCCAACTGCCCTCGCCTGCAGGTCTGGGTCCCCCCCCAACTGCCCTCCTCTGCAAGCCTGGTTGCCCCCAACTGCCCTCCCCTGCAGGCCTGGTTGCCACCAACTGCCCTCTTCTGCCGGCCCAGTCACCCCTAACTGCCCTCCCCTGCTGGCCATTTTGTGATGGCCATCTTTGATCACATGGGGCAACCATCTTGTGTGTTGGAGTGATGGTCAATTTGCATATTACCTCTTTATTATATAGGCTGTTTCTTCTTTCTAGCCATTCTCACTTTCTCTTACTGCTCATATCTTTTTTTCCATCACCATTTATCCTCCTCTATCCTCTTCACCACCAGCCACCCTCCTTGGCCCCTGTAATCATCACACATTTATCTGTGTCCATGAGTTCTTCCCCCCTTTTTTTTTCTTTTTTGCTCAATCCCTCCATACCCCCTACTTCTGCTCCCTACCCCCTGTGCCCTGAAAGCTTGTCAGTCTGCTCTCTATCTCTGAATCTATCTCTATTTTGCTTGTTAGTTCAGTTTGTTCCTTAGATTCCATGTTTGAGTGAAATCATATGGTACTTGTCTTTCTCTGACTGGCTTATTTCATTTAGCGTAATGTTCTCCAGGTCCATCCATGTTGTTGCAGAGGGTAAATTTTTCTTCCTTTTTATGGCCAAGTCATATTCCATTGTATAAAATGTACCAAAGCTGGTTTTATCCACTCATCTACTGACAGACACTTGGGCTGCTTCCAAATCTTGACTGTAAATAACACTGTAATGAATATAAGAGTGCATATATTCTTTTGAATTAGTGTTTCAGGTTTTGTTGAATAGATTTCCAAAAGTTATATCACTGGGTCATAATGCAGTTCTAATTTTTTTAGGTAACTCCATACTGTTTTCCACAATGACAGCACCAATCTGCATTCCTACCAACAGTGCATGAGGGTTCCCCTTTTTTCACATCCTCACCAAGACTAGTTGTTTGTTGATTTATTGATGACAGCCATTCTGACAGGTGTGAGATGATATCTCATTGTGGTTTTAATTTTGCATTTCTCTGATGCTTAGTGACTTTGAGCATCTTTTCATATGCCCATTGGCCATCTGTATGTCTGCGTTGGAGAAGTGTCTATTCAGGTCATTTGCCCATTTTTAAATTGGATAATTTTTTTTTCTTTTTTTTTTTTGGTGTTGAGTTTGTAAGTTCCTTATAAATTTTGGATATTAACCCCTTATCAGATGTATCTTATCATTTTCCTCTAAGGCAAAGTCAAAAGGTGATGTTTTTGTTTAATTTTGTATGTGTCTTTGGATTTTTGAAAAACCTTTCCCTGGCTTGCCAGTTTTTTAAACCATGGTAAAGCATTTAAAAAGAAGAGATTTCAGCCTGGCTGGTGTGACTTAGTGGCTGAGAGTCGACCTATAACCAGGAGTCATGGTTTGATTCTTAGTCAGGGAACATGCCCAGATTACAGTAGGAGGTGTGCAGGAAGCAGCCAGTCAATGTTTCTCATCATTGATGTTTCTCTCTCTTTCCTCCTCTCCCTTCCTCTTGAAATCAAAAAATATATATTTTTTTAAAAACAAGACAAAAAATAACTTCTCCTCCATGCTATCCACATGCAACACTGAAGTTGTTGGTGAGGTGGAGAGACAAGTCAAATTTCAACTTTATGGATAATGTGTGTTCTGGTTCTAACATATGGTGTCAATCAATCTTGACCTTCAAAGCTCTCTGATGTAGAATTTTAACTTCAGCCTTTGTTTAGACTTAATAATGACCATAATATTTAAATACCAAAATTTATTTTAACATTGCAGTTGTTAGAATTTAAGGATGTTTGTGAATCAAAGGAAAGAAGGGGGTTTCTGTGAAGAGGCATTTAACCCTAAACACATCCCTGGCCCCTCCCTGTTTTTTAACCACTATGCCCCTACCCCACCCCCAGGACTGGAATGACCCACCTGATTTGCTGAGCCTTCTTCCTCAGCACCTCTGGGGGCTGTCTGCCAAGAGATGATTGGGGAGCATATTAGTTTCCTGAGGATGTTAAAACAAATCATGTCAAATTTTGAGACTAAAAAGAACAGAAACATATTCTCTCACAGTTCTGGAGGTCAGAAGTCCAAATTCAGTGTCACTGGGACAAGATCAGCAAAGCTGCACTTCCTCCAAGGCAGTCAGGAGAGCCTACCAGGCGTCCTCAAACTACGGCCCGCGGGCCACATGCGGGTGTTTTTGCCGTTTTGTTTTTTTACTTCAAAATAAGATATGTGCAGTGAGCATAGGAATTTGTTCATAGTTTTTTTAAACTATAGTCCGGCCCTCCAACGGTCTGAGGGACAGTGAACTGGCCCCCTGTTTAAAAAGTTTGAGGACCCCTGGCTACGCCTTGCTTCGCTCCAGTCTCTGCCTTGTGGTCAGATTGCCTTCTGCTCAGTCTATCTTAGCTCCCTATGCCTCTTTTCATAATAAAGCTGATCATCTGATCTCACCTATCTACCTTACTTCTCATCATATTTAGAACATGGACAGGGAGGAAGGTTGCTCTTTATTGGGGGCCTCCTTGAAACTTAGTAAAAGGAATGAGATGAAATAATGGCATAGCCCTAGCCAGTTTGGCTCAATGGATAGAGCATCAGCCTGCAGACCAAAGGGTCCCGGGTTCGCTTGGGGTCAAGGGCATGTACCTTAGTTGTAGGCTCCTCCCTGGCCTGGGCCCTGGTTGGGGCTCGTGCAGGAGGCAACCAATCGATGTGTTTCTCTCACATCAATATTTATCTTTGTCTTTCCTTCTCTCTCCTACTCTCCCTAAAAATCAATGGAAAAATATCCTCTGGTGAGGATTAATAAAAAAATGATTTTTTATCTTGTACCCCTGAAGAAGTGAAGAAGCAAAACCAAACTAAGATAAAGATTGGGAAGGTGAGGCAGAGCACAGAGACCTAGACCTAATTGAACCTCTACATGTACATTCATTATGCACAGAGGAGTCTCTACATATGGCACCTGAAAAATGTCACTGAATTAATAATTTAGATCATGATTATGTCTCTAATTTCCTACCATATTCTACTAAATAGACATTGTAATGAAAAGCATATTTTATTTACAATTATAGTTTAAGAACCCAAATGTAAACTGACAGTAATGAGAAGATGGTGTCACTAAATCCATTTTAATGTAAATTGCCGCATTTAAACTATTCTGAAAGCAGGAAGGGCAGTTAATGAACCTAGCACTGATATCCTTGTCAGAAATGCCTGGCTTAAAACCCTGATCTTCTGTTTCTGACTGGATGATGATCACCTCCTCATCATTTAGATGTTTATTGTTTCTCCTCATGAAACTCAAATTAGAACAGTTTTTCTTCCCTCCCCTGATCCCAGCTATCAGTAACCCTGATTTGAATTAAAAAGGAACAACTCTTTGGCTATAAAAACAAATCTGTCTCCCAAGCAAGAGCTCCCTTGCTGTGCACACAGCCCAGGAAGCCATGATGTAATGAAGGTAATTATAACCTGAGCTGGCTGGTGTCATTGCAGCAAAGGGCCTGTCAGCATCTCACTGGGAATAATGCTACTACTGCCTCTGCTGATAGGAAACGCCACGTATTGGGTTCTCAGACACTTTAGGTCTAAGAATGCAACTTTTAATTGAAGACTGCTGCCAAATGCTATACTTGCACACAGTTTTTTTTCCCCCTTGTGGTAGCCTAGCATTGGAAGCTACTCCTGGACTTAAGAAAGGAGCCACGAGAAGAATGATTCCAACTGAATGTGTGAAAGTGAAGAAAACAAGTTTCTACAGCAGTTCTTTTTTCCTCTCATTTTTATTTCTACCCTCAAAAATGAGTTCTCTTGGTGGCATTTTAGCTTGTGTTACACAGAGACCGACAACAATCGAATGAAAAATTTATAGAAACTGAAAAAAAAAAAAAAGAGGTCAATGATCATCTTTAAATTCATATGGGGAAAAAATAGTTGCAATTTCTATCATACATAAAGTCCTCATCTTCAGAATATTTAAAGAATGCTTAGAACTTGATTAAATAAATACTAACAACCCAACGGAAAAGTGGGCAACAAACATTAATTGCATTTAATTAATGCAAATTAACATAAATGTAAAGAAGCTCAACCTCATTCCTAATACGAGAAATGCAAATTAAAATTGCACTGGGGTACTCTTGCTCACCTTTCTAATTGCCAAAAATCTCTCTGGCAACATATTCTGTTTTCGAAGGCTTGAGAAAACAATCTCATCAGTTGTTGACAAGTGTGCAAAATGATCCCAACCCTATACAAGGTGTATTAGTTTGTCGTTGCTGCTGTAATAAATGACCACAACTTTACAGGCTTAAAACAAGACAAACTTATCTTCTATTTCTGTGAATCAGACCTCCGACACAGGTTCCCACACAGGTCGCCCAGAGCTAAAACCAATGTGTCAGCAGGCCTGTGCTCCTTGTTGGAAACTCCAGGGGAGAATCTATTTCATTGACGTTCTAACACTGAAGTCACCATTTCTTGCTCATTTAGGTTGTTGGCAAAATTCAATTTCTTATGTCTGTCAGCTGAGGGCCATTCCTAGCTTCTAGGCTTGCCTACACTCTTAGGCTCATGACCTGTTCTTCCATCTTCAAAGAGAACAATGGCATGTCCTCTTCATGCCACCTCTCACAAACGCATTTGTCTCTTCCTTTTCCACTTTAAAGGGTTCACATGATTTTATGGGGCCAAGATAATCTAAGGCAACTTTGAAATCTCAAGATCTTGAACCTTAATCATATCTTCACAGCGTTTTTGATGTAAGATAACATACTAACAGGTTTCAAGGATTAGGATAAGGACATTGCTTTTCTTCTTCTTTCAGCTTTATTGAGATATAATAGACAAATAAAATTGTAAGGTATTTAAAGTATACGGCGTGATGATTTGATAAATATATAGATTATGATAGGATTCTCCCTGGATATGGGCTTCTTTGAGGATTCATTATTCTGCTTACCACAGTGGACCATTTGTCAGCATCTACTTTATTACAATTGTGTATATCTTTGTCTCAGTAATCCCACTTCTGGAAATGTATTTTACATAAGTGCACAAACAAAATAGTCTCTGTACCAACTATTCTTTGTAGTGCAGTTTGTCATACAGAAAAATAAATACATATATGTATATATATTCCCCAAGTTTTTACTAGGAGGAGACTAATTAAACTATAATATATCCTCTTAATGCAGCTATAAAAGTTAGTATGAATGAGCTTTGTATTGTTTATAGAAATATTGCCAGAATATACTATTAGTAAGTAGAAAATCAGAGTTATATAAATGTGTGTATACATATATATGTATAGATAGTATGTGTATATATATGCATATACACAGTATATATACTGTATTTATAGTTGTTTATCAATATATACCTATAAACTGAATTTATATTATTTATTAATAAACAACAGAATATAACATAAGAAAATAATAAAAGTAAATTACTTGTGGGGTATAGATGGGCAGGAAAGCTAGGACCAGGACAAGGATAGAAATATGACTCCTAATTGACTACTTTTAAATATCATTTCAATATTCAAACCTTTTGATTGAATTACTTTTACAAAAAACATAACAGTAAAGTTAAAAAAAAGTGAAAAACTAACTTTCAGAAAAACCACTAGATTTGGGGGCATATAATGTTGTTATTCACCAGAATAGGTTTATTTTTTATTCATATTCTTTAATTTTATTATTTTTATTGATTTTAGAAGAAAGGGAGAAAGGGAGAGTGAGAAACATTAATGTGAGAGAGAGACATAAATCGGTTGCTTCCTGTGAGTGCCCCAACTGGGGATCGAATGCTCAACCTAGGTATATGCCCTGACCAGGAACCAAACCTATGACCTTCCAGTGCATGGGACAACACTTCAAACAACTGAGCCACACTGGACATGGCAGAATCGCCTTTTATTTTTAAATTTAGGCATTTAAATGCATCTTACATAAGTTAATGGGGGACAGAACCCTAGTTAACATGGAAGTAGCACTGAGAAAAATGTGAGTTTAAAATCCCATATAATAAAAGGATAATATGCAAATCAACCAAACAGTGGAACGACCGGTCGCTATGATCCACACTGACCACCAGGGGGCAGACGCTCAATGCAAGAGTTGCCCCCTAGTGGTCAGTACACTCCCAGAGGGGGAGCGCCACTCAGCCAGAAGCCAGGTTCATGGCTGATGAGCACAGCAGCATGGCGGGAGCCTCTCCTGCCTCCACAACAGTTGGACATTCCCCGAGGGCTCCCGAACTGCGAGAGGGCACAGGCCAGGCTGAACCCCCCGCCACCCCCAGTGCACGAATTTTGTGCATGGGGCCTCTAGTCAAATATATTTGCACAGTAAATGTGTTTGAATGCCCATTGGTAGTTTTCCTCTAGTACTAGCATGTTTTTGGTTACCATAAATTACATTTTTTATAAGAAATTAAATGTCACTAATTACAAATTTAACATTTCACCCTGTCATGAATTTTCCATCTCTGCAAAGCATAAGAAAAGCAAGTGAACCAAAGAACAGTGGTTCTATACTCAGAGTCAGTACTGGGGTCAGCCTCCTGAACACCTCCAGTTTTTCAGTGTTTACTCTAAAAAATGAACCAGGGAAAGCACTGCTAAAATTTTTTACCTCAGTGGTAAAATCTGAAACTGCTTAGAGGGGGTGCAGCATTTTTTATCACCTTGTTTCTCTATAAGCATTCAAAGGACAGAGTCTATAGAAATAACATATAGGTTCTTAATCATTTTTGCCACTCAGTGATGTAATGGAATTCCAAAATACATCACGATTGAGGGAATTGTCTCAGTATGACAGGACTTTATGATTTTTATTTTCTTCTTTGCAGATATGTTTCCCAAACAAATATATTAATTTATGCTCAGAAAGAATACATGTTACTGAAATTTTCATTATAAATAACGCTATTTTGTGTGAATTTTTCATACCCTATAATAATAATTTAAAACCTTATCAAATGTTTATCCACCAATCATGCCTATCAAGTTTATGATAGTCAGCTTGCCAGCTGATTCTGTCCCTTCTCATTATGCCCATCAGGCTGTTGCCTGCGCTGCCTTGTTCTCCACACTCAATTAAAAATGAAGTGAGGAATGAGAGAGAGAAAGAGTGTATGTGTGTGTGTGTGTGTGTGTGTGTGTGTGTGTGTGTGTGTGTCAGTGTCAAAGAGTGAGGGAGAACCACTAGTTTTCTGTGAATAGCACACCCTACAAATCCAAAATGTCTCCCAGAGATAAAAGAAAGAACTAGAAAAACCATGTGATCACTTGTACTTTTTTTAATAAAATAGGTCTTATGCTTTGTAGCATATCATCTATGTATACTGACTTCTTTACTGATTGATTTAAAATCCAGCCCTCTGAATATAGGAAACAAAAGTTTCTATCAAGAATTCTGCTCAGCCTAGATGACCAGGCACCTCCTTCATTTTTAAGTCAGAAAATCAATCCTTTCACATGGCATTTTTTCTATTGTATTAAAAAAATTAATGCATGCTGTTTAAAGTATCTGTCTTCAGAGGATAGTATTAGAACATGTTGATATAATTTAAAAATACCACCCCAAAAAAGAGAAAAGTTCCCCTTCTCACCATCATTACTACAAATTATGATCAACCATTATCCTTTAATATTGTCTATCATAAACCTCTTCTTCTAAGATTTGATGATGTCCCCCTATCCCAGCAAGAGACCTGCAGACACAGCACAGTGCAGTGGGAGAACCCAGCTAGGGGATCAGACTTAGATTCCGCTTCCACTCCTTCAGTTAGCTCTGTGGCTTCAGTAGGTGACTTCACCCTTGATCATTAGCAGCTGTCTTCAAGAGAAGCCTGATTGTCCCACAGAACTGTTTGGGGGACTTGAGAAGACAACAAGTTTAAAGCACCGAACAGTGTTTGACATTCAAAAAAGATCCCTTGCCCTCACTTCTAGCCTTGGGACTCAGAAAATTCACATGGACACAGCAGGAAATTTGGAATCTATTTTTAAGAAGCACCTGCCACTACAGAAAGAAATTTACCACAGTTCACTTCAAAGCAAGAAACGACACTAATGTATTCTCAGCAGAGAAATACATTATTTATCCCCATAACCTTAGCTGCTCTGGAATTCAAATGTGTATTGGTAGCTAAGCAAAGTCTGCATGTTGATATCCAACCTAGGCAGCAATCAGATCCTGTTGCTACTGCTCCCGAGGAAAACCTGGGCGTTCATAGGTGGCCATACTCATGCAAAGACAAGTAGCAATTCCTGTGAGACTTAAATAAGACCTGTGTGTACCTACCCATGATTTAGAAGAAGAAAAAAGGACCTACATATATATTTATACACATCTATACACCTTTTTATAAGGTTGTGATGACCTGGTTCATAAAAATAAATTACTGGTTTACAATTCTATCATTTTATTTAGACTCAAATTTATGGGCCTTATTTGGATTCCAGATTAGACAACAGAGTGTGAAGATACTGTTCACAAAGTATCTTGTCACCCTAATGAAAAAGAAATGGTCGAGATGGGCTCAGTATATTGATCTTCTTGGACCTCATCTTAGCAAAGAAAACTAGAAGTTGGAACTGGGATGTGGGGAAAGAGACAAGCTATGTTGGATGTGAATAGTCCTTTTTACTCAGTTATATCTTTTGGTGAAACAGACAGAAAATTTTCATTAAATCAATGAGTCTAGTCCAAGTGGTTCACCTTTCCAAGTAGCTCTGATTCCCTCCTGTTGTTTAATTAAACTATCAAGTTACCCAAACTGGTCCAGATAGTGGTGATCCATACTTTGCAAATTAGTGAGGTTGTCCCTGTTCTCTGGAGTGGGATTTTGATAAAGAATGAAAAAGAATGCCAAACAGTATAATCCCTATCTGCTCAGAATGTCCATCAGTTTGCACACATGTGCACACACACAGGCACCTAAACACATTACACACATTCAGATTATTTGAGATTGCTTCCCACGTCCGTCAAATAATCAGTAGCAAAGTCTCAAAATGTCAGCGTTAAGTGGAGAAAGCCAAGCAGACGGAAATCTCTCGCCACGGTGGCAGTCAGGGAGATACAGAGAGATGACAGTCTTCCATGTGTTTCTGAAAACAGGAAAGAGAAACTCATTTTTTACTATAAACCCAAAAGTAACAAAACATGCAGCCCCAACTTCATTCTGAATCAATCATCTGACAAGTGTATCTTTATGCTCCTCTTTCAAGTAGAGTTCACATTCTAAATCACACTAAAATCTGCTCTACCAAACTGCACCACTCTGTGACTTATCCAGCTGGCAATTAGAATAAAGCCTATTTTGTTACATCACAGAAATCTACTTGAAACAAAACTCTTGTGAACTCAGGAAGGCCAGAAAGTACAACAAGGGGAAAGCTTGGATGAACTTCCATGAACTTCAGAGGTACTTCATTTTGGTTTATAATTACCCTCGGGAAAGAGGATCAAATATGTTTTATTTTGCCACTCCATCAAGACTATAAATAGATCTTCACAGCACAAAGCAAACTGCAAATGTGCACGATCAGATGCAATTGGCTTGTGCCCGTGACCAGCTCTATGCCTAGGCTGCAGCGGGTACGCATAGAAGGGCTGAATGGAGGGTGACTTTTACCCGTTACACACAGTTCTGTCCATTTTCTGCCTTTAACTAGCTTCATAGAACTGGTTTCAATATCAAACAAGCCTCAAAATTGAGGACATTGTTTTGCTATTGCTATCTTTTGTTCTGTTCTGTTCTGTTTTATAAAACAGTCAATATTTGAGGTGTAGTGCCAGGCATTCGGCTATATGTTGGAGATACAGGATACATAAGATGAGTCCCTCCCCTTGAGAAATGTACCCACTGTTAGAGGAGACCATGAGACTGTTTTATAAGGGCTAAGTTAGAAAGGAGGCCAATCCTTGGAAAGCATTGGTGGGACACCTCACACAGATGTCGCTTCTCTCCAGGACATCACTGATGGGACCCTGACGAATCTGATTCACTGTTTCTCTCTTATATGCAGCTGTCATACACTAATTTATGGCAAAATAGTAGAAAAGTCTCAAATACATTATTTGGTGATTATATGAAATAATGTATTACACTACCATAAGAAAGATACTGTGTAGGACTATGCAGGAGATTTGTTTTTAGCTGTGTGTGTGTGTGTTTTCATCCTGATTCTTGAGTCAATAGAAAAGTCACTTCTCTATCAGAAAGAAAAAAAAAAAAAAGAAAAGACTGTTAGTTGCAACCACACTAAATGTTTCTGATTCAATGGTTATACTTTTCCCTTAGGCAAATTTGAGATAACTCACAGTTAACCACTGCAAAATTACAATGTGCTTAAAGCATGGAGAAAATGATTATATTTGGTAACAGAAGTGGAAACTTTTTACAAATAGTAATTAAATTTTTCTATAAATATTTGCATTGTTGGAATAAAAAGAATAAATAGTATTTTGCACATTTATTTTATATGATGTCCCCATTGAGAATTTCTTCAAGTATGGGATATTGTTAAATCATTGAGATTTCTCTTTTGTCACTACCAAGGCCATCATTACATGGGTTTTTGTTGTTTTTCTTGTTTGACAATTGAATTATTTTAATCCACTCTATGGGTTATTTACTGAGGCAGATAATAGGATGGGTATGATGCTAAAAGGGAAACATATTCTTATGCTATATTCTTAGCATATATATATGCTAAGTTTATAAAGATAGAGGGTTTTGTCCATTAATACTCTCATATAGTAGGGACTAGCCTAGAATATTAAGTTCCACAGCATTCTTTTGTTACTAGTTCTTTATTTAAGCTGTCATGTGTCTTAAGCCATGGAAAATGAGTATAGATAGGTTTGCTATTAGATTTACCACACACCTTGCTGTTCCTGTAGAAAACACCCCTTAACTTCAAGGGAAGTGTTGCAAGCCGAGGAAGGAAACCATGCAATGGGGGTGTTTGGCTTTTAACACTTTCTAGAACTGAAATATAAGTATACATTTGATGTCTTAATCTTGAAAAATAAAGTAATTTTTTTCCTTGATATTTAAGAATAATTTTTACCACCTTTAACTACTACATGCTTGCTGACATAATAATTATAATAATTAAAATTCATTGACTGTTCATTAGCTGCCAGGCCTGTGATTAAAGTTACTGTAGACATTTGTTTTTATTATAGGTCTTCTACTCATTTAGTCTTCACAACTCAGCAAGGTAGGTACTATTCCTCACCTCATTTTACAGATGAAGAAAGTGAACTTTGAAGTAGTTAAGTAACTTGTCATGAAATCACACAACCAATAAATGGCAAAGCATTTATTGGAACCCTACGTTGGTTGATGTGGAGACTTTGTTCTTAGCCTCCCATAATATTTTACTTAAGAAAATCATTTCTGATGAAGAGAAAGAAGAAAAAAGACCATGCCTTTCAAACAAAAAAAAAAAATAGTTAAAGTTAAATTCACACTTTAAGTGAGCTTTAGGAAGAAAAAGTAGCTACTAAGTTTTCTTGTAAACTTTACAATGTTTTTGCCTGTAGTTTGATAGATGGCAAAAAATGGGAAGGGAAGCACTTGAGGTGTTGGGGATAATTCTGAATCTGAGAATCTATTCCTACCTAAATTAAATCTTGCATTTTAATATATTTCAAATTGTCGGGCTAACTTATGCTTATGAATTTTCAAATGCAAAGTACGTATTCGCATGTATGTCAGCAAATGCCTTTACTCTTATATTTATACAGTCAAAGCTAGTTGCATATATACATTGCTAGCCAGGTATCTTTAATATTTTTATTGTGTAACATTTGACACATACAAAGGAATATATATAATAAGTATATACACTACAAAGGATATAATTAAAATAAACGTCAGTGATGCCACCAGCAAACTCAAAACCTACAGGGTTGCTAACACCAACCATGTCATAGGTAGCTAGCTAGCTCTGTGCCCCTTCACCATGCCTTTTCCAGCTCCCTGCCTTCAAATAGGTAAGTGCCATCCTGAGTTTGGTTTTATCATTTCCTTGCTGTTTTATTGAGGTATAACTGACATATAATAGTAATTAGTTTCGGGTGTATTACATAGTGATTCAGTGTTTGTGCATATTGCAAAATGGTCACCACAATAAGACAGAGTTAACATGTCACCGTACATAATTATAAATATTTTTTCTTGTGATGAGAACTTCTAAAATTTTCAACTATGCAGTATAATATTATTAATTATAGGCACCGTGTTGTACTTTACATGCATATGATTTATCTTATCTAATAAAAGAGTAATATGCAGATTGGCCATCACTGCAACACACAATATAGCTGCCCCCATGTGGTCAAAGATCCTGCCCCCATGTGGACACAAGATGGCCACTACAAGATGGCCAGCAGGAGAGGGCAGTTGGGAGGCACCCGGCCTGCAAGGGAGGGCAGTTGGAGGTGATCAACCCTGCAGGAGAGGGCAGTTAGGGGTGACCAGGCTGGCAGAGGAGGTAAGTTGGGGGCAAACAGGCTGGCAGGGGAGCAGTTAAGCATCAACCAGGCTGGCAGCGGAGTGGTTAGGGGGTGATCAGGCTGGCAGCGGAGTGGTTAGGGGGTGATCAGGCTGGCAGGCAGAAGCGGTTAGGGGCAATCAGGAAGGCAGGCAGGCAAGCAGTTGGGAGCCAGCAATCCTGGATTGTGAGAGGGATGTCCGACTCCCCATTTAGGCCCGATCCCACCAGGATCGGGCCTAAACGGGCAGTCGGACATCCCTCCAGGAGTCCCAGATTGGAGAGGGTACAGGCTCGGCTGAGGGACAACCCCCTGTCGTGCACGAATTTCGTGCACCGGGCTTCTAGTTTCTTTTATAACTGGAAGTTTGTATCTTTTGACCTCCTTCACCCACTTTACTGCGCCCACCCCATATCCTGCTCTGGCAACCACCAATCTGTTCTCTATATCTATGAGCATGAGGGCAGGGGAGGCTTGTGGGGGTTTTTTTGTTAGCTTGTTTTATTTTCAAATATTTTCTGACATTCAGTACATTGCCTTTCATTTTGTTTATTTCCTTTCCTATGCAGAAACTTTTCAATTTGATGTAGGCCCACTTGTTTATTTTTGTTTTTGTTGCCTTTGCCTTTTCCCTTTTTAAAAAAAAACACAAAACAGTTTAGCACAGGTGTATATATTCCTAAACAATATATTTCTTAGTTTTGCTAATCTTGAGCTTTCTAGAAATGGCATACCAATATGTACATAGGTAATCTTTGTGGTCTTGTTTATTCATTCACCATTGTTTCATAGATTTATTCTTATTGTGAATGATTTGTTTCCATGGCGATATAATATTCCCTTTTATGAATATACCACTATTTATTAATTCTCTTAGTGATGGCATTTGTTTCCTTTTTTTCCTTTTATAAGTAGTGTTCCTATGAACATAATTGCACATGCCTCCTGTATTATTTCATTTGGGTTGCTATAACAGAATACCATAGACTGGGTGACTTATAAACAACAGAAATTTATTTCTCAGAGTTCTGGAAACTGGAAGTCTAAGATCAGGGTGACAGCATGACCAGGTGCTGGTGAGGGCCTTGTTCCAGGTTGCAGACTGCCCGCTTCTTGCTATGTCCTCACGCGGTGGAAAAAGCAAGGGAGCTCCCTGGCTCTCTTTTATAAGAACACTAATCCCGTTGATGTGAGTTCTGCCCTTATGGCCTAATTGCCTCCCAAAAATCCCACCTTTAAATACCATCACACTGGGAATTAGGTGTGGGAGAAACACAAACATTTATTCTATAGCATCTCCTATGCACAACTATCTCTTTCTAGAGATAGAAACATTGGGAAGCTATTAATGAAAAACCAGTCCCTGAGCAAAGACTTATGAATGTAGTTTTTATTTTAACAAATGCTTGCAAAGTTGTACACAATGAAAAATCACATCCTATCATTAAGTCTACATTCTGTTTAGTGTATTTCATAGTCATGAATAATTGCCAACGAATTTCTCAAACATAACACATATCTGTAACACAGCTGAAAAATACCAATAATATAATTTGAACTTTTGTAGCCTTTTTGACCAGATAAGAAAGCTAAAGCATTTCATTTGTTTAAAAGGCTGTTGTAAGTGTTAAATCCAGGCTTGCTCAATAAGGAGTCTGTTATCACACTTGCTCTAGCAAAAGGAGTATAATTGACATTTTACATATACATATGTATAAATAATGGAAATAACATTCAAAACTGAAAAAGATGATAAAAAGTAAGCAACCCAGCAGTGATGCCAGGTGTGTTGTTTGCAGCTATAACCTCTTCCTTTAAGGTTCCTTGGCATTAGGATTGCTTTCTAGCTTTAGCTATCCTTAGGAGAGGAAAGAACCTTAGTGCCTGATTCAGTGCTATTAAAACAGGAAATCTTCAATTATGTTTACTCTTAAATGAAACATTGATCTAAATGATATCACGCATCAGAACACTTTTCATTGCAAGTGACAGAAAACCCAAGCTCAACCCAATTACACAAAAAGGCAAGTTATTGGGTCATGTTACTGAAAACTCTTGGGTAAATCGAGCTTCATTTGTGGCTTGATTTCGGCTCTCAAACAATGCCACAGGACATGATCCTTCTCCTGATCTTGGCTCAATTCTTATCCCTGTTGGCTGTCAGAACTGTATGATCTCAGGTTTCGGTCTACAGGAAAATGGGCACGCATTCCTCCCAGCCATCCCTGCAAAATAGCCTGCATTTCATGGACTCTGATTGGGCCACACACCTATCCCTAAGCCAGTCTCTGTGGCCAAGAGAATGAAAGATTTTGATTGGTCAGGCCCTCCTTACCTGCCAGCTGCTGGTCAGGAAAGAAGTCAACCTTATCCAAAACCTAGAGCTGAGCCTGAAGAAAAATGTGATTCTCCAGGAAAATAAGGGGGTGTGCACCCTAGAAGAACATTGAAGAGATACTGAGTAGCTGATTTTGTTGTTGTTGTTAATCCTCACCTGAGGATATATTTTTTCTACTGATCTTTTAGAGAGAGTGGAAAGGAGGGGGAGAGATACAGAGAGAGAAACATCGATGTAAGAGAGGCACATCAATTGGTTGCCTCCCACACACTCCCAAACCGGGGCCTTGGATTAAGCCTGCAACCAAAGTACGTGCTCTTGACAGGAATTGAACCCTTGACCCTATAGTCCACGGCCAAATACTCCAACCACTGAGCAAAACCAGCCAGAGCTGAGTGGCTGATTTTCACTTCAAATTTTTGTTGTTATTTTGTTCTGCAGGACTTCATTTCCTATTCTAATCTCATTCCTAATTACCCTTCTCTTTCTCTTTGCTTTTGGTACAGCTATTTCATGTCCTTAAAGTTGAGGGGAGTTGATTTGGGTGCCAAGCATCAGCCTCCACTGTGTTATACAGATAAGTCTATTCTCACCCTCTCATTCAGGGTAACCCACTACAGCAATCTGCAGTTGTAGGCAGGAATCTGACATTCCTGCAATCTCCCTCCAGTGAGTCTGAAGGGAATAGTTATGTCCTTCAATAGACTCAGAACCTTCCAAAGCAGGTTTTAAGCATTTGTACTCAATATTTCTCCTAAGTTAGGTTATAATCATCTCAGCTTTGATGTCAATTTTCTTTCATCCTCACAAAATTCTGTTCTTCCACGTCAGAGAAGCTCTCCACTCTTAGCACCAAAGCTGTTTAAAATTTGACACTATTGCCGAAACCGGTTTGGCTCAGTGGATAGAGCGTCGGCCTTTGGACTGAAAGGTCCCAGGTTCGATTCCTGTCAAGGGCATGTACCTTGGTTGCGGGCACATCCCCAGTAGTGGGTGTGCAGGAGGCAGCTGATCGATGTTTCTAACTCTCTATCCCTCTCCCTTCCTCTCTGTAAAAAATCAATAAAATATATTTTTTAAAAAATTTGACACTATACTGTGGCTAAAAATGACTACCTACAAAAACAGTCCTCACACACACTGATACTTGCATGGGCTCATTCCTGTGAAACACGTAGGAAACATACGCTCATTAGAATCAATTTAAATGATAACGTTTTCAAATGGCCAACATCAAATAAACCCAGGGAGCAAACATCATGGCAACATGGTAAACAAGCTCTGAAGTGCAGCTGAGTGTGAAGGTGATTATCAGGGGACAGAGCTGGTGGGTACAGGGTAAGTAAACCAATCTACGGCCGGATAATCATGTAAATTTATCATACAGTGCACTCCATTACTTCTCCCTTAGACTGCTGCCACACTCTCCCCAGCAGGTTAAAAAAAGCAATTCCTGAGCTCTTGCTGGCAAGTTCAATGTTCATTAAAAGCAGAGAGGTATTTCACATGAGAATTTGGTGTGTAGCTTGGTGGCTCTGTGAGGCATAAATAGGGACATGAGTATCATTAATGAGATTGCTATTAAATATCTTCAAATTCAGAATATCACACATTTATTACACATAACAAAGCTACTATTATAAACCTCACCAATTGAAGCTCATTTTTTAGAATCTCACTTTTTATCCTTAAATATTAAGCATATTTTTAAATAGTGCCATGGTACTTAAAATAAACAGGTAAAGATTAATGCCAAGTAACATTTGGTAGGCACTAGGTTAAACAGTGAATATATCGAGAACACAATGGGCTTAGAATATTTGAGTGGGTGTGAACTGATAAGAGGGGAGTTTACCTGACTGAAAAAGGGGTAAGAGAGTATTCCCAGCAGAAAGCATTATGTGCAGAGAAATAAAAATATATGACCCATTTTAAAAGTAACAAGTGAAGGAGTGAGGGGTGGTGTATATTCATTTCTTGGTTATTTTATTTCTATTTTTTTAAAAGAATGAATGAACATCTTTTTATAATATGTCTAGCAATTTTTAGACACAGAGTTAGATGTAATTTTTGTACTAGGCTAAAAAAATAGATTTGGTCTTACTCTGGGACTGAAAGTTCCATGTCTTTAAAAGTTGTCTTCCTAAAATCTGGACGATAAAATGGAAAGGAAAATGACTAAATTATATTTTATTATTCTTGTAATTTTGTTTTTATTACGTTTTTACCTATCTTTTTAATTACTCTATTAAGTTTACTCTTGAGGCATAGGAATAAAAATTATTTGGATAGGGTATGAGTCCTTCAAGCTTTAGTATTTACCTACTTGAGAAAGTTAAGAGGGAGGGGAATGGGAATCTCTCATGCATGGAGTACCAGTGATGGGAAAGGCACTGCCATACATAGTTAGCTACACAAACTCACTGCAATCAATGTGTTTATCAATGATTCCTCAAAAGATTTAACCTTTTTCTGATTAAATCAACCTCATTACTTGGATGACTAAACAGGGTTGGGTTAAGAAAAGTGGTTAATTTTTATGTCATTCATGTATTCAAATATTCATCACACCCTGGTTCGATAGCAACAATATGGGCTCCTACTTTGTCATTATTGGATTGAGTGATAATGGAAACCCAGAAAGACTAAAGTATGTACATTGTTTCCAAAGGGACATTAAAGTCCATTGCAGGTGTATGTATAGGTCTGGCTTGCAGCACCAGGTATAACAGAACCCACAACAGGCTCTGGCCTTTGCATGTCTCTCTGGAGTCCTGCATGTGACTTCATTCTAACACCAGGCCTCCAGGGCAGATGGAGCTTTAGCATTTCTTACGAAGTACTAGGTATATTCTGTTAATGCCCCACCTCACTGACCCCCATACCACCAAGAAAACCTGTATTTTTGTTCCAAAACCATGTATCCACTTTGCCTAGATGACATATGACACTAGTAGAAACAAAACTGTATTCTCGTAACAGTATTACTCAGCAAACTATCCACATAGGTTATGGACAATTTGGAGTTTTTAGAGAAAAGGTCAATCAGGAGCAGAAAGGGATTATTTCTGCCAGGGACACCATTTTCTTTGGTAAATCTCTGCTTTTGCAGGCAGATAGGGAAGGTCTCAGGGAACACATGCTTGCCTTCAGGGTTACCCTCTGATTAATTCTCTTCCTTTTGGAATAACTAACCACAAAATAAGCTGGACTTTCAGGGAATATTTTCATACCATATTGTTTAGTCAATCTCATGGAATTTGGTCTGGTTTGGTTTTTTCATGAGTCTTATAATCAATCACACACATGCACGCACATGCACACACACTAACTGAATTGTACAGCATCTGTTCTGATAGAAACTTCTGTTAGGATAAAAAATCCAGCTGTGTTAAATGATAATAATGTTGAAAGCCTTCTCCTGGCCTCTCAATTTGATATTCTATTAAAGGGTCATTTTGTGGGCTTAAATCTTCTCATGAATTCATTATGGAGACTAAAAGACCCTGCTTTCAGATGGCTAAGCAAGAATCCTCCTTTTCCTCTTTGCCTTTTCTTTTCCTAGACTTGCAATCCAAAAGTAAGCGAAGCCAAAACATCATCACTATGGAGATATCTGTGCCTTGTTCTTTTTTTTCTGGCTCTGCAGTGCACACAACAGTGTAATTGATGCTCTGGTGCAGCTGCCAGTGGGTCTTTCCTATAAGAAATCATATTAGCCTTCCCTTTTAAATGTGTTTAGGGTAATAAGTCATCCTTGACATTCACCATTCATACAACAAAATGTCTGTGTTACAAATTCAGCCCCAAGCTTATCAAATAATTAATACCAGATTTGTAAGTGACACAGATGATGTCAGGTTTTTGTATGAAGTAGGACCTTGATCCCCAGCATTTACTGGTTGCAATCCTTTTGCTAACAGATAACATCTGCTAGTGAGTTATACTTAGTTTCAGAGAAGAACAGCTTTTAGTGATTTTATTCCTATGAAGTTTACTAGGTTGACAACACTTGAAGCCAAATGCTTTCGTTTAACCACCATAGAGCAAGAAATGGCCATGCAATCTATTTCATAATTTTTTAAGCCTGGAGGGAATCACATTTAAGAATAAGAAGACTCCTGTTCAGTCCTTAGCTCAGACTTACTTCAGAAATCGCCATTGAGCTCACTGCCTTTATACTTTTGGGTAATGCCAATTTGTTGAGTAGGAAGTAGAAAGATGTTCTATGACCAGGATCAGATACAAACTGTCATCTAGGTGATAAAATAAGTGGTGAAAATACTCCCAAATCAGCAAAGTTTCTTACTGTTGGAGTGGCAGGTTACAGATAAATGAGGGAGGAATGAACAACTATCCATGGGTTTTAGACTTGAAGACCTCAGTATGAACTCATGTTAGCTTCATGTAGACACACAAAGGAAGATTTACAGATGTGTTAATATACATGAATGAGTATAGACACATATATGTTCTTGTTCTGTAAGCTGAGAGGGCATAGAAGTAATGATACCCTAGTAGCAAACAGCACCCAGATCTTGTTTTCTGATTCTATTCTCCAATAAAAGAACCAGGTTCCTTAGAGAGATCTGCTGTTGCTAAGACTTGAATAAGAAACATAAGAGATAAGATTGGAGCATCTTGTAGTGTCAGAAAGTAAGAACAACAGAAAAAAAAAAATCTATAACATAGAGACCAACTGAAAAAAGTTCCAGATGGCCAAAATAGTAATCTAGTCAATAAAACAGTATAGGATTATAACACAAAATCTTCTATCATATTCATATATATATATATATATATATATATATATATATATATATGCCTAATATGCAAAGTGTCCCCTCAGGAGTTCAACCAGGAGACCGGGAGTTTGATCACTCGCTATGATGTGTGCTGACCACCAGGGAGCGGCACAGAACAAAGGAAGGCCCTGATCAGCCCTGATCGCAGGCCAGGCCTAGGGACCCTACCCATGCACGAATTTTATGCACCGGACCTCTAGTCTATATATATATATCTATATATCTATATCTATATATATATATGTATGCCTAAATGCTAAGTGTCCGACTGTCCGTTCGACATGTCACTATAATGTGCATTGACCACCAGGGGGCAGACGCTCTGACCAGTAGATTAGCTTGCTACTAGGGTTCGGCTGATCGGGACTGGGTGAGATGAGTCAGACACACCCTGGAGCCCTCCTGCGGTCCCTCCTCAGCCTCTATCGTGCACTGGTGGGGTCCCTCGGCCTGGCCTACACCCTCTCGCAATCCGGGACCCCTCGGGGGATGTCAGAGAGCTGATTTCAGCCCGATCCCCACAGGCCAGGCCAAGAGACCCCACCAGTGCACAAATTCGTGGACTGGGTCTCTAGTATAAAATAAACATCCATGAATCCATATTGATATAAATTATTGAATAAATAAATGGGGGAAAATAGAAAATATGTAAAGAATTCAAAATAACTCAGGTTGATCTTTCACCCTCAAAGAAGTGGAAAATAACTCCCTACTCCTTAAGTGTGGGCTGTGCATAGTAATATCTTTCCAAAGGCTAGAAGAGTAACCTCAGCCAGGTGATCAAGGTTAACATCAACAGTGTAAGTCAATGTTGATAGCATGTAACCTTGATCCACTGTGATAAGAAAGGAACTCTGTGGTCTTTCAAAAACCTATAACCCTCTTCTAATCATAAGAAAAACATTAGCCCTGGCTAGGTGGCTAAATTGGTTGGAGTGTTGTCCCATACACCAAAAGCTTGTGGGTTTGATTCTGGTCAGGGCACATACCTGGGTTGCAGGTTCCATCTCCAGTCAGGGTGTGCATTAGAGGCAATCAATATATGTTTCCCTCTCACATCAATGTTTCTCTCTCTCTCTCTCTCCCCCTCCCTTCCTCTCCCTAAAAAAAACATATTCTTGGGTGATGATTAAAAAAAAACAAAAAACAATACACATTAGACAAGCTCCAATTCAGAGGCATTTGCAAAACACCTGATCAGTACTTCTCAAAACTGTTAAGGTCATCAAAAACATGGAAAATGTAAGAAGCTGTCACAGACAAGAGGAATCTAAGGCAACATGACAATGTAAATATTACATGATATAATGGAAATCCTGGATGGCGATCATGGAACACATAAAAGGACATTAGATAAAAAATACGGACATCTGAGTAAATGTGGGCTTTAATTAACAATAATATATTAATATTGTTTCATCCATTATAATAAGTGTATCCTAGTAATATAAAATGAACTGGGCCTGGGGCCTATGAAAACTCTGTATTAACTTCATAATTTTCAATAAAAATCTAATTTTATTTTAAAATTTATTTAAAACATTAATACATGCTCCCTAATTTACTCCTTATATTCATATGAACTTTAATTAGATGTCAATATTTTTATGACATCCAAGCTAATTTATTATTCTCTGTTGCCCCATAGATTAGTGAGTTGGTTCTTCTAAGTGCATTAACCAAAGCTTTAATTTTACCCTGAAAATGATCTTTCAGTTGTTAGGGAAATCTTTTCTAAGTTGTTCATATGCTGTCATTTTGGTTATTATGTCATCTCTGATAAAAGACCACTATAGCTTGACACGCAGTTTTATGAAAACTCTATTATCATTATCCTTCTAAAAACACTCTAAACTTGGGTCAGTTTCACTCAGAGTGGTAATGAGGGTGGAATGTATCACCGCAAGCCTAATTCTGCCCATTATATTCCTGCCTCTCCATTTATGCTAGGCTAAAAGTGTTATTTGACTGGAAGATCATTCTGTAACCTTCAGATTACTGCTGGGTGGCTTCAGCAGAAAAGGAATTACCAATGCATTAAATTTGAATTAGCTCTGAGAAATCATGCAGATGTATGCACAGAACATTATAGCAATACTGTCTCCCAGGCACAGCAGAATTGCTTTTATGCAGTTTTAAAGAATCACTTGAGCAACCCTTAAATTGCACACATGATGAAGCTGAGCCAGCATCTTCTGTTACATAAAAAAATTCTACAGCCCAAATCTAGCCTTTCAGGAAGTTGTCTTTCAGAGAAACCTGATCACACAGGGACTGCTGCTGAGTGGACTGTTTGGGCTTTAGCCCCGCCACATCAGAGCGCCCTGGCAGAGTGACTGCAGAAGTGTCACTTAGACTAATGATTATGAATTATGCAGAGGGTCATATCCTCTTAGTTACAAGTCATTTACACGATCTCCCTCTAGACTGCCTAGCCTGCTTCAATTTTTCCCCTCCTGCTAGGAAATAACGCATTGAATAGATGTTCAAAGTTGAATTTATTGACATTCTATTTTTCTTCCATAATGCCAAGCTTGCAAAACAACCAAATGAGAAAAAAAAAATACAGGACACCTATCCTCAGTGAAATTACAGCAGTAACAAGTCTTAGTTTATTTTGTTCCTTTTCGTCTGTCAGGGTGCTTCCCATTTTAAAGGGCTGACAGGTCTAACACCTCCCTCTCTGTCTCTCCCTTCTATCTGCAGTTACACTGAAGAGGTGGTGTAAAGATGTGTGCAGGGGGAATGAGGACATAGCTGATGCTGAATCCACACATCTCACTCTGATATATGTACTGTTTCAGTAACCTACTTAGAAGGGGGAATGCCAGGAAAACCAGAGAATCTCATTCTTGACATTAGAAAGTCTGTCAAATTTAACTATATTTTAGGAATCAAGGCTCCGAGCCTACACTGAAGGTAAAAGAGACAGGTCATAGACAATTATGTACCTTTTAATAAGTAACTTATTCATGACTGTGACGGGTGAGGAAGTCAGCTATAATATAGGGATCTGCTTTTGTGTTGCTTGCTGAACACAGATTTCAATGGGATGTGTGAGTAGTACTGCCCTCTTCCAAAAAGCGCACCATCCATGACCAACTTCAAAGTCAGAGACTATTTCTCATAATAAAGCCAGCCTGGAGCTGGGAGAAGTATCTTTTCCAAATTGAGCAGGAAGAGTGTGCCTCAGTGATTGCTGAGCAGGGCAGAACCTGTCGAGGCTTCGTGGCCAGCCTTGGAACCAACGGGCCTGGTGCTTGTTGACATATCGGGGGTTATTCAGCCATGCAAAGTGCCATTCAACACAGACTTGTCCGGGGCAGCTATCCTGACAGCTGCACTTTGAAAGGAAGCCCTTGCCGGCAGAAATGAGCAGGGCCCAGAGAAGCTAACAGAAGGATGGTGCTCTGGGACGCTGTTCACACATCCAGCAAGGTGGTGACAGAGTGACTCAGTGATGGCTCAAGCAGCCACATTTTGCTGTTTTTGAGGGACCTGTGGTGTTTGTACTGATTATCAGTGCACAAATGTTTCCCCCTATAGTAGAGCAAGAAGTTAACCATAAAAATGCACCCACAAGATCTCATTCCCCTTATCCATGTACACCTCCAAAACAAACACAGAGTACAGTTAAATGTCTGTTAAAGGCCCTCCATGGCAGGATTACTCCAGAGATAACAGCCAGAGGGATCCTTTTAACACAGAACTCTGCGTGCCACTCCTCTGCTCACATTCAAGAATCCTCCAACCGTCTCAATAAACCAAGGTGCTAGATGACCTGTGGGCTGACAACTCTGCTCCTCCACCTCCTTTCTCTGCCCTGTCGCTCACTCTGATGGCCACACTGCCTCCCGCCTTCCTCATACAAGCTAAGCTTGCTCCAGCCCTTAGTCTCAGCTTGAAAAGCTCTTCCCTCAGGAATCCATCCACAGGCTCCTTTAATCACTGTCTTCAGGCCTCAGCTCAGACGTCATCCGGGGCACAGATACACTCAGGACTCCCCATAACCAATCACAACTCTCACCCAGACATAACCTACCCCCTGCATGGCTTAATTTTTCTAAATCACACACATCCCTCACAAACACATGATATATTTTACTAACTTCTTTGTCCATTCTTATTTCCTCTGACAAAAATGTTAAATACATAGGGGCGGGGTGGGGACTTTATTTTATTAACTGCTTTTTTTCTGGAATCTAGAAACTGCTTGTCATATTGAGGGTGCCCAGTAACATTTGTTGAATTAAAAGAATAAGTTTTAATGTGTGTTTTCTCTCTGTATTTGTCCCTTCTCAGCCTAACATCCCTCCCCCACCTCTCTCTCTCTCTCTCTCTCTCTCTCTCTCTCTCTCTCTCACTCACACACACACACACACACCACACTCGGGCACGTACACATATCCAGTTCAATTAGTTTTAAAAGCCTTGTTGAAAAATGCTATTTTGAGACAAACCATGGACACAGGATTCTCAGATGTAAAAGATAGAAGTACTTCTTCCTAGCAAAGATAAACAAAAACAAAAAAATCTTGATCGCTGAAGTAAGAAGCAGATGTCCAACATGCTTGGCCTATGGTGCACATATGCTCTGTGGAGCACATGCTTTGTTATTGCCCCACACTCATCCCCTTGGCCTCCGTACCTACAGTACCATACAGGGCAATAAGCAAAGGCTGGCAGCAGAATCCATTGTATGTTCTTTATATTTTGTAATATACAGATATGTATGGTTAGTGATGAAGAGTTTACATTACAGGGTGTATGTTCAGTTATACTTCAAATATAATTTTATCATTTAAAAATATATATACCCAAAGTAGAGAATATTCATGTTGTTGTTGTATATATGCAGGTGCTTGTACCAGGTAGACTTTTAAGTGCCCAGACTTGACACAGTTGGGTAAGCAGCCCCTTCCTTCAGAGTTCTGTCTGGATGTGCAATGTGCAATATTAGCATTATTTTGATTGACAGATCATTACATGTAAATTAAGATACCTGGAAATTATACCCTAAATCAAGGATGGAAAGCTGACCTCATCTTTGTATGCTTTCAATTGACCAATTTGACTATGTGGATGGTTGTGTTGAGGAGAGCTCAGATACTGTGTCTGGGCTCAGTGGAAGAGAAAGCAGCATAGTCCATGTCTGCCATGGATTTCAAAAAGGGGCGTGGGGGAGACAAGCTATGCACCTTTATTTGTCATATCTGCTTTAGATTCCGGCAGCAGTTCCAAGCTTGGGAATATACTAACTATGTTCAGAATTAGTAAGGGATGGGTACATGTCTGGTCTGACAGGACATATTAAAAAATCGCCATTGTATAGATATTTTTATTAATGCTATAATGTTTATTTTGAAATTCCAAATAACATCAGAAGGAAGTGAGATCATTTATGCCTGGCAGAAAAAGGTAATGCAGGTTTAAATGCTGAGAAACATTAATCTATAGATTCATAAATAACTTTCTTCTTCTCTCTTGGCAATGCATATAGTTTAGTCTAATAGCATTAATGTAACACCTATGTGTAAGCCACCATGCTGGACACTCTGGACAGTTTTCACAATTGAGCTTATAATTGCTGAATTAAATGTACATCCATGTGTTTTTTACTGAAACTCTCTACCCATTAAAGAGCTCCTTTTTTCTCTCTCTCCCCTCCTGATAACCACCATTCTATTTTCTGTTTCTAAGAGTTTGAATACTTTAAATCCTCATATAATTTGTATCATTTAGTAGCTGTCTTTTTGTGACTAATTTATTTCACTTAGCATAATGTCCCCAAGGTTCATCCATGCTGTAGCATGATAGCATTTCCCTTTTCAAGGCTGAATAACATTCCATTGTATGTATATACCACGTTTTATTTACCGATATATCTCTTGATGCACATTTAGATTGCTTTCACCCCTTGACTATTATAAATAGTGCTGCAATGAACATGTGTACAAATATCTCTTCAAGTTCTGGTTTTCAATTCTTTTGCATATATACCCAGAAATGGGGTTGCTAGATCACATGGGAATTTTATTCTTAATATTTTTTCTAGAATATGTTTAATTGATTTCAGAGAGAGGAAAAGAGAGAAACATCGATGTGAGAGAGAAACACTGATTGGCTGCCTCCTGCACACCCCCTACTGGGGATTGAGCCCACAACCCAGGCATGTGCCCTGATCGGGAATCAAATTGGTGACCTCCTGGTGCATGGACAATGTTCAACAAACTGAGCCACTAGACTACAGTAAGGAAGGTAGAAGAGGGTAAAGTGGGGGGGGGGGGGGGCTAAATGGTGATAGAATGAGACATGAACGGCAATTACACAATACAATATACAGATGATGGATTATAGAATTGTACACTTGAAACCTATATAATTTTATTAACCAATGTCATGGTTTGATTCCCAGGTTCACGCTCCATCCCCAGTGTGGGTTTTGCAGGAGGCAGCCAATGATCAATGATTCTCATCATTGATATCTCTCTCTCTCTCTCTCTCTCTCTCTCTCTCTCTCTCTCTCTCTCTCCTTTCCTTTCTGAAATCAATAAAATATATTTTTAAAGGAAGGAAGGAAGGAAGGAAGGAAGGAAGGAAGGAAGGAAGGAAGGAAGGAAGGAAGGAAGGAAGGAAGAAAGAGAAAAAAAGAAAGAAAAAAAGAAAGAGGGAGGGAGGGAGGGAGGGAGGGAGGGGTGATTTATCAATGTCCTGCAGTAATTCCAATAGCTATACAGTCTGTATAGCTATTTTGTACCCCAAAATCTTGATACAAAGAAGACCTTGACCATCTTGTCAAGGTCTCCTCCTTTCATCAAATGAAAAAAAATCCAAGAGAGGTTTCTTTCCCCTTCATACTTGCATGGGGTTGTTCTATTTGGGCTAGGTGAAGGCCCACTAAAATAATACTATTTCTCCATTATTTCTTCCTCTGCTCTGAATTTCCATAGTTCCTTGTACCACTAACAAGACACTTACTGGAATTGAGAGGATACTGCAGGTTTCTATCTTACTAAATCTTGGCCATTTTAAGGCATCTTCACACCCTGAGCACAATGCCTTGCAGGTAGTTTGCACTAAGTTGATGTTCTTTGACTTGAATTCATTCGGCAAATATTATAGCTCCAGGTGGCATACTTAAATTACAGTACCCAATTTCTGCCTTCTCACTAGTGAAGAACAGGTTAGTATCCAGGGTGTTTGAGTCATGCTGTGTATCTCCAAGTGCAAAGACCCTAAGGTGAATAGCACCTAAGAGTCTGAGTCAGTCCTAGGAGAATTTTTTACATTCTCAGCTTGTGATATATCTCCCATATGACAGGAATGTGAAAGGAAAGTAAATGACTGTTGTAAATAACAGCATGATGATGTTTAAAGAGAGAAAACACCTGGGGGAGGGGTTATCAGCATATCTTAAGGAGACTTTGTAATTATTGATACTTTTTCTAAATACCATGCCTGCATTTCAAGCTGAAGCCATGAGCGTCAAGGAAAATAGGGTACATGGCTGTCACTTTGGAATCAAATTAAGTAAATGGTGCCCTAATGGCCTAAAAGAATTAATGTATCTTCAACATGTGAGCCATTTCCTTCAGGGAAATAAGGTTCTTATTAATCTGGACAAAAGATTCATGAAAAAAAGGCAAGTATCAGAAATGTGATCCCCATTTTGGGACTGGAGCAAGCAAGACAGAGGAAATTGAAATGACTGACCTTTGTCATAAAGGGAGACGAGTGTCAGAGCTAATTACATGGGCCATTCTGGCTTCCTCTTTTAAATTGTCGCACTTCAGCAATTAGAAATCACTTATGCTCTCAGTGCCATATTAAACTGTACTTAGATTCATAGACTCAGAGTCTTGCCTGGATAGAAAGAACCTTGGAGGCCAACCTCTTCATTTTTTCAGGTGAGGAAACTGATACCCAGGGATGTGATAAAACTTGTCCAAGGTCACACACACACACACACACACACACACACACACCCCAAAAAATTGAAGTCTTGACACTAAATCTAAAACTCTTTCCTTTGGTGATGCTATAGTTTGGATCAAAGCTGCCCATTTTAATTTTTTTAAAAAAAATCATCTTCTATAACAAGCATGTATTATACAACCGTGAATTCTTTAAGCAAGTTGTAAAACGTTAAAATGTGCTCACCTCATGTACTACCACTTCCAGGCCTCCCTTTATGAAGTTGACATGTATCCCTTGTATAATAATGGCTTTATTATACATCTAGGGGTGCACATTCTGCACCGGAGCAGACCCTCTCCTTAGGCACCTGTCATACCCAGGCCATGCTTGCCCACTGTGTTGAGGTTGACTTATGTACTTATCATTTCCACTATACTGCTAGTTCATTGAGGATAGAGACTGGGTCATACTCAGCTTTGTACCCAAAAATCTTAATACAAAGTAAACAACTATGAACATATTAAATGGTTCATTATTTACCCCTTACATGACAATATTCTATAAATGATCCATGACTTTATCTGAAACCAATTAGTATTTTAGGTCAGTGGTCAGCAAACACATTAGTCAACAGAGCCAAATATCAACAGTACAATGATTGAAATTTCATTTGAGAGCCAAATTTTTTAAACTTAAACTTCTTCTAACGCCACTTCTTCAAAATAGACTCGCCCAGGCCGTGGTATTTTGTGGAAGAGCAACACTCAAGGGGCCAAAGAGCCACATGTGGCTCACGAGCCGCAGTTTGCCGACCACTGTTTTAGGTGATTTAATAAACAACATACCTTGGCTCTTCTGGAAAAAGATCTCCTAAAATAGTGAAACAGATAGCAGCATCTCCTCCCTCTGTCATAAAGAAAGAAGCATCCTATGGCTTGTCAAGTCTAACTCCTCCATCTTGTTATAGAATCTTATCACACCAGCTGGGCATTATTTCATTAGTCATTCCTGGATTCTCAGTCTCCCCACTCATATATTGCCCGTTAACTATCTACAAACAAGCTGACTTAAAAACTTTCTCTTGCCCTGGACAGTGTGGCTCCGTTGGTTGAAGCATGCACCAAAAGGTCACAGGTTAAATTCCCAGTCAGAGTACATACTTAGGTTGCAGGTTTGATCCCCAGTCAGGCATGTGTGGTAGGCAACCAGTGGATGTTTCTCTCTCACATCAATGTTTTTCTCTCTCCTTCTCTCTCCCCCCTCTCTCTTTCTCTTTCTCTCTCTAAAATCAATAAACATATAAAAATGTTAAAATAAAAACCTTTGCCTTTACCCTACATCCCCCATAGACCACTATTCTATTTTCTCTACTTACTATTTATTTTTTCCTTTCTTCATTATATATTTGACCTAAAATGAATGAATGAATGAATGAATGAGAACTTCAGAGGCTAAGCTTGCCTCTTCAGTTGCCTCACCTGTCTCAGTTCTTTTCCTGGACACTCCAGGACTCTATGGTTCCTCTTGATACACATCAGTCTATACCCTGTTTTGTTCCCCAGAAGTGAAGACTGGTACTTGCTCTTTGGTTTTGATTCTGACTGTGAATCATATTTAATTGGGAGTGGAGGGTGGAGGGGAACGGAGGTGGTTGATCACTCTGGTAAAAACTTAACCTTATATAACCTACCTCCCAGATACCTAAACCAAAACACAGGTCTTCCTTACAGACTTATTTGAAAAGTTGGTCGCAGCATCACCACAAATAAGATCAGAAATAAAACCTTGTCAAGTAAGGAAAAATTTAAAGGAGAAAATTCAAAAAATTGGTTCTTTAATTTAGAATATCATCTGACATAGAAAGCTCAGTCATTATCCTCTCTACCCCAAGTCAGGCAGTAAGTTTCCAAAGCTGTTCTGTGTTACCCAGGCACTTCCAGAGAACACATGTTCTTGGTGATGGCAGCTGGTCCCACAACCCCTCTCCTAACTTCTCTAGAGTCTTCATCCCCTCCTATCCAACCTGCAGCCCAAAGTATATTCTGCTCTGGCCATACCAGCCCTTCTGAGATTTTGGGTCACGGGGCCAGCATTTTTATCTTATGAGCTGCTCTCCAGGGTCTTATGGATCCCAATTCAGCCACTGGGTTGGCCATGTCAGTTACCCTCGTGTGAAAATACCAACAGTAGTTGTTGCCTATATAACAGGAAGTTTACAGTATCCTTAAATCTCCACTGATGCACCTCACCATCAGTATGAACTTGGTCAGGATCCTTGGCCTTAATGAGCCTTAGCATCCTCAGCAGAAAAACTAGATGTAATAATTCCTACCTTAGGTATTATAGGGTAATTTTTATTAAAGTGGCAGCAAATGATGTATGCAAGAGAAATAGTTGTTTTAGTTTAGTTTATATGATGTTCAGTGTTTTTATTATAGCAGGATTTATCACAAGTGGTACTGTGGATAACTTCTCTGACTTGTGGGCAGTATCTGACTGCAGTAGTTAAAAGATGCCTTACATGGTTATAGACCTTGTGAAGCCATGGGTCAAATCTCCTCTCTCTTATAAATTTCAATCATTGTATAAATTTAGCTTTATGTAATAGTCATTCATTCATTTCAGGAATAATTATTGTGCATCTAGTATAATGTGCAAGGTGTTATGCTAGCTGCTGGAGATAGAGTTGTAAGCAAGAGAAACAGAATCAGTGTCTTCATGGAATTTAGAAGCCTGTGGAAGGGTTAAAAGGGACAGGGTGAGAATTACAGGCAAAGCAAACTGCATGCGGGAAGGCCTGTGTGTCCCAGTATATTTCTCTGCTAAGTGACCATGGTTCCCCTCATGTGCAGGAAGCACAGCTGTAGTCTTGACTACCAAGTGACAGGTCACCTTTGAAATTCAAGAAACTGAAACAGGACTCCTTTAGGTACAAACAGGTCTGGTGCTGGCTTTATTCTTATACAATGGTGACCATTTATGGTTGGACAGTAACAGGTGGAACCAAGACTGTTCTCAAAAAACTCCATGAAAAAAGCCATGCCACACATCTGCATGCTTATTTGAATTTCCTTTCTCTCTCCCTCTAATGGGCAGAAAATCTGATCTGAGCACCAAAAAGTTGTCATGAAAGTCATGATTTTTGCTCCTTCTTTCTATATTTAATAAATTCCAAGTGGTTCTCATGAAGGGAATTCTGCATCAGCCCCTTTTCGTATTGTAGTGGTAGAGGAGTATCCATATCGTGTGGGGCAGCTCTAGGATTCAGACTTTAAGCACAAAGGCAAGCCCGAGTGCTCAGCCTCACCTTCAGACTCGAACCTGCTCTGAGAGGATGAAAGGGGCATGGCACATCTGAGGCTGAAAGAAGCCAGCACAGATGGGGGAAAAAGGTGGCAGGAGATAAAGCTGATGAGATAGATGGGGGTCAGAGGACACATGGCCATGTTAAAAAATTTGATTCTTGTATAAAAGGTAATGAGAAATGCACTGCCTTTTTAAAGGTTCAGAAAAGCAAATGAATTCAAAGTACAAAATAAATCTCAGAGTGACATAAACATTCCACGGGGGGGTGAGGGGGGGGAAGTCCAGCTCAAAATGGTCATTGGATTGCTATGACTTCTCTTTGGTAACTGAAGGAGACACAAGGAGAACATTGAATTCATCCACTTATGTCATTCCCTCAGGAGCAGAGCATCCCTGTGTCCCACAGGGACAGATTTGGAATAAGCCTGGAAAGATCATATGACTCTGCTCCCTGCTAACAGCAAGCACATCGGCAGTCAGGACGGAGAGAAGGATGGCTTTAATAGTGTCACAGAAAATATATGTCTGTATGAAAAAATATATCTTTATACACACACACACACATGCATGTATGTGCACACAAATATACATGCATGTGTTTATATATGCATATATGTATATATACATATATATACAGCAGTAGGTAAAGGTAGGTTTGCAGTTGTGACATTCTTTTGAGTTAATAAACCTATTATAATAATCAGAACCTTCATGTCTTTTTCCATATGAACAACTGTGGACCTACTTTTGCCAACCCCCGTATATTTAACACTCTGTTGCTGCCTTCTAAAGCAATTCCATCTTAGTAGCCATGGGGGTTTAAGAGGCATGTAGGAGAAGGGTCAATGGAAGGAGACCCAATGACAGGCTGCTGAGGAAAAACTTTAGTGAAAAATAAAATGTGTTTCTTCGATAAAACTTTATAGTGTGATTTCTATTTTCCAGGCTCATTTTAAATAATGGGGACACAGCAGGAAATAGAACAGACAAAATTTTCACCCTCATGGAGCAATCTGAAGGAGGGAGACAGATAATAAACCCATGAGCCAAGGAATATATAAGTACAATGAAGGATAATTAAATAGGGAAGAGAGAGGGTGTGCTGACGGAAGGCCTCCCAGGTAGGGTGGGGTTTGAGCAGAGACCTAAGGGCAGAGGGAGGCTGCCATGTGACCATCTGGGGAAGGGACTGAGCAGTGGGAGCTTTAGGGCAGTTGCTCTAAAATAGCCCATGCTGGTGCGGAGGACACAAATTGGCCAGAAAGGGAGCAGAGGGCTGACTTGACTTCAACAAGGAGTTTTATTAAATTGCTTGCTCTTTGGAGGGCAATAAATGATCTCCATTCCCTCATGCAACCCTTCAATAAAATCCTCACAACTGGCGCTTGCCAGTGGAGAGAATGCAGTAAATGCTGAGTTCTGTCTTACTATTGCTTCTAGGCTATAACTTCAGGCTCTGTAAGAAAAGCTCATAACACCTGCATTAAAGTAAGAATATTATTAAAGGGAGATATATTGAAGGGCAGATTATATCTTAAAACTAGTTGCAAGTTTCAAGAGCAGAAATTTGACTCCAGGGAGTTAACCTGTGATCCACACAGAGACCTCCAATGAGGGCAGGGGAATTCTCCTTACCAGCCGTCATATCTGCATAACCTTTTAACAAAACACCACCCTAGGATTTGCATTCTCTGTGTTTGTATATGTTGTAGATATGTAGAGTACATCTGTTCCCACCGATTTGCTTTACAAGGTCCCCCCAAGTCTCAGCCTCAAGTCTCAGGGATTTTGGTTGCAGATGAGCACCTTCCCCTTCCCCAGAGTCAGGGGCGAACCCTGAGTGACTCAAGCCAATCCACTCTTCAGTGCTGTTGCTCACAATGCTCAGGGTGGCACAGGACCTAGGCAAGTCCAGTCAAAGTGACCCTGAGAACTTTTGCTAGGACTTTGGGTTACATTTGTTTGCTATAATAAAGTGCTACAAACTGGGTGGGTTAAGCAACAGAAATATATTCACAATTCTGGAGGCTAGAAGTCAGAGAACAAGGTGTTTGCAGGGCTGGTTTCTCTTGAAGCTGCTCTCCTTTACTTGTAGATGGCTGTCTTCTCCTCTCTGTCCACTTGTGGTCTTCTACCTGTGTGATTCTGTTTTCTAATCTCTTCTTGTAAGGACACTAGTCATATTGGATTGGAGCTCTCTCTATTCAACTCAATTGTCTATTTAAAGACCCTAATTCCAAATAGTCACATACTGAGTTATTGGGAGTTAAGACTTCAACATATACTTTGGGGAGGACACAATTCAGCCCATGGCACTGAGACAAGGTCAATTTTTCCTGGGAGCCATCCTAAGAGGTTTTCCCTTTTCCTCAACAATAGTTGTGTGTGGATGTGAGGTATTGAAAGGAAGCAGCAATTCTGTGACCTAGACGGATAGTGCAAGGTTCTTTGTGAAAACTTTTGAACTGTTATATCAAACCTCACCTACGGAGATAAATGAGGCTTTTCTGTTCCAAAGACCAATGCATTGCTTTTGTACTTACACTCATTTTTGTCTGTGCTACACCCATTTGGTTTTCTATTCATCACAATTAAATTATTCCTTACAGATGAAGCTCAGAGTGAGTTCATTGATCTAAAAATTTAATAATATATGGGATTTATATTCAAAGTTCAAATCACTTGTTCCCTGTACCACCAACTGAAGTATCTCTCTCTCTCTGAATTTCAAACCGGTCAAGATCCCTAGATAGCAGTAGGACACAGAGATAACATATAAATATAGCACAAATGAAAATACCTTCTTTTTCTTCTAAAGAAAGCAACAAAATAATACTCTAGGCTAGTAAGTACTCAGGAGGCAATTGAGAACAAGTGTTTCTAAATTTCACCACCAGTTACAATGATAGTTTTTTATTTGTCTTTGAATAAAGGTAGGCATTTTGCAGCCCACCAGCCTAGTCTTAGTCTTCCCTCCTTTTAAAAAAACATAAGCACCCCTCTGCTGTACACATAATGGTTCTGCCCCAGAAACGTGATCCCTAGAGAGATGTATATCGAAAGTGTGGATCCATCATGACTGTATATAACAGATCTTTTCAGCAAAACAATCCAAATGAGGAAGTAACAGCTATTCCTCTTTTATGATCAAGGCCAACTCCAGAGATTCATGCCATGCTGGTTAAGTAATCATTATTTCAGGGTTTATTTGTATTAGAGTTTTCTCCCAGCTTTTTGTGCTAAATGTGAAAGTTACCTAGAAAACTCCAAAGAACAAGATTTTCTGAATGATTCCCAATGTTCCTTTCTGCTTGAAAAAAAAAAGGGAAAGTGATTTTCATATAAATGCTAAAGCATTCTTTTCTTGATTCCTTATATCAAGAAATCAGTATTAAGGATGTTTCACCAAGAGTTACTATGCTTCCAAAATAACTGAGTTGAAGGGTCAAAGTTCAGAGCTACAATATCATTTTCTACAAACATTTTCTATTTCCCTGTTTATGAGAAAACATAAACATGAGAAAAATTATAGATGGGGCCAGCTTATCAATAAAGATATATTGTTAAAATTACATCATCAATATTGAGAAGTTGCACATTAGAAATTACTGTCAAATATAAAAACAACTCCAGAGGACAAGGGATTTTGATGGACGACAACACTCACAAACACACATTGCAGTAAAACAAGCGTGTTAGTCACTGTTCTTATTCTTGGGTTTCGCGTTGCAGAGAGGTAAGTGGCAATGAAGTGGAGTTTTCTTGTTCTCAATGGTAAAGAAGAAAGTTGCCTCCTCCTAGGGTTACTCAAACATTTTATTTATTCACTTCTTGCCCTAACAAGCCCCTCTCTCTTCTTTCACCCCAGGTCAGGAGCCTTTGCCCCCAGCCCTCACCTTGTTCCTGCTTTAGTTTTTAGTCAATGGCCCTGAGATTGTCTCATCTCTGTCTTACCCCAGTCAAAAGTGAGCATCATCCTTTCAAAAGTGTCTTTCAAGGAGAAATTGCACGCCACCCCAACATTCCAACACAACAGGTTTAGCATATTTTTATAAGCAAACATAGGACAAAAGGGGGATATGGATATTTTCTCTACAGCCACAGTGTGGGCATTAGTTAGTCATCATTCTTCAGAAAATAAAAGTCAGCTTATAGAGAAAAATTGCAGATTACATCTGCCTCTCAGTACAATTGAATTACACTGTTCAATTGCAGATCTATCTGGCCATTCACCACAAACTCAGATTAATGCTTGGGCTTTCTTGCTTTCCCTGTTTGTTGAAATGTCTCTTGCAAAGCCAGCTGTGAAAGAATTTCCTCTAAAGTTTAATTCAAAAATAAAACAGCTTGTAAATGCTTTTCAACTTTTAAGGGTAATTCCCCTTATTGCTATCCAGTAGACTAAAAAAGCCCACTTACCATGAAAATTTTACATGTTGAAAATATTGCCTATGGTTATGTAGTGAAGATCTTTAAGTAAATAACTAATGTTGAACAAGTAAGACATTACAAGATAAAAATATACATATCATGGTTTCTCTAGTGGCAATGCAATTTGCTAAGGTGGTTTTTTCTTTCTTTTTAACTAGAGAGAGAAAGCAGCACTGTCCAATAAGAAGATAATGTAAGCCACACATCTTGTTAAATTTTTTTAGTTGCCATATTTTTTAAAAATTGAAAAAAAAGGTTAATTTTAATAATGTATATGACATATTATATTTAATTCATATATTATGCATTCTATCCAAGTAATATAGTATATTACATTATATTATGTCCAAATATTATATCATATTATATCCAAAATATTACATTTCAAAATATACTCATATAAAAATATTGATTAGATACTTTATGTTCTTTTCTCATACTAAATAGTTGAATCTGGTGTATATTTCACATATCACATCTCAATTCAAACTAACCATATATCAAATGCTCAATAGCCCCATATGTTCAATGGCTTACATATTGGACAGTGACAGCATAGAGATATGTTTTGTATAGTCTGATTTACATGAGTGTCATTATAAGTCACCATTTTATTTATTCACTTCAAAACTTTTGACTTTGATATGCCTGTAAGAAAAAGCACTGAGAGAAAGAAATCCTTATTTTTATCTTTCTAAATAGATTGCAACTAACCATTCTGAATAATTAAATTTATTATTTACACTTTAAAAAATATGTCATTAGAGTTATTAATTGCTGGCTCCCCAAATATTAGCAACATAATCTTGAAAGAAGATAAAGCTGACTTGCTTACCATAGTAATGGAAAACTCCACCTTACCTTTGGTAGCATCTTGGAAAGAGGAAAGCAAAGTCAAAATTTATTGAAAAAGGAAAGTTTAGTGTAAAGTAGATCTTCCAGTGCAGAGACTTGATTAGGAATGGTAAGGATCATGCTATAAAAGTTGAGGATTGGTGGAATCTCTTGAGGCAAGGGATTCAAAATCTTTGGCAAAAACTATCTGTTGATGCTTTCTATTGAAGGATAGATGATTATCTCAGAAAGTTCCTATGATGAACAATCAGGATATTTGCCTCGGAAAGACTCTCCTGTAATAGTCCAGTTATGCTAATGAAGATAAGGACTACATCATGTAATCATGTTGATGTAGACAGCAGTGGGAGGGAGGAGAAAATAGTTTTTATTCTCAGGTGCTTGTGCGCTTCTGTGTGTGTGTGTGTTGATTGCAGTATAAATTGATGTCCAGCAGAGAGGAAAACCATCCTCGTTTACACACCTGACAAGTCTGGGAAATATTTACACAAATAAGCTTGATCTTTGCATGGCCACTCACACATAACCAAATATAGAAAATCAAGTAATCCTATATAATAAAGAGGTAATATGCAAATTGACCATCACTCCAACATACAAGATGGCCATCCCCATGTGGTCAAAGATGGCCGCCCCCATGTGGACACAAGATGGCCGCCACAAGATGGCTGGCAGGGGAGGGCAGTTGTAGGCAATCAGGCCAGCAGGGGAGGGCAGTTGGGGGTGACCAGGCTGGCAGGGGAGGGCATTTGGGAGCAACCAGGCCGGCAGGGGAGAGCAGTTAGGGGTGACCAGGCTGGCAAGGGAGGGCAGTTAGGGGTTACTGGGCCAGCAGGGGAGGGCAGTCAGGGGCAACCAGGCTGGCAAGGGAGGGTAGTTAGGGGTGACCAGGCCAGCATGGGAGGGCAGTTGGGGGTGACCAGGCCTGCAGGGGAGGACATTTAGGGGCAACCAGGCCAGCAGGGGAGGGCAGTTAGGGGCAATCAGGCCAGCAGGGGAGGGCAGTTAGGGGCAACCAGACCAGCAGGGGAGGGCAGTTAGGGGCAATTGGGCCAACAGGGGAGCAGTTAGGAATTGATCAGGCTGGCAGGGGAGTGGTTAGGGGGTGATCTGGCTGGCAGGCAGAAGTGGTTAGGGGCAATCAGGCAGGCAGGCAGGTGAGCGGTTGGGAGCCAGCAGTCCTGGATTGTGAGAGGGATGTCCAAGATTGGAGAGGGTACAGGCTGGGCTGAGGGACACACACACACACACACACACACACACACCCGTGCATGAATTTCATGCACCTGGCCTCTAGTTATAGAATAAATCAGTAAAGTATTTAAATAACACTGAGAAATCTACCCTTGAATCCCAATGATCTAAGTCAAATGCTCACATATTTGAAGTTGTCTTCATTTGCCCTACATCAAATATTTAGAGAGCTCCTACTGTGTTCTACGTAAGCATTGTGCTTTCTTCTCTGTGAATAAGACACAGCAATCACCTGTCCTCAGAAGACTAACATTAGAGTCAGAAGATGTATTTAATTTTTAAAAAGAAGCAATATAATTAGAAATTGGCATAGGTGTGCTCTGGCAAAAATGGGAAGGCACCATAATGTTGGGGATGAGGAGGTGCTGAAAAGGATTTTTCTAAGGCATCACTGTTGACTTGTTTCTGAAAGGCAGAGCAGGAGCCCTCATGGGAAGGAATACTTTAGTTATTTGTGGCAGAGGGTTCCAATCTTGGAATAGCCACGTACAAGTATCCTAAGGCAGGATAGGATTGAGGATGTTCAGGAAGCAGAAAGAAAGAAGGCTAATGTGGCTAAAGTTGAATAGGTGCAGAAAGGATTGGTACAAAATTAGTCTAGAAATTTTGGAGGAGTCAGATAATGTCAGGCCTTGTAAGCAGAAGTGGCTCCATACACAGGGTTCTGACCTCCTTTTAATCTCTGCTGTTGTTTTCTAATAATAAGTTCTCAATAATTTTGAACAATGAGCTCCTCTGTTTAAAAAGTATTGGCACTGAATCTCATAAATGATATACCTGGTCCTACAGGTAAATTATAGAGAGGATTTCAATTCTCACATTGTATTATGTTAGGTTGTTTTCTCTTTCCCACATTCAAGAAACCTGGAATTATCAGTTCAGGGCTGATGTGCTCTCTATGGTATCACAGCCTCTAATTCCTTCTAACTTTTTGCTCTGCTGCACGGGCTTTCAATACCAACAGCATCCTAGAGGCCAAAATGACTGCTGGTTCTCCAGCCTTTGCAACCTCTTCCCAGCCATGAATAAAGGTCATCTACTGAATTACCATACCATTTCCCTCTACCTCCCATTGACTAGATCTAGAAAATGATCATATGTAGCTGCAAGGCAGACTGGGAAATGAAGTCTTTATATCAGAATGTCATGTGCCCAGCTGAAAACTCATATTTCTTTTTCCATTTAAAAATAAAAAGCAGATTTAAGGAACTATTGTCCACTCTGTTGTACACTCTCAATTCTTTCTTTGACCTTAAAAAAATTATTCTATTCATCCATTCAACATTAATCCACTCAAAAATTTTACTGAGGGTCTATTTGTGCCAAACTGTATATACTAGTGACTGAAGAGAGAAAAATGGTTAAGAGATGGAGTTAAGAAGATAATATAGGGGGAGGGAGAAAGACCACAGATAATTAGAGTACAACATCACAAGTACCAAAATACACTGTTTAAACATATACGGTCATGAATAACCAACTGCAGATATTGATAAAGCTACACAGAGGAGATGAGGTGACTTGTATGTTTGATTTTACAAGGAGAGGTTAACAAAGAAGGGGAATGTGTTTCCAAGTTACACCTTGTACCATGAAGTATGATTTGGAAGTAATATGTGGGATTTCTACAGCTCTGTTACAGTTATTAGTCAGACTTGATAAATAAAACATGTCCCAGCTGGTCATTTGGTTAAGCACTTAGTGATTTCGGGACTACAGGTCCCCACACAACTGTTTGGGCTGAAGCCATCAGAGCCCATGGTGAAGCGATGCTGAGAGACATGGATGGGCTATGTTGCTGCTTGTCCGCCTGCAGGCATGACCTCAAAGGCAAGGAAACACACCGGCTGACAGAGAGTCGGGCACCGCCTTTATGTCCCATTTCTCTAGTCCCCCCACCTACCCAACTGAAAAACCCCCCTTATTTCTCTCCTAGGCCCGTGGTCGGCAAACTGTGGCTCGCGAGCCACATGCGGCTCTTTGGCCCCTTGAGTGTGGCTCTTCCACAAAATACCACGGCCTGGGCGAGTCTATTTTGAAGAAGTGGCGTTAGAAGAAGTTTAAGTTTAAAAAATTTGGCTCTCAAAAGAAATTTCAGTCGTGGTACTGTTGATATTTGTCTCTGTTGACTAATGAGTTTGCTGACCACTGTCCTAGGCCAATCCTATTGCACCAGAGACCCTATTAGCCAGCTCCCCAGACGTTCTGGGATTACAGGGGGAAATTTTGCCGGGTGACACCCCCACCAACTTTGGGAAACAATTCTCATACCCAGTAATGCTTTGCTCATCTTTTCCCAGAAATTAAAAAATAATAATAATAATAACAATAGAGGGAAATGTTTGGCAGCAATGTCAAGCTTTGAAGAGCAAAGCAAAGGATTCATCCACTTGGAAAATACCAATATTTTGAGACTTTCCTGAGTTCAGATTCACTCCCTGAAGCCACGGTCCTGCGCCCACTGCGTAGAGGCTGTCCCTGTCACTGCGTGACCCTCCTGGCAGCTGTTTCCTTCGGGAAGGAGAAGAGAGCTCTGTGATAAATCACATCCGCAAGATGTGTTTCATATGTCAAGCACACACTGCTTCTAAATCAAATGCTGATACATGACTTCTTCTGTCAAAAGTAAGCAGAATGCTGTAATTTATAATCATCGTGGAGCACACTGCAGAGAAAATGAAAGCAGACCATTAAATTTTAATGCCTTTTCAGCTCTCTGGAAAAAGTGTTTCTGGCCACGTTTGAAGCAGGGTAGTGTTTCTGACACCATTGTGCATGCTCCCTTCCCCCAAAAAACAGTTTGTGTTTGCCAACATTTTTGGAAACTAATTGAAAAAATGATGTAGCTGTCAAAAGCCGCCATCCGTCAGGAAGTTCTCCTGAGCACGGAGGTGACGGCAGAAGAGCTGGGCCTGTCTAGTGCCCCCGTCCCTCCCCGCTTTTCCCTTTTTAACAATTGTCTGTTGTTGTGCAAGCCAGCTCCCCCACAGCAGGGCTGCGAGCAAATATTCATTGGGGTGTCATCTCCGCTTAGACTCTCGCCCTGCACACCTATTCATCTGTGTTAAGTGAACAGCAGCATCAGCTCAAATTAAGCTGGCTTGAAAACAGCCACTGTTAATAATTTCTGCTGTGATTCAACTTCGCTTTGGCTAACAGGTGAAGATGTTTCATAACGGAGGCAATTACAGCTCTGAGAGCACTTTCCCGCTGCCTGTTTAATCAGAGGAATGGAACCCTGGCTCCTTCAGCGGGAAGGGCCCGCGCAGCCACCGCCGGCTGCATTTGTTATCTGCGAGATTGAACAAGCTGCCTGCCGGGGACAGATGCTTAGTGCGGTGATTAGAATATAAAGCAATGGCAACGGCTGAGGGGATTGCAGTCAGTCCCCTTTATCTCAGCTTACTACAGGCTCTCCTGGTCCGATAACCAGTCTTCCAAACCGGCCTTTGTAGATGAGAAATCATAGGTATATCCATGCATGAAGACTCATGCATATTCATTTATCTCTGCCCTGTGTGAATTTTCCCATTTAGACTGCAAACTGTTTTTAAACAAATAAGGAGGGGTGTTATTCCATTCTATGCGAATGTAGTTCCTTTCATCAGTGAATTTTTAGGACAAGGAATATGGCAAGGTGCAGTGTTAATCAGTACAATTAAAATGCTAGCCAAATTATCTTTTTAATGTTCTCAGATTGAAAAGTCTAATGGTTTTACTAATATTTAAACAGCTTTCATATTTACGTTTTTTTTAAAAAAGATTAGTGAAAACTTCAAAATATATAACCCTAGGTTTTTTACTTACGTTGCAATGAAATAAAATTGAAATGATGCGTATGTTTTGTTACTTTTTATATTATAGAGATAGTGTATTTCCTTCTAGAGGAAAATCTATTATTCTAGCACAAAGTAATTTTTCATGCCAACTCTGCATAACTTTAAGTTATGGTAAAAAAAAATCAAAAAAAAACAAAAAAACATAGCTGTGTACTTCCTAATTGTGGGGATTTTTGAATAGTTTATTTCCAGCCAAACATTTTTCTTTTCCTGCTAAAAGAAAATCAAGCAGTTTAAATTGAATTTTTATTCATTACAATTTCCTGAAATGTAGTTCTTAATGGTTTCTGATGTGCCTAGAGGCATGAATCTTAAACTACATTTTTTCCCCCAACCAAAGAACTAGAGAAATGAAAAAGACCCCCTTTTTTGTTTTGTTTTGTTACTGGTGTTACATTTCCATTGTATACATTAATCTGCTTTCAGGGTATTTTCCTTCTATGTATTTTCCATTGAAGGCCTATAATGAAGTCCTTGGTAGGTTATTTTAAACTAGAAGCCCGGTGCACGAAATTCGTGCACGGCGGGGGGTTGTCCCTCAGCCCAGCCTGTACCCTCCCCAATCCGGGACTCCTGGAGGGATGTCCGACTGCACGGTTAGGCCCGATCCCACGGTGGGATCGGGCCTAAACGGGCAGTCGGACATCCCTCTCACAATCCAGGATTGCTGGCTCCCAACTGCTTGCCTGCCTGCCTTCCTGATTGCCCCTAACCGCTTCTGCCTGCCAGCCTGATCACCCCCTAACCACTCCGCTGCCAGCCTAGTTGATGCTTAACTGCTCCCCTGCCAGCCTGTTTGCCCCCAACTTCCCTCCTCTGCCAGCCTGGTCACCCCTAATTTCCCTCTCCTGCAGGGTTGATCACCTCCAACTGCCCTCCCTTGCAAGCCTGGTCCCTCACAACTGCCCTCCCTTGCAGGCCGGGTGCCTCCCAACTGCCCTCTCCTGCTGGCCATCTTGTGGTGGCCATCTTGTGTCCACATGGGGGCAGGATCTTTGACCACATGGGGGCAGCTATATTGTGTGTTGCAGTGATGATCAATCTGTATATTACTCTTTTATTAGATAGGATAGAGGCCTGGTGCACAGGTGGGGGCCAGCTGGTTTGCCCTGAAGGGTGTCACAGATAAGGGTGGGGGTTCCCTTGGGGTGTGGGGCGGCCTGAGCGAGGGGCCTGTGGTGGTTTGCAGCCTGGCCACGCCCCCTGGCAACCCAAGGGGAGGCCCTGGTATCTGGAATTTATTTTCCTTCTACAATTGAAACTTTGTAGCCTGGGGCGGCAGCCATTTCTGGGGCGGCAGCCATTTCTGTAGCAGTTAATTCACCTTCTACAATTGAAACTTTGTAGCCTTAAGCGGGTGAGCCCGGCCAGGGTGTGTGGAAAGCTTTGCTTCCCCTGTTGCCGCCGGCAACCCTGGCCTGCTCTCTCAAGCTCCATTCTGCCACCATTTGTTTGAATTTGTTTACCTTCTATAATTGAAACTTTGTAGCTTGAGTGGAGGCTTAGGCCTGCAACGGCTATGGAAAGCTTGGCTTGCTCTGTTACCTGGGAAACCTTGCTCTCTGTGGCTGTAGCCATCTTGGATTGGGGTTAATTTGCATACTTGCCCTGATTGGCTGGTGGGCGTGGCTTGGCTGGTGGGCGTGGCTTATGTAGCAGAGTGATGGTTAATTTGCATATTACCATTTTATTAGAGAGGATGAGCAATTAATTGTAGAGTTGTGTAACCCCAAACTGAGCATGTTGTCTACAAACAGCAAAATAGCAAATAGGATGGGAGCAGGGCAGAGGGGAAGAGGTTAGCCATAGGCTCGCTTTTACTTAGAAATCTTTTAAGGGCTTAGGAATTGGTTATGATTTCATAACACCAAGGTTATACTAAGAGCAGTCTATTTCTATCTAGGTTTTTCAGTGGTGATTGTAGTCTTCATCAATTATTCAGTAGCCTTTGAGGATTGTGTGTGTGTGTGTGTGTGTGTGTGTGTAAATACGTGTGCTTCAGTTGTGGGGTCACAAGAATAAACAGAAAGAAAAAGAATGATAGAGTTTATATTGCTAAATATCCGAGTCAAAGCTGTGTTTAAAATGCCTGCTTAACAATATAGCACGTTGTCTTTTGCAAGAGCCATTCTTTCTTTAGCATCACCCACCTAACCCCACCTTGGAATAGTGTCTGTAAGAATCCACTGCCCACTGAGTTTTCCCCTGACAATTGCTGTCGCTCCTTACCCTTGAAGCTCTGAAAGCCTGTGTAACATTAGCCTATCTAGCCCAGTGAAAATGTCTTTACAGATTAGTGTAATGTTAATACTGCTGGCTCCCTGCTTTTGACCTGAAGTGGAATACATTGCACTGCTGGAGCAGATGGAATCAGAGTTTCATTGGGCTGCAGAGATTGGTTGGCCGCCTGCCAAAAGTGCGGTGCTGGTGGTAGCGCAGGCTGGGGCTCAGAGGAGCGGGCTTGAATCTATTCTCTGCTCTTGGAGAGAGAAAAACAAAAGTGTCACATAAGTTTGTGTGGAATCAAAATACATTTGTTAAGATCATTCATCTGCAGATGTTTACCCAGTGTTCGAAACGTAATTGAATCTTTTGGTGTGAAATGGAGACATCTTTATTCAGTTTTGCTGAAAGACATGAGACAAAAGCCAGAGCAAAGAATGAAAAAAAAAAGAAATTATCTGAACTCCATTTAACCTTCCAGTTGAATGCTGATCTCACCATAAGAATACAAATGTGTACATGTGGAGTGTTTAAAGTCTGTCTCCCTTTTTATGAGTGCAAGTAGATCTTAGTCTGAAATAATAAACCGAATGCATAAATGGGGGGAAAAGAGCTGAGTTATATAAAGCAAAACCATTATCCAGATAGTTCCAAACCAGGATCTAAATCTCTGGGGGGAGTGAGGGAGAGGGAGGGGAAGATCTGTGTCCCAAATTGTCCATACCCGTCCTGTTGTTGACTGCATCATTTAGACAAATGTTCCACACCCTGGAATCATATTCTTCAAAAATAGATATGGTTGTTGATGGCTTCCTCTCACCTGGAGCACCAGGAGCATTGGTTAAAACATTTTAATAACAGTAGCTAAAAAACATGGTTGTCAGATTCAGCAAATAAAATATAAGACACCCACTTAAATTTGAACTTCAAATAAACAACTCATGATCTTTTAGTATAAGTATATCCCAAGTATTGTCTGAGCCATGGGGCATACAATAATTGAGGATATACTTATACTAAAAAATGACTATTGTCCATCTACAATTTGATTGGGCGTCTGTATTTTATCTGGTGCCGTAAGATGTACACTTTATTGTCTTACTTTTTGAATGTGGTAAGTTCCGCCCCTCCCCACATATGTACGCATGCCCCTAACTTCCAAATAGCATGCTTTATTTTTATTTATCCATCAGGTTATTTCTAAGTTTATTTTCATCATATTTTCGTCTTGAGTACTGCCTTTCCACAGCAGTAAAACATATGCTGTTTGCCGCCTAAGTAGATGGGTAATGTAAGCTGTGATGTGGAAAGGAGTCTTCTCTTATCCGTTCCCTCTGAGGGTGTAGTTACAGAAACATATATATGTGCTTTTATCTGTGATAAGAGCTGCCATCTGCTAGCTGCAATGTGCACAGCTTACCGTCTGAAGTGCTTATACACATTATGAAAACACACAGCTTTTGTGTATGTTAAGAGCACATATAGACAGTGTTCTAATAAACCAGAATATTAGCTATTTGAACCTGTCAAATAGATGCAAAATATAACCAAAATTATGCCCTAGAGCGATTAGAGCTGACCCATTGCCATGTATCTCCTTATGACCTTTTAATGCTGCATTATTTGCAACCTCTTCCCCCGAGATAATTATTTTAAATAAATGGAATCTTTTTTGTGAGAAAAGGCCTCGGCTTCCTTCAAGGAGCTGAAGCTCTATGCCAGAAGTTCCCAGTCTCTCAGCTGTGTGGTGCATCCATGTGAGCCACAGGACAGACTGGAGGCAGCGCAAACAGAACGTATAAATTTGAGTTCCTCTGACCTTTCATCCAGGAGAGTTTGAAGAGGAGTGCACTAGGAAGGCTGGTTTGTAGCTGCCTGGAGACTGATAAGCTGTAATAAAGGTGCACTCCGTTGCAATTCATCTAAAGCTTCCATTGCTATCATCCTCCTTTTTCGATTTTTGTTACCTCGAGTACTTATCTAAATCCCTTTCAGTGCCAGCTCGAATGCACTGTGTTCTCTCCAGCTGTGACCGGGCTGTCTGTGTGCGTCCGTGTTCTGCAGCACACACTCTTTCCCTTGTTTGACAAGAACCAGTGCCAACACCTAATTAAGGATAAGCCACAGAGCTCTCGGCTTTATCTTTGTCAACTGCTCCATTCCTAGCTTTCTGCCTAGTTGAGTTTTTAATGACATGAGCAACAGTTGGGTTCAGCATTCCGCAGGCCCACGCGTTCCCCACCTCAGTGACTCACTGGGGCACATAGCAGCAGCAGGAAGGTGCTGGCTCTTTGTGCCCGGTGCCCTGTGAACAGCACAGAGAAATGTGGCCGCACTGTTGTCTGTGTGTTGCCTGCCTGCCCACTCCGCACACACAGTGGGGATGTAGAGATGTGTTGGAGAGACAATTCAGAAGGTGTCCCTTCACAAAGGTTTCAAAAATTTCCAAGCACCTGATTTATAAAGAAACGGCCCATCTGTCTCAATCTCATTCCATATTGTATTAAACATTCTAACTCAATTTTGCAAATGTAAGAGTTAATCATTCCCTGAAACTCTGGCAAAATCAGATTAAAATGTGCGATACGAGCTTTCAGGTAGCCAATTAGCTCTGTGTTTAAATTTTAAAGTGTGACACCTCCATATACTAGTATATTGTATAGTTGAGGTGGAGAGAGCATGTGCAGAGTTGTGTTTTAGTCTCTATACTTCTCTATTATTCTCAAAGTGCAATCCTTCTCCTAGGAAGTAGTTCTCGCTCTTCGTTTTAAATCTGTGCATTTGCATTTCTCCTTGTTTCCTGGTTGCTGGCTGAAGCGTAATGCTGTGAATGATCAGGGAAATGTCACAAGGCATAGAGCTGTCCCAAGGCAATATGAGTCTCTGAAAGATCCTTAAAATAAAAAATATCCAAAATGCTGAGATAATTGTGTGTATCACTGTTGTGTGATTGTTGACCATGTCAGAGGCACCTACATTCAGTGGGAAAGAAATGGATTATTTGTCCCATTTTCCATTGTTACTTCATTTTAACTTTATGTTTCCTTTAAAATTATGCAATGTCTTTTGACCAGACTGCAAAGAAGCATCTCTTTCTTTAAATTAACCTGGATGTTTTTACTCCATTCAAACTATTTATTTTTAACTCTTAATTCTGTATCACAGATAAAAGAAACAAACAGTATTTTACCTGCAGACAAGGAGGGGTTAAAATATTCTATAGCAAAAGAAGACAATAATAGTCCATGAGACTATTCAATAATTTTATTTCACAGACATTCCTAAATTGGTCCCTATGTGCTCCATAATGTGCAAGGTGCAGAGTAGATAAGAAACATGATAATCCCTAAATGACAGGAGTTTAGAGTCCAGTTAAAGAGGTAAGGCATTCTATATTTAATATCTCTCTATATGACCTTTGGAAATAGTAGTAAATCTCTACAAATATGTTTAGAAGACTCTCAAATAGGATATAGTTGTTGCCCTTCTTTCTGAGTTGATGAATTCAGCCCTGTCAACAAAAATGAAATGAGGAATCGAGTCTCTTATCCACATAATTTAAACCAAACATTTGCTTCTGCCCAAATTTTCTGAATACTTTAGATAAAACTTTTGCTTGGTGTTAAGTAAATTGAATGCTAGTTCTGTTATTGGAGAAAAACACGCCTTGTCTTCCCCTGTTGCTAGTGGGAGTGGGGCTCTTGGGGTACTGCTGGAATAAGCATTTCTGGAGGCCCCCACGGAGGATGAGATATGGTAGAAAGCTTTGTTTCCATGGAATTATATCCCTGGGTTTTCAAAGTCCTATTTCCCTTAGTCCAGTTATAGAAGAAGTAAAGCAAGGGTTTCAGTAAAGCAGAGCCAGTGTCCAGAGTTTTCTTTTCATGTTGGAACTGGGTCCGGTTCAGCATCAGGCCAGTTGCAGTCCATTAGTCCTTTGTGTGTGGGGTCCACGTGGCCATCGGCCATGTGGGTGAATGCAAGGAAACAGGAGCAAAAGAGCCCCACAAGCCAGGAGTCACGGGAAACACACCTAGAGGAACCAAGAGAGTGAGATATATATACATATTTTATACATACATATATATATATATATATATATATATATATATATATATATATATATATAGAGAGAGAGAGAGAGAGAGAGAGAGAGAGAGAGAGAGAGAATTTTTAATCTTTATTATTGAAAGTATTACATATGTCCCCCTTTTTCCCCTCCCAAATCTTTGAACCCTTGTAGTGGCCACACCATTTTGGCCAACCATCTCTGTCCCCGGTGTGATTTGAAAGACAAGTATCTTCCTATGCCATCCCTTTCCCCCATGTTTTGCAGGGAGCATGCCCATAATGCCTGGCCTTCCCTTTGCTTCTTTCTTATTATTAATAACTAGCTAATTACAAAGGACATCATTAACTTTATTTATGTACATGTTCCATTGAACTTCTTACCAAAAACTACCAATTATACCTAAGTTTAGTGTGCATAAAACATTTCTGTTTTCTAAGGAATTTCTGTTATTGCTATCCAAAGTACTTATTTAACATAAAGTAAAAAATTAAAATTTCTATTAAAATACATTTCCTAGCCCTAACCAGTTTGGCTCAGTGGATAGAGCATCGGCCTTCGGACTCAAGGGTCCCAGGTTCGATTTTTGTCAAGGTCATGTATCTTGGTTGCAGGCTCATACCCAGTAGGGAGTGTGCAGGAGGCAGCTGATCGATGTTTCTCTCTCATCGATGTTTCTAACTCTCTATCCCTCTCCCATCCTCTCTGTAAAAAATCAATAAAATATATTTCAAAAATATATATCCTACTTAATATACTATACCTGGTCTGATTAAACACATGTAAGAGTAATCCATCTATTTGTAAGGTCTGTCCAGAAACCATTGTTTTAATATAAAAGGTGACCTATTTGTTTTGCCAGACAAAACTGTGTGTGTCATGGGTCAATAATTAACCTCATCAATGTATATTTTTCCTAAGTCAGTACCTTAAGCTGCTTATACTCAAAAGTAAATGAACTGCATAGTGAAATATATTGCTTTAACTAAAATGTAGCCTCCTGTGTAGCTCATCTAAAGTTTTGGGGAATCCGTGCAAATCTTGTATAAGAGGAACACCAACATGGAGATGTAGGTTAGTTTCACCTCTGGCTGAATCTGATGTCAGTGTGGTAATTACCAGGTCCAGTCAATAAAACCTCTCCTCGGTATAATTGCAAATCCAGTACAACCATGACCAGAACTAAATTGCTTCAGAGCAATCAATAGGAATCTTCTGATTGTGTTCCCAGGCGTATGCATCAAATATAAAGAGGAAAACTGTCCATTCAAGCAAAAGGTCAATTTTATAAATAAAAAATACTATATAAAAGTCATGTTATGTTTTATGTCCCTTCCTGATGGAAGAGACTAAGTACACTAGTTAGTTTGTGCATGGACAGAAAGTGGGTAGCAAGAAATTCATCAGCAGACAAATAGCAGTGAAAGAAAAACAAGAATATTTTTGATTGAGAGATGTACTATGACTGAGGCTAAATAGCCAATTCAACAAACACCTTCCTTCTATTTTGAAATTGAACTTAAATCTAAATTCCTGTACTCTTTGGTGGTAAGCTTCTGTCATTAAAGGGGCTCATTCACTAATGAGTCCCATAAGTTGTAAGTTCCATTAGAAAATAAGATTAGAACTATTCATTTCCTATCCGAGGCCTGTGATAATATAGGTTACTTGAAAGGGTCAGTGTTCCAACTATTGAGGTCAGTGCTTCTTAAACCAGGGAAAAGAATTGTCAGGCAATGAGAAAGTTGGAATAATAAAGCTACAGAGCTAAGCAAAAAATAAAAATAGTTATTTGGTCATGATGAACTGAGTCTAAGTTATCTTGTCTCACATCCAGACAAATATGAGCATCTTTGGGTCTAAGAAAATTGGAACTGGGTTCCAAAGAGGTTGGTGATAATAATGCCATGAGGGTGAGTAAACATGAGAAGGCAGTGGCCAGCAGGAAAGGGAAGAAAGAGTCAGAAAAGGACATGGGACTGATAAAGAAATTTAAAAACCAAAGGTTTAGAGCCTTTATCATAAGACATTCTGCGTCCCTTGTTTAAAGGTATTCTTTGATCTTAACAAAGAAGTCTGGGGATAGTTGCTAAGTCATATTTGCCCAACTCTTCTTCTAGTAACCTCTCCTTCCCTTTTTCATATTTCTGGGGAGGGAGATTTGAGTTGGTTAGAACAATAAGCCATGATACCCTGGGTTCCGATGTCCTCAATGACTTCCCTTTAGCTAGTGAAGTTTCACACGTCTCATGATCGTGTTCTAGGCCTTCCTTCCATAACGTTGCCTTCATCCGCCTTTCCAGTAATGCCTTTTTGATCTTCTCTCCAGTACACCACACCATCTACCCTGTGTCGAAGGCTCCTCTGAGCTTCCACCAACTCTTCACAGTATCCTACCCATGCACATTGCATTTCACCATGGCATTGCCCCAGTTGTGATTGGAATTTTCTTCCTTCCTCCCTACCCACTGACATCCTACCCTTTCCTTCAGTCCCAGGGCAATGCCTCAAACCTTCCCTGGTCCTTCTGTTGCAAACATGCTTTCCATCAGTGCTCCCACTCCACTCAGACTCTGCATAGCTGTGTATCTCACTGAGTCATAATGGAATGAGAGAGGTATCAACAAAGGCTAGTCATGGCCAAGAATAGTAATAGTAATAACATGCCACTATTAATATAAAAGTTAGTTAACATATTGGCTGCATAATGAAGTCTAATTATACACAATTCAGAATTAACTATACCTAGAGCTGGCCCTCTCCTCCAATGAGGCCCTTGAGAAAGTAAGATAAAAAAACTATGGTTCCTAATTTCAAAAGTTCTCAAAGTGGAGGAACCTATTTTTTATATAAAATCGCTACTTTATGTCATTTAACATACCATATATAATAAAACAGAATAAACAAAAAGTGTATAAAAATGCTCATTAGCCTTGCACTGACAACTGTTTACTTTCAATGTGAAGCACATTGGATCTGAGGTCTTTCCACATGACTAAATATTTTCAGCAGATGCTAAATGAACGAGAGAAAGAGAAATTAATTTAAATGCTATGGTAATTTTCAAAGAGTCCAAAGTAGCTCCTATCTTATGAGAGCACAACATATATCACATTGAGCTCCTTTTCACCACCCAGCCCCACTAGCAAACAAGAATTCGACAGTTGGCATTTTTGCATTAAGGCATAAATGAAAATGGTGCAGTCAAAACAACCTAAAAGGCTGTTAAATAGCTGATAATTTCATCAAGATGAAAATGAATGTAGCTGTATTAGAAGCATAATGCTATAAACATTTCCAATTACCTCACTAACCCTTCTAGGAAGCTAACATGTTCTCGGAGGCCCTGCAGGAAGCAGCACAATGCAGCCCCCAGCCCCTCCATCACTCTGCCTTGGCGTCCACTGTAAGGGGACCGCATGGACTGTTGCCCACATCAGTTTTAAATTGCTCAAGCAATTGTTTCCTGTAGATTAATTTGTAATTCTAAATTTCCAGGGAATGAAATGTGAGCCTACCCCTCCCTCAGGCCATTTACTGAGCTCTAGCTTTCCTGTAATCCGAGGCTGAGTGCTCATACATGAAAACAGAGAGGGGCTCAGCCAGCACGGAGGCGGGGGGGGGGGGGGGGGGGGGATGAGAAAATCGGGAGGAGGACAGTGGGCCCAGCACAGCACAGAGAAAAAGAGCAATTGGAGAGAATGGGTGAAATAGGGAGGGAAACATGAGGAAGGTATAAACCAATAATTGCATCTTTATCTCCACCCTCCTCAACCTCAGCAGTATTCTTGCATTCTTACGCAATTGGCAGTTTCACACAGCTGTATTGTCCTCGCACTTTATGCCTTGTCTCACAAAACATAAATAAATAAATAATTCTGAAGCAAGATTTTGCAAAACTGGGAGACACACCTACAGTATTCGAAATGGATTGAGTTGTGTTCACTAGTTTTAATGAACTAGTTTGTCCTCTCCCCTCATTCAATATACAGGTCTGCTTTGCTTTGAAGCTGAATTATCTGTCACATAATGGAACAGTTTGGGTGCACGAGAGGAAATGAATTCTTCTAAGTGCAAAGCGTTGAGTAATTACTCCCAGGCAGCAGTTTCACTCGGTTAACGTTTGTTGAACAGCCGCTTCTCATAGAAAACTAAGCGAGACCCTGTATTCTTCAAACAGAATACTTTCCAAAAGTCCACAATTTAATACAGTGATGCGTGTAACCTTCCTTTGGGACCTACACCCTTTGGGAACCTGATTTTTTTAAAATATAGATCCTCTTCCAAAAAGCACATAAGCCTCACTATCAAATTGTGTATTAACACCGACGTTCCTTTACCAAGTCAAAATAAAAAACAGTCATGAAAATTTGTATTCTGCTGAGCTCACTAGAACTTTTCATGCAAATATTTATGGCTACTTCCTAAATGGAATTAAAAGCAATCCAAATGTGCAAAATCGTGTCAAACATAAATCTCAATAAGTACACAGTCAAAGTGTATCTTTAAGTGGACGTTGAAAATGTGAAATGGCCTTTGGCGTGGTCATGGGCATGTCAGTTTTAAGCCATTGACTTCCGCTCTTTGTTTTGAAGGCAAGAGATCTAAAAAACACAATGATATAATGATGGCCAGGAATCAGAAGCAGAGTTTCCATAGCACTATTTGCCAGACAAAGGGAGAGTTTTATCAAAGAATTCTTATGCTCCATCCATGTTGCATTATTTCCCTCATCTGCTTAGTGAATAAAACTACGTTTGGCAAGCTCCAAATCACCATTATCATCAATGTTACAATATCATTATGATTATGAGGAAAACAGAATAAAAGATCTATAAGGTTAGAGAGTATATCTGAATCATTTTCCACTGAGCCTCCAACCATGCCAATACAGGAGGTAGTGTGTCAGCAGAATTTGGGGAAATCCCTTCTTCACCAAAGGATGAACACCTCATAAGCAGACGCATAGCAGGCGCTCTGTATGCAGATCCCCAGACTTCTGTTTTAGTGGAAGTTTCACTGGACCAGGCATCAAGCACAGTTCCTAGCACACAGGAGGCATTCAAGCAATACATATTGAATAATTTTTATAAAGTAGAAAAGGAGTCCAGTGGTTAACCCATATTCACATGTTGTTTAGTTTCTGATTTTAAGTAACTTACTGGGCATTCAGCTACCAGTGAGATAAAAAGTGGATGCCACACTTGGGTAGAGAAATTATAAAAAATTGTGGATATTCTGTGCACTTAACTATAGTTGACTGCACAGTTGAGATATATAAAAGCTTGCAGAACATGAGAAGCTATTTAAAATACCTTCACGATTTTCAAAGCTCACTGGCTCTGAAAAATTTTCTTTTTGGCCTGAAAATAATGTGAACTGACCTTCTATACACACACATAGTTCCAGGTCTCTTCTTGCCCACTTTGTCCACCCCCCGCCCCTATACACACATAAAAATCTTCTTTGTTGGCTTCTTTACATCATAAATCACTAAAACGTTTTCAGCTCAGAACACTGGTTTTATTCCTTTTTGGAATACAGAGAAACTAGTGAGAGAAATAACATTTTCCCTGAACAAGTGAACCAGGTTCCTGAAAAGCTATGGGTGGTGCCAGAGCCAGACCTTGGAATGACAACCTCCAATGGACTGCTTGTCCTGCACGTGGCCACTTGGAAATGATGACGACTCTGGAGTTCTAGTCTTGGAAAGCTCTTAGGAATATTATAATTATTCCAGAAAACATCTCATAAGACTGGGACTGGAAATCCTAGGAAAATACAAGTCCTATTATAAGGTGTCCACTTAATTGTGTAGTCCTCTGCCTGTTCTTCTTCCATCCTAGATATAGGTGACTAGGTGTCTTTCTTCTCAGATATCAAAAAAGGGGTTCAAAACATTAGTTAGAGAACATGTGTCTGACATAGGCAGTCATTTTCCCCCAAAATGTATCCCTACTGAGCAGTGTCCTGGTGCCCTGCCAGAGCACCTCTGTCAGGTGCCCTTGGGAGAGGTACCAATCTCTTGTCCAATAAACTGAAGCCAAGTAGTACAGAGCAAACCAGTCTGTGGTAGGGAACCACCTGCAGCTTGGGTAAGGAGTTATCATTCTGATGTTCCTCAAAGTGAATTTCCCAGGATGTTAAATAGTATGATCTGAATTCCATCTAAAATATCAAAAATATTGTCTGTTTATGAATTTATTTTTAATTACAGTTGATGTACAATATTATATTAGTTTCAGGTGTACAACATAGCAATTACACATTTATGTGCTGAATATTTCCTTTTTTTTTTAATGAGAGAGCCTGACAGGTAATTTTTATCATGTGCCCAAAATGTAATAGGGTACAATGATACCATTAAGAGGCTTCTAGAAGAATAGGGAGACAGCTCTCCATTCTGTCCTGATATTTCTTTTGTAACCAACTCTGTGCCGTGTTAGTGATTTGCATATAACAGCCTCCTGGCACAAATTAAATGGAACAAGGTCCCACTGCAGCTAATAAGCTCACTGTAACAAGTCCCTCAACTTTGCCTGGTCACAGTGCTCAGCAGGACTGCCATATGTGGAACTAGATTGCAAGATAGAAATAACATTATTTTGTGCTTTCAAACCCGTACAACTCTATATTGTCTCTTTGGAAATAAATTTTGTTTAATGGCCAGTGATTATCTCCTCTCTGGCTTGCTAGAGTACCAGTTTTGTCTTGTTTTTGTTTTATTTTGGGTGGTGTGTTGTTTTTTAAAATCACTAGTGTTATCTGTACGTTGGAAGAAGAGCTACAATTAAACATATTTTGAACAGAAGAGGAAAAGGCAGCAGGGCTCTTTTGGCATCAGTTCATATAGCCTATCATTCCAAAACCTTTCTGGTTTTACACTGGTGTAATCAACCAATGTCAGCACAGCTGAGGTGCTGGGCTAATTAACTGTCCCGCAGAACCAGCTGAGAAACCTTGTATAAACTCCCTGGGAATATGAGGTGTTAGAAAGAAATTCTATCCAATGGAGCTAAGGAGCAAACCCAAATGTAGAATCAAAACAAGAAACAGTTGCCCTTAACCATCAGGTGATAGCATCATCAGCTACAAGATGTTAGAGAATTCTCAGAGTTGAATACAAGCCTGGTATCACAATAAAAATTAAAAACATGTAAAGAGTTCAAGGTCTCCTGCCTTTTCCTGTTTGTAGCAAAGCATTTTGAATTAGCCCCCATAGCATCTTTGAAGACAGCATTCCCACTCCAAAGATCCATTCTTAAGAGTAAAGCAGACCAACGTAAGAAAAGACTGTTGTCCCAAGAATGTGATGAGATGGGAGGGGTCATGTGTTCTAGACAGTAAGGGTCAAAGACCCAAAAGGTTGTGTGTAACACGGTACAGAATAAGAAATATATATATTTTTGTTGTTCAAAAGAAGAGAGGCTACAAGTGGCTTTAGGGTGTTAAGGAGTAGAAGACAGTGTTTTCATAAAAGTTGCTGTGTGCTATGTACTCTGGACTGCCACTAAAAAAAAATTTTCCTGGGAGAAATGGTGAAGGGGGAATTAAATTTATCTTAAAAAGCTAAGACAACATTATGTATCACTCTGCAGATGCTTCAGTTTAGGTCAAGCATGTCATGAGTACTAGAGGAAAAAGCAATTGCCCTTGTAAGGTCATTTGGGTTCAAGAATTCAAGAGTAGAGAGGAAAGGATGTGTTTTTTAAAAACTGAAAATTAATATTTTCATATTATGGGACAAAAATGTGTTACCTCCTATAACCATATGATTAATGAAGAGAGAGAGATAAGAAGAGGGCATATTGGGAGATAATTCATCTGAAAGCACAGGTTTAAGTTTAAAACTTGAAATGAAGTGTGCTGGTTTCAGGTCCACCTGAAATTAAGTACATTGAAATCCTGCCCCATCATCACTGTCTCCATCATAAAGAGAACCGATGTTACACCAATAGAGGACTGTCCTGGAAAACCATGCTTATGTACTGTACTTCTTAGAAAAGTGGTCCTAGGCAGACTCTCGGAACCAGTTAATAGTAGATCGAATGCTTGGATGTGGGAAGATTCACAATTAAAAACAAATAAGTCATCATCTCATTGATTAGCTCAGCCTAATTTACATTTTCTTTAAGGTCAGATCCATAATCATCAAAACTTTTTGTTATGGTATAGATTTAAGGACTCAGTGAGAAAAGGGCTAGACTGTTGTTCCCCCCAAAGACCCCTTTTTTGTTTATGTGTGTTTATAAGGGTTTCTATATGGAAATGAATAACTCAAGACCCATGGGTAATGGGAAATCCACTCATTAAACATATTTCATTATTTAAATGGTAGAATCTGGGTAACACTCAGGCTACCAAATAAGAAAAAGAGAAAATATATAAAGAATGAGACACTTGATTGGGCTGTGCTTGTCTAGAAACAACACCTAGCCAGTCCTGGCTCCTTAGAGTTGTAGATCACTAGGCCTGTGTCAAGATTGTAAAGGACCCCATGGAATGATGCAAAGTGGCTCAGATGGATGCTGAGTAAATGGTTGGTTTGCATTACAGCTGAGGAGCCTCAAGTATAGGGAACCTGCATCTTTTACAATGTGCTGCGAGCAAACGTGCCTGAGCATTGCCCCAGAAGGATACATTATTTTTATTATACCAACAGTAAACAGACCAGACCTCTGCCCCATAGGAAGATGATATCTCTGCCTTCCAAAGCTGTTTACGTTACAAATATCCCTAAAAAGACAGTGCCTCTACTCACAAGATGTATAGAAATGTCAGACACCAATGGAGAGTTGTCTCCTAACAGCCTGATTCTAACAGAGGCTGTTGATAGTGAAAGTCCTGCTCTCCACTGCTCATCCCCACCACCCACTGGGGTAACTCCAGGGTGGTAGCCAGAAAGCAAAATGTGGATGTAAGTCCTAGTCTTCTCTTGAGATCATGCAGGTCTGGGAGTGTCTTCCTGCCCCTAGACCCACATGCTGGTGTTAGGGAACCATTCATTTGACCTCCAGTCACATAAAAGGAGAACCAGGTCCATAACTCAGTCATTATATGAATTGCCTTCATATTGAGGAAAATGAATTAAAAAATCTCACCAGGTCTCCTTTTTCTGCTTTTCTCTCTATTTCTTTCATGAGGCAGAAATCACTCACATCCTTAGTCTCTTGAACGAAGAAGGGTTACATACTCTTCTATATAACTCAAAATGTCTGCTAACCCACTAATCAAACGCTTTGGGCTACAGAGCTCAAGAACAACAATTTGGAGCATCTAGTTTTAAATGCTGGTTTATGAGATGAGACTGCAACCAGATTCTCTTAAGAAAACAGGAAGCCAATTGACTTCTCTGTTTGAATTCCCTTGTCATGAGTGCTTTAGTGAAATGGAACAAGGGCGTGGAATTAGAGACTCAAATGCAACGCTATTACTACCTGCATGACCATAAGCACATCAACAGATCTAACCTGGGTCTCAATTTACTCATCTGCAAAATGGGGATAAAAATACCTATATCCTAGTGCTACTATGGGGATTAAGTGAGAATATATTTATAACACACTTTGCATAGCGCCTAGCTCTATAAAGAATTGTTGTTATTATTGACCGATCTGGTCACTCTCAGGAAGCCATACAATAACATGTGGTGAGTGCAGGATTTATTTAATTTACTGCCTGTCCTGAGGTCCATTCTCACAGTTGCTAGTAAATTAGAGTCAACTCCTACTCTGCATTCGCAACATCATGAAGATGTGCACTGCTGTGTGACACTCAATTTGACTTTGCTTCTCTGGTATCCAGCACTACCTTCGTTCACCTGAATAATGGAGTTGAAAGAAAGATGCCACTAAGCATTGAAGAGCTGCCAGGAAACTAGGTCTCCATAGAGCTCAATCACCTATTAATATCTTACCTAGGTCTTAGTGCAGGAGTGTGTGTTTTTTAAATATAAAAAGAAAATGACCATCCTTTTCAATTTCATATAACATATAGGATGATTGTGTTTTAAATTAAGGCCCTCTCCTAAGCACTTGAGTCCTGAAAAACTGTAGCTGATGTACACTAGAACTTGAGTTATTAGCACTGAAGTCTATAATATCACCATGTTCTTTACCCCTAATCTTTTACATCAACAAAGTGGTTAAAGCAGTAAGCCCCTTGAAGATAAAGAAATCAGGCTCAGAAAAGGTATTAAGTTTTACATTCAGTAAATTATCTCACCTCCATAGTCAAGTCATTAACTCTCTAGGCAGATATTTACTGAGATTCCACCATGAGCAAATTACTATCCAGGCCCCTAGTGATACCTATGTGATTAAGGCCTGGCAACTAAAGTCAGAGAACTTACTGCTTAAAAGAAGAGAGAACACAGCTTTTATTGCATGTGCCACCATCCGTGCACAAAGCTAGGTGTCCCTAAATACTATGTAAGGTAGTATTCTTTTGCTTTCATGTGACAGAAAATGTCAACTCACCTGGTTTGAAATGTAGAGTAAACAAATACATCGTGATCATCAAGAAACTAGAATCTGTAAGTAGTTAACACAGATAAAGTGCTTTAAAAATATTAGAGCTAGAAAACACTAATTAAATTTCATCTATTATTAATACCTAGCACACTTCTCCCTAGACTCTTAAAAGGCTATAGTGGACTTACATATAAAGTAAATGAAAGCAGAGTAAATTTTGCCTCTGAATGAGGGAGAGTTTTTACAGAGAAAGTTACATTTTAGCTGGTTCTATTGCATAAGAAAACTGCCGAACAGACAAGGAAAGTCTATGGTAGAGAGAGCGACGTGCAAGGCGAGGAAGCTTGAAGAGCAGAGTGACGGGCTCAATAAACTGCAGCTCATCTGAGCAATGGGATAATAAGGAGCCATAAAAAGAGCAAATCTATGTATTAAATGACATGTTTATGAATGAAATGTTAGGGTTACACAATAGTAGACTTTCATTAGATTCTTTGAGTATTTTATAAGAACATTATCAATTTTTTTAAAGATAGATAAGAAATTATATTGTACAATCAGGGAATAGCAAGCCATTTATTTTTACAGGAGAAATGGTGAGTAATGAGATGGAATTATAATTTAAGATCAGATTGCATGCTACACTAAGGACTTTGTTCCTTATGCCTTAGATGAAACCAGCATTTGGTAAACCACAGCCCATGGGCCAAACTTGGCCTGCCACTTGTTTTTGTAAATAAAGTTCTATTGGAACACAGCCGCTCACATTCATTTACGTTATGTTCTGTGGCTGCGTTTGCACTACAGCAGCAGAGTTGAATAGTTGTGAGAGAGATTGCATGGCCCAGAAACGCTGAAATGCTTACTACCTAAAGCTTCACAAAAAAAGTTTGCTGAATCCTGTTCTAGATAATAAAAAGACATCTAAATATGGAGTGGCATCATCAAATCTCTTTATTAGCAAGATAACACCAACAAAGCCTGGGAAGTAGATATGAGAATGTTAATTGTGGTAATTATGATACACATTTTGCTCTTTCTTATAGTAATTACACAGTATTTCTCACACCATCCTACAAGTAAATACAAGTCTGATTATATCCTTTAAATAAAATAAAGAGCAGGCCACTCAACTGTTGAGTAGTGTCTCCCCTTATAGCATATAAGCTCCCGGAGGAAGCTTACTAGTATATGTCTTGCTCAGTGGTCCATCTCCAGGACCAAGGACAGTGTCCAGCACATGATCAGACATTTATCTAAACACAGAGTTATGAAACAAATACAAAAAGGAATCAATGAATAAATAGATAAATGGAAAGCGCCTATGGCAGTGGAGACAGCCGTTCAGTCATACTGCAGAATCAGCCCTCCCAACTCTGTCACCTGCCAGTGCTTCAGGGAGTAGTGACTCACTCACATTCTTCCAAGCCATCTTTGGAGCTAGGAACCAGGAAAACCAACTCAGAATCTAAAGAATCTCCTAACCCAAGACTATCTCAACCTTCTGTATTCTACCTGAAGAGACTTATCACTTCCTTTATCCACCAGTTCGTGACTGCTGTCTAGCATGCCCCATTTTCTTCCAATTTCTCACATCTGGTTAATGTCTGCTGTTTAACTCCAAACAGTTTTTTGGGTCATCCCCATTGCTGAAGGAATTCTTCTCCCCTCAGCAGGTTACCCTCTCACACCTGTCCAGTTGACAGGTTTGATGATTGTCAAACATTGCTGTTGTATACTTTATACCTAGTTCTTAGGCTGATCTTTCATCTGCACCAGCCCTTGAAAGCTGACAGGGTGAATTGCTTGCTTTCCGGGCAAGCAATGTTTATCTCCCTTTAGATCTCACCATCTGCTAGAATTTGACAGTTCAGGTAAGTGCTTTTCTCTACCTCTTGCAGTTGCTCCTGCAGGTACTGCCACATCTCTGCCCTCTTCTTCAGACATCATCTCCTTGGAACCAATGGGGTTTATATTGAAGCTGATGGACGTGCCTGCTGCTTTTCTCCTTCCATGCTCTCTGTCATTCTTTGTATTGCCCAGATTCAATCTGTCCACTGAGGCCTTTGCATAAAAGAGGCAAGAACATCTGAAAAATCAGAATCAGCTGTGGCCTTTATTCATTCCACTTATCTTCTTGTTTCACAATACTTTTTTCTTAGTTTCTAAGCCAGAGGTGGCAAATGGTGGCCAGATCTCTTCAGCTTATCCTGAAAATGACTCAGAACCTGGAAATTTAATTAAACAATAGGAAACCTGTCTTCCCTTCCAAATTTGGAAGAAATAGTGCCCCCGAGGCTAGTGTTTCTCTTTGGCAAAAACAGGCAGGAGAGGATTCTCAGCCACACCTTCTGTACTGCTCATTCTGTCAGGGTTTCTCCAGCTTCGCCACTCCTTCAATCAACCTTTACATCTAATCAACACAAAGCCTTTATAGTTGCTGCATATGCCTGGATTTTATAGCACTGGAGCTTTTTCAAACTCCTGTGTGAAGCCAAGATTCCAAAGTCCTTTTAGAGAAGGGTCAGTAACTTTTTCTCTAAAGTGCAAGAGAGTAAATATTTTAGGCTTTGCAGGCCATCTGGTCTCTATCTCAACCACTCAGCACTGCCGTGTAGAGTGAAGGCAGCCACAGACAATGCTGAACAAATGAGTGTGGCCATGTTTCAATAAAACTTTACGTAAAAACACAAGCAGCCAAACAGCGCCGACCCATGCGCCATAGTTTTCGGGGCCCTGTTTTAGAGCATTCATATCTGGGTTTGAAACATGTGCAGAGCATCCACTCTGTATTAGCTATTAATTAAGGAATAGCAAAAAATATACTGAATTATTACATCAGCTGGTATTACATCTACTTCCATACCGATTAAATGAGTTTGTATATATAAATGTGTGCTAACAGGTAATCTTAGCAGCTCTAAATAAATGATTTCAGAGGGCCGTGGATATGTTTTCTAGGTTTTAAACATTTATGGCCTTTATGAACTCTAATCAAATAGTATATATGCACGACTACATTCTTTAAATGTTGTTTATAAAAGTAAATAATAGACCCTAATGAGACCAGTGCCTAAGTAACTCCCTGGTTCTAATGCAGTTCCCTTGGGAGCTACATTATCTGCTCCAAGCCACCGTGGAGCCATTTAGCATACTGTAAGAGAAGATAGTCACTCAGCACCCTCTCAGCAGCCATGTCCCCTGAGGCTGTCCTGGCACTGGGGAAAATCTGTCTCACATTTGTTTACCATTCTACATTAGTTACAATAATCAATACAGTCAAAACACCACTAAATCTTCCCAGAGATATTTCCTTATGAACTACTAAGTGCCAATGTCAGGCACCATATATGTGTTAGGTTTCCTGAGAATTAGAGAAAATATATACTATATAATATATTATAATTCTTATATATAATTATATTATTATAATTCTTATATGTAAATCTCTAATTATCAGAAAACTAATTTTATAGACGAGCAAACTGAGACTTAGATGTTAAGTAGCTAGCGGGTCCAAGTTCCACGATTTCAGTGTCTCTGCCTCTAAAGCATATTCTAATCACTATAATAGTACATTTTTTATATATTTATTCCTTCCCACACATGCACCAAAAAGAATAACGTTTTGGCTTTAGCACTTGATACAAGCTTGATGATCAGTAAATGTTTCTTGAATAATGAAGTTCTCCCCAAAATTTGCCACTTTTCATGAATCCTGTCTTAGTTGAAAATATCACCATTTATTCAAATATCCAAGCTAAAAGCCACAGAGCCATCCAACCCTTTATTTTCCTCACCTTTAGTTCTCCGTCCTATTGGTCACTGCTATGGTTAATTTTATATGTAGGCCCCACTGGGCTAGGATGCCTCAATATTTGGTCAAACAATTTTCTGGGTGTTTCTGTTGAGGGTAATTTTTGGATGAGATTGACATTTAAACTGGTAAACTTCGAGTATAGCATGTCGCCCTCCACAATGAGGGTGGGCCCCATCCCTTCATAGAACAAAAACTGACTCTCCCTACCCCTCCATCCCTGGGCAAAAAGGAATTCCACTAACAATGGCCTTCCAGCTTGAACTGCAACATCAACTTTTCCCTGAGTCTCCTATTGGTCCTGTTTCTCTGGAGGACCATGACTAATCCAGTGACTAAGTTCTTTAAATTCTTTCTGTAAAATATTCTTCACCATCCTCAGTGCCCTGTATCGGCTCAGGTCCCAATCTCTTAACTTATAATTAGTACTTTTGCTTCTATTTTCTCTAATTCCCACTCCGGAATTAGGTCAGTGGCTCCTATATGCTTGCAGAATCAAATACAGGCTCCTTGGCATGACATTCAAAGTCCTTCACAGACTGGGGCCAGCTCTCCTGACCAGCCCCATCACCCACTCCCAGCCACTTAGTCTCAACACACCAATCAGCAATCATGAACTTGTCCTGCTTGCACACCTCTGGGTCTTAAAACCTTTTTTGACTCATGTTCTGTGTTGATAAATCTTCTTCTAGACATCTGAGCAAGAGTTTCAAACACCAGGCATGCAACAAAGTAGACTTTTGTTCCAGCCTCTTCATTAGCGTAATCAGTGACTTTGGATTATGAATTAAAATCAAGAAAAGAGTTCAGCCTTCCCTAAGAATCCTTTCCTTATATCTGTGTATCATATAAGTCTACATATGCCCTTTAGACTCTATTGACACAGTGAACAAACAACCAGTTGAAAGTGAAACAATAAATCATCTGCTTGCTCAGTCAGCACATTGCCAAGCCACTTTTTGACTGCTTTTTCATTCGCCTGCTGTTTTTCACTTGACTGACACAATATCCCAGTTACGTGTTCATTGGGTAGCCTTTCGCAAAGAGATGATGTGAGACAGGGGCCCATAAAACTTCCAGGGTAATTCTAAAGTCTTTTGTTTCATGTTGTATTGAATTTCGTCAGACTGATTTCTGACTACCTGTCATGTATGTTTCTTTTGTTCATTAGGATGTAAGATTAGAGTTGCTTTAAAATTCCCTTTGGTGAATTGTTTAAACCTGTGAAATGTTATCAAAAGGTCACTGAAATACATGTACCAGTAGCTTTCAAAGTTAATAGACAACCTAGCCAATTCTATATCTGGAAAATGGCCCAGTTAAGAATCCAGATATAATACTGTCAGTATTCATTCATTCAGCAAAGGGAATTGAGTTCCTTTCCTCTCCACTGTGCTAAGTTTAGGAATATAAAAATGAATATAACCTACTCTCTACCCTTAAAGAGCTTATACTCAAAGCAAAAAAGACAGCCAGGTTAATAAACAACAGTTCTTTGTATCATAATAATGCTTATGAACCTAGAAGAAGGTGTAAGTAAACTTAGGGAGTGGTTGAGAAAGTCCTCACCAAAAAAGGAAATAAAAGTGGTTATGAGCTGAGTCAAAGGGTGTCACTTAGTTGAACATCTGGCTTGTTTTATAGAACTGATTCTCAAAGTGTGGTCCCCAGACCTAGGTCTTCAACACCATCTGGGAACTTGTAAGAAAGGCAAACTCAAGCCCCAATTCATACCTCCTGAATCAGATACTCAGAGGGTGAGTCCAAGCAGTCTGTATTTTAGCTTGCCCTCTGGATGATTCTGGTTCACACCTAAGTTTGAGAGTCGCTCATTCAAAGAAAGATGCATAGCCCCGCACGTTTAAAGAAAGATCCACAGCCCAGCACAACTGGTGTCTAAGAAGTGGGAGTGGGGGAGAGGATTGAGGGAGGCCAAGAGAATGAGGACTATAGACTGAGGACAGATTATGAAGAATCCTAAAGAACTTGCTAGAAAATTAAGACTTTGTCCTCTAGGTCATGGGTAGTTATTAGAGTGTTCTAACCAGGAAATTATGATGATTAGATTTGTGATTTTAGATAAATAACTGTGGCAGCAGTTTAGAAGATTAATTCAATATATGCAGGCAAGGGGAGGAGGGGGGGGGGAATAAGAGAGAGCTGTAAAAGTCCAAGCCAGTGGTATTTTGAATCTAAATTGAATATCCAGTGGCATTGAGAATAGAGAAGAAAAAAATGATTTTGAGAGTCTTTTAGGATGTGAAATCACCGGTACTGTTTTTTGACTAAATATCTAAATATTAGAGGAAGGAAAGAGCTTCATTTCCTTAATTGGTGGGTACATTTTATGTTTCACAAACTGACTGTCCAAACCACTTTAAAATGGACTGAGGAAGAGAAGAAACTTTGCAAAGTTGGTAAGTGAGGTGAGAGGTAAGGGGACACTTCAGGAAGAAATAAGTTTTGAGTTTTCAGTTTGGGTGTCTTGAGGTGTCTATAGTGAAGGTCAAGTAGAAAATTTATGTTGGTATTTTTTAAATCTTGCTTTCTTGCTATTTTCTATTTGACTTTTGGAGTACTCTAGTAAAAAAGAGATTACATATTCCGTATGAATTTCAATTCACAATAAAAATCCTGGATAAGAATTTGACTGTCTACATTACCATAGTCTCTTGATGGATCTCTTGGGGAGCAACAAGAGCAAATGGCAGCTCTGATCTCCAAACATGGTATCATAATTTTGCTCAGCTTGGAATTGTGTAAACAGGAAGATTACTGGTATAACTACTTGAAATTTTCTTTAACATATTTGTGTGGTCTGTGATTCTGAAGACTTTTCAAAATAATTCTGGGTAGATAACTAAAATATACAATTACAATCAAATAAGGAGAACATTTTTAGTATCAGACCTATTCATCTTAATATGATTCAGGGGAAATACTTTGAATGTCCCCATTTATATTCTCCAGATAAGCACACTGCAGCAAGTAGGGTATAGAATAGAGAGCCAATCATTTCAGCCACCTTAAAGTTCTCTCTGGAAGCCCATGTTGGCAGATTAACTGAGCCACCTCTGTAACTGGCTCATGCATGATCCAACTTTTCTCTTTTCTCTAGCCACCTCCAAAATTTATGCACTGGAGAAGGTGTCAAAACCAAGTCCTCTAAAATCCAAGTCCCTGTTCTCACAGTCAATAGAATCGAAAAAGACCCTAAAGATTGAAACTCTCCTCAGAGCAGTGCTGCTTACATTTAGAATTTGATGGCAATCCCATGACCACACAGAAAAGAAGGGCCTATCATTTCAACTACAAAGCAGGAGTGGCAGTTAAGGTTACTTAGTGAGCTCAGAGTTTGCTTCCTTAGCTATTATCTGCATGACCTGGGGTGAGTTACTTAGCCTTGTTTTTAATTGGAGGTGGAGGGGAATTCCTCCACTGATCTGTGGGAATAAAAGGAGCGAGAGCAGGGAAAGCTTTTGTATTATGCTCTCATATAATTATTAGCACAAGCATTGTTCTTTTCCTAATTATACTTGGAGGCTCCGGAATGAATCCTGGCCTTGCATACTGGACAGGGACCCACATCCTGAATTTAGAATGTACTCTAAAGAATTATTTCTTTAAAAGGGTCATATAACCTCCCATATATTTTAGTACTGTTGTTGTTTGTGCATTCTATCAAAAGTCCTCATTCATTTCAATATTGAAATGTAACATTATCTCCTGCAATGTTTCAGTTTATTGTTATTCACCTCATTTTTTAAAAAAATTTTAAAATGTCTATACAATGAGATGGTGAAATAATAACTTGTTTTAAATGCTTAATATCTATTGAAAGCACATATATTGAGTATGTACTCATGCTGGGCTTTGATGAATTTTTCCTAATATTTGTAAAATTTGAAGTATTCTCTCATCAAATATATCATTTGACTCTCAGAGCACTCTGGTAGGAAAAACTTACTCAGAACTTTCTTTTCCTCTTCCAATCTTAAGATTGAAAAACCTTAAACTTATTACTTTTAGATGTCCATCAGTTGGGTTCTGCTCATGGCTACAAATTGTCCCAAGCATTCAAAGTTTTAATTTATACTGCAAGAGGTTGCCCAATTCATTGTCATTAGCAACTGAGTGGGTCAACCTAATAGTCTGTCGAAATATGAATGTCTGAAGGATGTCTGTCCACGTGAAGCTTTTATTACTGTTCTCTCTTTGGGTTCTAAAGCATGCCTCCACCTTACAATTATCTGGAAGATAAATATAAAACTTCCTGGAGCTGGGCCTACTGAACATTTTTGTGTGGAAATTCATATTTTTAAAATCCCAAATTAACCTGTTGTAGAGATGGTTGCATTGACCCAGAGCATAACCAGTTCTCTTCATTCTGTGTCCAGAGATAAAGCAGGTTCCTTGCTCTGCAACTGTAGCCAACCTATTCTGGCTTTTCCTTCTTGCAGTTAGCCTACTTCTCCTTTGGATATGGCTGTGAGAAAAGAACCCACAGGCATATATCCTAATGGAACAGTAAACTCTAAAGTGCTATATCCCATTTCCTAAATATGAATATCATTAAATCAAAAGCTTTAAAACAATGTATTAAATCATGTCCTTCTACCATAGTAACTATTCTCTTTTTTTGTCTTATTTTTCTGTTGGAATTTGAGACCTGATATTTTTATAGGGGGGTGGGAATTCTTAAATTGAACTTTGTTACCATTTAAAGATAGATGTATTTTTCTGTTCTTATATGATCCATTTAAACTTACCATCAAAGTTAACTATGGACTCGTTTTGGAAAGAAAATATATCCAATAGACCATAATTCCCCAAGACCTTTATTTGTATGATTTCTACTCCTTGGGATCATGGCCTCATGACATGCAATTCTCAGTTCTGCGAGCCTCCCAGGAAATAGCATTCATAAAATCATTTCACAGCAGACTTCAATGCCAATCCAGCAATAAAATATTCTAGCACATTCTCACACTGAAAGCAGCCACAGACAACCACTGCTCTTTTCTTTTTACATTGAAAAGACATCTTTTGGTAAAGACATCAAAGATATCTGCAGCACAGACTAAATATCAACCCCTTTTAATAGAGATGTCATTGGATATCAAACTCTAATATAAACTAATTGGAACTTTAATAATTCTAGCTACTAGAGATTTAAGGATACTTTCAATACACAATCCTTGCAATTCATTTTTTTCCAAATAAAAAATAAAACTGGGGGGAATTCCCATCCAGAAAATGTAAGTGGATCTTTAACACACCTGGGTTCTTCACTCTTTCTCTCTTACAGCCAACTATGAAATCATCCCTATCATTGTCCTAAGGGGAAGAAAAATCTTCCACTTCACTTGCTCTCTGTTGAGTCTCTTTCCACCATGGATTCTCTATGCCATAAAACCCTCTAATTCCTTCCTCTCCCATAATCCCACCTGTTATTCCCCTTAGCTGTGACTGTGGTATATTTATATTAGTTATCCATCAGTTATACATCAAGTTCCACTTTCTTTGAGACAAGGAGGGAAAGCTGATCTGATACAAGACATTCAGAGTTTTGCAGATAAACTTTTTCTCCGCATATCTCCTATGCTTTCCAATATAAATCACAAACAATAAACAAAAAGCCAGGGTCCCTTTCTCTGACTTCACAATGCATAGTGCCCTCTGATGTTCTCTGTTGTTGTTGTGTGTATGTGAGAGGCAAGAGGCTGGGTATTTCTAATACATTTATCCAATTGTTTGCACATATAACCTGAATTTACAGCATAACTTCCAGTTAATTGTTCACCTTCTTATTCATTCTGTCTTTATCAACACAGTGTTAGTCACAAGTAGAGAGAAAACTATTAAACATTTTGTTGTGTCTGATGGAATTGGTTTTAAAAAAAAGGTAATCTTACAAATTAAGGTAAATGAGAGCTTTATTGAATATGTAATTTTGAGCGACACTGAGCAGCCACAGTATAATGGAAAGTCATGTGTACTGTGCATTGTAGTACCTGTTCTTTTATACTAACTGCTTGATAAATTTGGACACAGAACAAGCCTTTTTAGGCAGTGGTTTCTTTTTCTGCAAAATTAGCAGGTTTGAGTAATAGTCTTCATGGTGCTTAGAGATCCAGAATTCTGATTTGAAAAACTCAAAAGAATAATTTGTCATTATGACTTCTCTTAATACTTCCTTCTTACTCTAAAGCTAATCATGTTCTTCTTTGCTCTCTGATTGCTCATGTGTGACCCAAGTCTTACAATCCTAATAAGTCAAATTTAAACTCAGTTCCAAAGGTTTGATATTATCCATTCCTGCCTAATATCTGGCAATTGATTTTTGTTTCATCTCTTCAAGCATTTTTGCAAAAGGCTGAATAAATTGGATGTACATTTATCCAATAACTTAAAAACATTTATTGAATTCTATATTTTATTTCTCTTTTTCCCTAAAACATTTAAAAGCAAGTTGCCATTGAAGGAGAATATGTGAACCCAGAATATGCCAAATGTAGATGATTTTGACCTGAAAGTAATCAAAGTGCAACAGACTCAAGAAAAGAATTTTACTTCTCCCTTAACTATCTAAAATAATTTAGATGGCGACCTCACTGAGAGAGAGGGTTGGGGGCTATTACCAGAGCTAGCTTTTACCTGAATGACCTACCTGTATGACAGGACAAACATCTAATTACCAAACACCTGCTCTTCTTATTGTTCTGTAAATTACCCTCCTCCCCTTTGAATCCCCTGGTCCCTATCCCATTTCTTAGCTCAGAATGTCATATAAGCTGCAACTGCCTGACTTGCCCTTGGGTGTTATATATTTATAGAGCTCTCATATGTACATAATTAAATTTGTTTTTCTCCTGTTAATCTGTCCTATGTAATTTAATTATTAGACCAGTCAAAAGAACCTAGGTAGATAGAAGAAATGTTTTTCTCCCCAACACAGTTGTGATACTTCAGGATATTTCAGCAGTCATTGACTTAAAATGAGATCTTCATCACAGCTAAAAAGAAAATAACAATTCAAAAGTATCTTCTAACTTACAAACCACATTTACATTTCTCCTGTTATTTCCAAAATGACTTTTATAGTTGTGTGTGTGTGTGTGTGTGTGTGTGTGTGTGTGTGTGTGTGTGTTAAATCTAGAATCTAATCAAGGCTCACAAATTGTATTAGGTATTTTCAAGCTTAACACAAATGGCAACCATCTTCAGGTCACTTTATAGCTCATACCAACTGACTCCAGGCAGAGCACAGGCAGCAGCTGACCTGGGTCTGCACCAGAGCCCCTCCCAAGAGCCACCCAGTAGTCAGCTTCAGACCACACTCAGAGTACCACTGAACCACCTCCACAAATGATACACACGCAAAGGATGGATACAGCAGGCACCAGAGCCCCACCAAACAAATCCTGCTCCTAAGCTTGCATAGCAGCTCCTCTGCTGTAGTCACAGCCAGTCCTCACAACCAGTCAGCCTGAGGGTCAATCCCTTCTGTTGATGTGCCAAAAGCAACCAATGCTCACCTACAACAGGAGGGCACAATCTACGCAAAAGACACACCTGGAGCCCTGGTTCAGTTGACGAGGGACACTGTGCCACTGTGCCACTGTGCCCCACAGGACAGCTACTATAGAAGGCTGCTTTACCAAAACCAGGAGGTGTATCAGCTCTCCCTAATACATAGACACAAACACAGGGAGGCAGCCAAAAGGAAGGGGCAAAGAAACATGTTCTAAATGAAAGAACAAAACCCCAGTATAATGGAGACAAGCAATCAACTAGACGCAGAATTCAAAACACTGGTTATAAGGATGCTCAGTGATCTCAATGAGAACTGCAACAGAAATAGGGAACAAAAATGAAGATAAAAAACATAAAAATAACCAGTCAGAAATGAAAAATACAATAACTGAAATGTTGAATACATTAGAGGAAATCAACAGTAGATTAAATGAAGCTAAGGATCAAGTCAGAGATTTGGAAGAAAAGAAAGCAGAAAACCCCTAATCAGAACAGCAAAAAGAAAAAAAGAACAACCCCCACACCCCCCCCCCCAAAAAAAAATGAGAAACATTTAAGAAGCCTCTAGAACAACATCAGTCATGCCAACATTTGTATGATAGGGATACCAGGAAGAGAATAGAGAGAGCAAGGAATTGAAAACCTATTAGAAAAAAATCATGTTGGAAAACATCCCTAACCTGGTGAAGGAAATAGACATACAAGCCCAGGGAGCACAAGAGGGTCTTAAACAAGATGAACTCAGAGGCTTACACCAAGACACATCCTATATAACAAAAGGCTAATATGCAAATTGATCGAATGGTGAAATGACCAGTCGCTATGACACGCACTGACCACCAGGGGGCAGATGCTCAATGCAGGAGCTGCCCCCTGGCGGTCAATGTGCTCCCACAGGTTGAGTGCTGCTCAGCCAGAAGCTATGCTCAGAGCTAGCGAGTGCAGTGGTGGTGGCAGGAACCTCTCCCACCTCCACGGCAGCGCTAAGGTTATCCAACTGCTGGCATAGGGAGCAGGCCTAAGCTGTCAGTCAGACATCGCCTGAGGGCTCCTAGACTGGGAGAGGGCGCAAGCCTGGCTGAGGGACCCCCTCCCCACCCAAGTGCACAAATTTCGTGCACCGGGCCTCTAGTCATAAATAAAATGCCAAAGGTTAACAAGAAAGAGAGAATCTTAAGGCAGCAAGAGAAAAGCACTTGTTCAATAGTTTGTTGGCTATATCCACAAAATAACTAACTGAAATTTTGATTGAGATTGCATTGACTCTATAGGTCAAGTTGGAGAAAACTGATATCTTGACAATATCAAGTGTTCCTATCTATGAATAAAATATTTTGGTATGAACCTAACAAAATATGTATAAGATCTACATTAGGAAAACTACAACTTTGATGAAATATATCAAAGAAGTAAATAAATAGAGAGATATTCCATTTCTCTCTTCCTCAGAAAAGTGTTGGGGGTTGGGATTATTGTTGTTGTTTTTTTCTATAACACTTTCATGGCATTGTTTTTGCTGCAATTATATATGTGCAGTGCTTATTTTAACCATAGATTACTAAATCCTTGAGAGCAGAATTCACAGTCCTTAGCTCTGAAACCTCCATAGTACTTAATTCTAAAACTTGCTAGTTGACAAAAATATTCTATTGAATCCTAAATATGTACACAAATACACATAATCACATAACCATTATCTACATTGCAGTTCTTTCCATAGGTTCATCAATGAATTGCAAGAATGTTTATACTTAAGACTTTTAGGAAATAAACCTAAAGTGTAAATAAAATATCCAAGAGTAGGGAAAAGGATGAATGCATAGTATTAATAGTATGTATTGTTGGGGAAGTAAATCAATAAAACAAATATTTAACTAAGGAACAATGCACAAAATAACCAACTTTCCAGTATCCTTTTATCAAATTCATTTACTATTTTTTACTTCAAATATCTATCAGAAATCCTATATTTGTGGACACTTTAATGAACATGCAAAAGAAATAATAAAGTCTGCTGTATGAGTTGAGGCAAAGTTAACATACTTTTGTGTGTTTAAACTACCAAAGCAAATAAAGTATAGGAAGTGTCTAAAGATTTTGAGACCAACAATAATCCCAAATTCATTCAACATATTGAAAGTCTCTGCATCTCTATAAATATTTAGATGAAATCTCCCTTATTATCAAGAACCTGTAGAGCGGGAAATGGTATCCAAAGGAATGCAGGTGCTGCAAAAAGCTGATTATTGGTTCTTGTTTAGTAAACATGATGTGAACATGTATTGCCTGCCCTTGGTGGTACTAAAGATGGGGTTATAAATATAATCAAACACACTCTCAGCCCTGGAAAGTTCTCTGTGTGGTAGGGTGTTGAGGCATGTCTTCCCTGAAAGTTGATAGGCTGTACTAATTCTGTAGAGGAAATCTGATCTGTGCATTTGATGAACACAGCTCTGAAAGAAGTTTAGAGCTGCTTTGACAGAGAGGACATTTGGAGTATAATTAGAGAAGTCCAAGGCAAAGATTTCAGCAGTGGCAAAGACAGGAAGGTGTAGGAATGCTTGGCACATTTATAAAATTCTAGTTCAGTGTGGTTAGGACCCAGGCTTCCCAGGTTGGGAAAACAAGGATTGAAATGAAGCATTTGGTCTGATTGAGAAAATTCATGATTTTCATGGTAAGGAGTTTGGGCTTTATTTTGAAATAATGAGGAGGGATCAAAGATTTATTCTTGTGTACACTAGAGAAGTATCCAAATAAAGTAGCTCTTTGAGACACTAGTTCTGAAATGAATCCAGCACTCAGGAGTCCAAATGATGCAAAGATTAGTCCTAAGGTGGCTGTTAGAAGCAAAACTCTTTCAGTGAATCTTATTACAACTATGCAGGGCAATAGAGAGAGGCCCCTCTCCTACTCCCAGCTGGTCCTACTCCGGCCCTTCCTTCAGTCCTCTACTCTCAATTGCTTTCTTCCAGAATGTCTCCCCTAATGAACCTGATCCAACTAATACCCCTTGATTATTTACTGACTGGCAGTCATTTACTGACTGTTTCCTTCACCTTTGTTCCTTTGTCATTTTTATGTGTTTATGTCCTCTCTCCCAACTGGACCGTAAGTGTGTCTGTATCTTATCCCAACGTTCCTGTTCACGCAGTAAGCATTCAATAAATCCTCTTCATTGTCTGTTTGATGGGCTAACTGTCTTACCAGACAGACCTCAGAAAAAGAGGAATCTAGGGATTTCAGAGAAGTGTATCATAATAAAGAAAGCCCCATTAGCTAAGTTGGAAAAATTGAGCCTGCTAGCTAAAAAATATTATGACAACAGAGGAAAGTTTAGAAAAGAAAACATAGAGGGTAGCCTGAGAAAATTAATAAAGACTGGCTCTCTGAGAGATTGATCACACTGTAGCTATAAGGCTAAAAATCTAATTATTTACTTTTGGGAATGTTGGCCCACAACTTTCAAAACAATTTCTTTGGGAGACATATTTTATTGCCAAGTAATTATTTTTCTTGATTTTTAAAATATTGTAAAAATATTTTATATGCCTTATAAACATTACAGAATATTTTCAATAAAATGTCATTTTGCCAAGCCACAAAGTGCTTTCAGCCCCATAACTTACATAGGCACAGCCTGGATTCAAAGAAGCCCCACCAAGATTTTAGTGACAGATGTCCATCACTACAAAACAGAGGACCACCTTGAAAATTAGGCGAATACCAATTCATTGCAAGGAAAACATGGAAGCCCAGGCATGATGAAGCCCAGGCCTTGGCCTATATTCTGGACTCTGATGCCTGGTGGGTTTACCAACCTGACATTCATCTGCATGAGAGGAACAGGAAGACTGCAAAAAGTGTTTTTTAAATGTCCAGTGACAGGAGAAAATTGGTGCAAGTCCAAACAGCACTCAGAGTGTGTCTTAACACCATTGCTTACCGGCTGTTAAATATTGAAGAAATTGGATGACCGTATTTGTTTATAGCATAGCAGTATGCTTATAGCCAAGAATCAAAGATAAAAATAGAAAAATGGAAAATGGACACAAAGGGGAAAATAAGGATGCCTTGCCCTGATATATTGCACATTTGCTTATACTAAGTTGGACTAAGTTGTTGCTTTGGCAACGTGAGAAGTGTGGGGAAGACCTCTCCCACAATCCTCCTCCTTATCCCTCACAGTTGGTCTCCAGCATAGGGAGCATAAGATAAATGAGGAAGGACCTTCAGAGTAAGGAAGGAGGGGCTAGAAAAATTGAAGTCATCTACGTAGTTATTTGGTCTCAGATGCTGCACATGTCACAAAAAAAGAGAAAAAAGAAAGCAACACCAGAGAAATGCAGATCCAAGAGCTTAGAGGCAGACCAGGGAGAGCCTGGCACCAAAGTTCTTAATGGAGAGAGAGGTGTGGTGTGGTTTTTTTTGTTGTTGTTTTTGTTGTTGTTGTTGTTTCCTTTTAGGAGAATTATGGACAAAGATAGATCTTTCATAAACACTAGTATTTTTGTTTACAGTATCCTATTTGTTTCCTTTATAGCACTTACAGCAAGTGACAAGTAAATTATCCATCAAGTAACATTGTTGAATGGTTGAATAAATGAATGAGTGAGTATGGAAGTACTACAGAGAGGTTGTTAGGAATGAGCTGGATAAATGTGGCTGTAGAGGAGGTGGTCCTTAGGAAGGACCTGGTCTATAGGAGAGTGTCAGTACAGTTGTGTAGGGCCTAAGATTGCAAGGGCCTGAGTTCCTAACCTGGTTCTCAAAGCCAGCATTTTTTTTAAACATGTGCTGAGCCCACACCAGCTCAGCACAAAACTCCAAGTGAACATGCATTCACTAGTCCTCCACATTGGATCTTCACCTAAATCAGAAACTCTGAGAGTGGAGCCCATGTATGTATCTGTGTTATAGCAGACATTTACCATTTGGTCCACTGAGAACATCCCCTTCATCCCCTTTCTTCAGAACCAAGCTTCTAGTGAGGGGTGGGTAAAGGGAGGGGTGGTGTGGTGCAGTCCCAGCCATCCTAACCATGAGAGCAGAACATAATCTGAGATAGGTCAATCGTAGGATGTCTCCCTATTCCCTTCTCACCCCTCCTTACCCCACCTGAGGCAATGGTGAATGCTCTAAGCACAGTAACATGACCCAAGCTAGAAAATCAGAGTCCTTTCTCAGAATTTTTCACTGTGTTTCTGGAGAAAACAAATGCTTTCCTCTCTGATTACATGGCTGTAAGGACATGATCCAGAGGCTGCCCATGGCACTGGGTCCTCACTACACAGAGAATGATGAGCTGAGACAGTGAAGCTGACGTGCAGGAAAAAACAGAAACAGAAGATTCCCAGAGCCCCTAGGGCCCCTCACTTAGGTCACGACTGCCCCTCCAGAGTCTGGGCCATTGAGTGTTCCCCTTGAGTCTCTGTGCTACGCCAATATTCTTCCCCTGATCCTGTGTTTTGCTTAAATTAGTTTGAGGTGAATTCCTGTCACTTATACCCAAAAGAGAACTCTAATACAAATGATTATATTTCCTTTAAATTTCAAAATAAAACTAAGAGAATTTAATTGTCAACTCAGAAGCTGCATTAAGAATAAGTATACTACTCTACATTAACTTTTTCTGCTTTTATTTTAAGTCAGAACAAACAGAGGACCAAACTCCCATGAAAAATAAGAGACTAATGGCTAAAGACACTTGCTTTCTACATTTTTATGTTTATTCAATTAGTTACTGGCTAGATCCCACAGCAGAATTATACTCTACTGACTATAACCCTTCTCCCACTGAGCTTCAGAGTTTTATTCTGAGGAAGTAATTCGCCGCTGGTATACCAAAACACAAAGCAGTGTATTTCTTATACAAGAGAAGAGATTTTGCAATTGGAAATATATTACAATTTAGTCTTTGTCCTTTTCCTTCCCTCTTATTAATTTTTTCTCCTCACTCCTAGGCCTTTTGCATGTGTAGAATGGTGTATGTCATCATGTCCATTGTACTCAGGGAGAAAATCATGTGATAAAATGTGCTATTTTAAAATACAAGGAATAATGTATACATATATAGCACTAGAGAGCATTTTAGCTGATTCCTTAGGTCTAAATACAACAGTTGTGACCTCTGTAGATATGACTTAAACCTTGAACAGAGCTATTAAGGGTGACAAACAGCTGTCTCTTCCTCCCACCCACCACCGGGTCTCATTATCCCTTGCTAACAGAACTGTGACTTTGGTCAAGCAGCAGAGTGCAGAGGCCCAGTGTAATTACGGTTGGCCTAAGCCTTTTTGCTTAGCTCTTACCTCTTTGCCCATAATTGGTCAAAGGGTAACCTTGTGGTGCAATTGCTGGCTAGGTAAGACATGAGGGAAAGACTGCCTGCTAAAAGCTGATGGGTACACACAGGAGAGAGGCATTTTGCTCCTGCCCCTTCTCCTCCTACTTAGACACTGCAGTGTGAAGGTCTGATACCTGGAGTTGTGACTATAATGGAAATAACACAGACTATCAAGGATGGAAGAACAAAAGAATGAAAGGAGCCTGAATCCTCTGGAATCTGTGCTGTGTAAATAACTGTATGCAGTGGTCTACACCACAGTTAATGCAGTTATTAATTATCTGCAGCTGAATGAATCTTAACTGATACAATATAAAACAAAACTGAGAGCACGCTTAACATTCCTCGATTCTCATTGTGATAGCAAGGAGATGGGTGATAACACTTATAGTTTGAGCAAAGTAAGAGTTTCATGTTACAGATGCAAGAATACACTTGGTCTGGTTTTACTTTATGCACCATTTCTCTCATGTGCAACTTGAGCATTTACAGATATGATTAAAAACAGATTAACTGAACAGAATGTGTAATGGTCCTCAGCTGAGTATCAGAAAATTAAAACAGATTTGAAAAGTCTTCTGCCACACTCAGGATTTAAATCCATTGACTATGTCAGCAATTTTGTACTCTCACAGCAAGAGATAAAAGAAGCAAAGATAAAGGGATACACAAATAGGGAAGTCTTTGGGGATATTAAGGCAATTAAGAGCAATATGGAAGTAATCAAAACTTGGTAGACAGACCAAATAAGACCTTATGAAATAAAAATATGGGCCAACATTTGCAAAATGTTGCATGCCTTCAGATTACATATGTCTACAAAAGAAATCAAGGGTTAGATTCAATGAGCAGATATGAAACATTAGCAGTGGATGAAATGCAAAAGAATTTCCTAGGCTTGAACATAGGCAGGCATGCTATAGTTTAAATCTTATCTAGACACCAGCCAAGTTTTAAGGATTGAAGCCATGTTTCTCCATCTTTTATCACAAGAGACAAAGCAATGTATGAGCAGAAAACATGCAAGAGTCAAACAAAGAGCTTGTTTTATTTATGGTGAGCAGTTCTGTTTCAAATCAGTTTGAGATATTCAGGAAGTAGGCTTCAACTTTTATTTTGTCAGATTACTTTTTCTGAGATAGTAAATGTTAAAAGGTATCCATAATGAATGCACCCTATATCCTAGTGTGAAACATATAGAACTGCCTGAGCACCAACTGTGGATTAATAAAACCAAGACCCCCACATCAGGGGAGACGGTGTTTCTCTGGAGACTTCCCGGGAAGAGAAATAACTGCAGACATAGATAAACACAGAGTTTAAGCTATCAGTCAATGCAGATCTCATGAAGATGAGAATGCAGCCAACAGATGTGACCCAAACCGCACCAGACAGAGGGAAATCAGAAGGAGGCAGACGAAAAGCTATGTCTCTGTCTGGATTCTATGTGACGGGTTGGAAACTGACATATTACAACCCCGATTTCAATGCAGCAGCTGTCATCTTGCTGATCCACTTGTGTATTTCTCTCAGCTCATTCAGCCTCCTTTTGTGGTTCTTTAAATGTGGCAATATCCTAAAAAGATTATTTTAACCATATCAAAGACGTTTAAACTTTAAATAATAATGTCACAAAGGAGAGGCAGAGCTGGTGTTCCTGTTGCTCATTTGTTTCATTGCCTCTTACATTTGCTGCTTTCCTACATCCAGGCATACCTCCTGTGTTTGCCGCTTTGGTTGTTAAGGGACATCTAAATGCTTTTATCCACCCTCTGCCCCTCATCCACCCATCCTGCATATAAAAAAATCACACCATTTTTTAAAAATATTTTTTTATTGATTTCGAGGAGAGAGGGAAAAGGAGAGAAAGATAGAAACATCAATGATGAGAGTGAATCATTGATCAGTTGCCTCCTGCACGCCCCACACTGAGGATCAAGCCCACAAACCAGGCATGTGCCCTGGCTGGGAATCGAACTGTGACCTCCTGGTTCATAGGTCAACGCTCAACCACTGAGCCATGCAGGCCCAGCCCACCATTTTTCTTTAGGTAAGAATTTTGAGACCAGATACAGGCTAAAATTTCCAGAAAAAAGCAAATTACTGCAAGTTTACTTAGAAAGGTCTTTCCTTCCAATCTCCCAAACAATTGTGAAAATCCCTTGTGGAGCCTGGTAACTGTGCCTGACCTTTTACACAGCAAGCACAGCCACCAGGTAGAGGTTCCACTCAGAATCTACCCATAGGTTGGCAGCCAAAACATCTGGAACTTTCAGAGTCATCTGAATAAATCACCTTTCCCATTAGTGTTCAAAAATTAGATTAAAACGTTTCCAAGCAAAACAAGGTTTCAAGCCTAAGGAACATCCCACAACCACAGAGCATTAGTCCAGAAATTATATATATATATTAGCAATAAAGAATTCTTTGGCTTTAAGAGATTTCAAAACACAGTGGACATGAAATTAGAAGTACCCTATGAGGTAGCAATCCTTCTGGGAAACAGAAGAGGTGGGGATGTCAGCCTTTTTCCTATCCCCTGAGACTATGGATAGAATAGAATAGAATAGAATAGAATAGAATAGAATAGAATAGAATAGAATAGAATAGAATAGAATGGTTTGAATGGCAAAGATATGCAAGGTGCTGTTTGTCAATGGAAACTCTTCTTGTCCAGTCACTGCCTTGTGGTAAAGGGTTAAGTGTGTGACAAAAGGAACCCAGGGTCAAGGAGCTGCTTCTATCCCAGTCTTGGTACTTGATAGCCACCATCTAGAACAGGTCGCTTGAGAGCTTCATCTCTAAAATGAGGGGCTAAATAACTTTTAGTCTGTCGAGCATGCAGGTGCCCAGTACCTGTCTGTGAAAGGGAGGGAAGCAGATACTGAGATCCCCCTCCCTATCATATTCTCCCTTTGGTTAAGGGCTTCTCAGCTGTGTTTCTCCATATCTAAGTCTTAAAAGCTCAGGATGCACATTTCAAAGGTGAAGGTTGGGAATATGAAGCTCTTGTGTTTAGGAAGGCACTTAAATGAAGTAAACCAATGAGAAAAGGGAACTGTAGAGTAAAGGACGAGGATTCACTGTGGATAAAGTGCCTTTAGGGAAATAGGGATTTATACTGTAATATCTTTAGGGATAATTAATATTTTTTTCAAAAACAATAGTGGTTCACTTATAGTCTATATAATCCAAATTCCAGGGAATGAGCAAGCCACCGTGGGATGCAGTATCCTGGTCAAGGGGGATGGAGCAGCTGCACTCCTAGGCCAAACCTGGACTTGGAGCTCCTAAAAGCATGGAACACAGTGCAGACTGGCCCACTAAAACATTAGCACTTAGCAAATCCATAGCAATTACTATGCGCTGGGTACTAATATATACATTTAACATTAATCAAGTCAACTAAATCTCTCAGCAGTCCTATTAAGGAAGGACTGTTATTATCACCTTACACATGTGGACACTGCCCAGGATCACACAACTTGTAGTGGTTACCTAATGGTGTATAACTAATTCCCCAAAACTTAGAAGCTGAAAATAACAATAGCAATTTACTTCTATATTTCACAGTTTCTGTGGGTTGGGTCTTTAAGAAGAGCTTGCCGTGGTGATTCTGAGTCTGGGTCTTATAAGATGTCAGCTGTCACCTGGAGCTGTAGGCATCTGGAAGTTTGCGGGGGAAGGAGGATCTGCTTTCGAGGTGGCTCACTCCATGGCTGGCAAGTTGGTGCTGGCTCTTACTGGGGGCCTTCAGTTCCTCCCCACCTGGCCTCTCTACAGGGTGCATGAGTGTCCCCATATCATCCCACCAGCTTCCACCAGAGGCACAAATTCTAGAAGGCAAGGCACAAGTTGCAATGGCCTGATCTAGCCTCAGATGTCACACACTACCCCTTTTGCCATATTGCATTGGTATACAAATCAGCCCTCCTTCATTTTGGAAGAAGACTATACAAGGGCATGAATATCAGAAGGTGAGGATTATTCGGTGCCACCTTGGGGACTGCCTACTGCCAGCTAATTAAGTGATGGATTCCAACCCAGACATGTGACTCCACAGTCCACGCTCCTCACCACTGTGCTAGGCTGCTGCTTGGTGTAGAGCATGCCCTCTCACTGAGAATGAGAAGAGGAGAGGTCACGAGAGAGGCAAGACGAGGAACTCAGGTAAAGCCTGAACGGAAAGTTTAAATTTTATTTCCCCCCCCTTGGACACTGAAAATAAAGTCCTACTCAAGATCCAGTTTTAGGCTTATCATTCCCTCTAATTTCCCTCCACGAAGCCACTTTTGTGGCAGCGACATCATCCCAGGGAGAAATTAGACCTGGGGTTCTGAGTGCTGGATAGCCCTGAAGCAGCAGAGATCCCAGGTGGGGCTGCTCAGCAGGTGAGGCTAGGAGCCAGGTGGCAGCGGGGAGCAGGAGAAGTGGGCTGGGCTGGCTCCTTTCCCAGGAAGTGTAGGGAATACAAAGAGGAGGCAAGGAGGGATCTTGTTTATATTTGTGAAAATGTTGCTCAAACTTGATAGTAATCAGAGAAATACAACTCAAAGCAAAATATTATGTTTTCCACTATGACATTAGAAAATCTTTAAACATTAATAATATACAGTACTGGCAAAGAACTATGGTATAGGTACACTAAGATACTATTAATGGGCATGTAAATTAGGGCAGCATATGGGAAGAAAAATTGATATTATTTCTCAAAATTATACTTCAAAGTGATATCCTAGAGAAATATTCTCGCTTGTTCCTAAAAAGGTACATATAAGGAAGGCATTACAAAACTGTATAATAGTGAAAAATTAGAAACTAGATTTTTCATCTATAAAGGCTTGGTTAAAAATAATTATGCTGCATCCATAGCATAGAATAGTACCCAGTAGCTAAAAGCATGGAAGATCTATATATACTACTGACATGAAAAGTTTTCTAGGCAATGCTATTAATTGAAAACAAGTAAAGAATAATAAATACAATATAATCCAATTTTGCAAAAATAATAAAAGGTACATATTATATAGGTGTGTATCTATAAATAAGTAAATCTGTAGGAAAAGGCCCTGAAAGATGTATATCTTTCTATTAACCATGGTTACCACGGAAGAACAAAGTAAGATTGGTTGGGGAGCATATAAAGGTAGAGAGAGAAGGCTATAAAGGAAAACTGTAATTTTTTCCATTAATAATTTATTCATGGATTCTTTGTGTAAAAAAATAGAGAATGATTTTTCAAATATTAATGCATTCTATACCAAGTACTGAGTACACAAAAACATTCCACATGCACACAATATCACGCTGTTGCAAACATATTCTCAGAAAATCAACTGACTTTTCTAGGTGACTATTGCAAATAAAAAGAGGTCAATAATTCTTGGGTTTTCCAGCATGAGAAATAGATATTATGCTATCTAAATATTAACAGATTACCTTCTCTCCAGAAGTTTCACTGTTTCTCCCACCTATCCCCATAGCAAAATGCTTTCATTATTACAACAGAAACATGTAAGTCTTATAACTACTTTTACTTATCAGGACTTCAGTCCTAGATGTCTTCCCCACTAGACAACAAATAGTTTGAGGGTTGGTGTATCTCATTCTCTCTAGTATCTACCATGGTACAGTCTCTACCTCAAAGGTCAGCGAACATAGACAGTTCTTAAAAATTGCTTCTTGTTGAATATTTGGCATTTAAATGCTATGTGTTAAATAAAGCATCTGTAGAAGGAATTTCTATTCTTATGGATTATTGCAAGTTATGAAAGAAAACATGCCAAATACCAAGACACCATTCTAAATATGACACTTTGGATCAGAATTTGGAGGAAGCATGGAATAGAGACTGAGAGGAAACATTTGGTCACTGCAGCTCTTTGAGGCCAGGGACCGTGTCTTCTATCTCATATTTTCTTCATCCAACACAATGCCTGGTGACCTAATTCAGTAGATATTGCTGAACACTGATTAAAGTTGTATGCAGGCCTGGGCTTTGGAATCAGATAATTCTGTATTTGAATCCTGGCATGATAAAATTTACACATGTAACCTTAAATAGTCTGTTTCTTTGGATCCTCATTTGTAAAATTGAAATTAAAAATTCCATAATTATTAGGTTACTGTGAAAGATAAGTAGGTAAAATATCCATAGCAATGCCTAGTTTTTGAGAAAGAGTATTTGCCTAATTTCTCTCAACTATTAAGATTGAAGCTGAGTTTCACTTTATTGGCAATCTAGAGAGAAAAAGCTAGAGATGTTGGAATCAAAGAATTTTCACTGGCTAGTTTGAGCCTTGGCCATCACTCACCTTAAGTAATATCAATATGAAGTTGATTTTTTAAAAAGTTATTGGTTTTCTAGTATTTTTCTCTGAGTCCCTCCCCAACCCCTACCAGTGAAATAGAAGCTTTCTTTGTTCACTTGGCCTACCCCCTGCTTTCCAAGAGAAAAGGTGCATCTGTGAACTCAGGACCTGCAGCTTGGTGGTGAAAACTGGAGAAAGAAAGCAAAAACCAGGAGCAAATATGGGATTTTTCAAAGGAAGGAATAAAGGTTTGTTCCTGGGAGATAAGGAACCCATAGGTAAAAGCAAAGAGTACAGGGAGGAAATGTAAAAATCTTTCAGTTCACTTTGGAGGAGAAGCCTAAGTAGAGATTGGCCAGAGAGTGTTGGGTAGAGAGAGTACACTTCTGGGCGTTGAAGTGGAAGAGATCGGTAGTTAGAGGAAAGAAGAGAAAAAGGGATCCTGAAAACTATTGCAATGAGTTATGAAGCTAATATCTTTAAATGGTTTTTAACATATTTTAAGTAAAAAAAAAAAATTGCAATTGTATTTAGTCACTTTGAGATGCTGGCCTATGCATCTTTATGCACAATAACATGCAAAAACTGGGTCTCCTGTTGCCTCTGGCTTTTTTCAAATTGCATAAAGAGTTCCTGGAAGATCACATTAGAATTGCCCTTAAACCAGAAATGAATAATGAAAGAGATTGCAACTCACATGCAAAGTTACATGTGTTCAATGGTTTGAAGAATAGGTAGAGAGAAAGAGAGACTAGGGCAAGGCAGCTCCACCTGGAGGGTAGCAGCCAGTGTGGCCACGCCAACAGGTCTGGGTGGGCAGGACTGGATTCTTCTTCCCCCAAAGAAAAAGTGTGCATATGTATGTACACACGTAGAAACTCAAACCCTTACCTGTTAAATAAGAGAAATCAAGCTAAAATGATCTTTACCTAACTATCAGCAATTTGCTAAATAAATGTAGGGTATCCCTTTAATTCAAACTTTATTGAAATATAAGAAATAGACAGAAAAGCTTATGTATCTGTTTTCTAGGGATGTTTTAACAAATTGCTACAAATTCGATGGCCTACAACAACAGAAAGTTATTCTCTCACAGTGCCTGAGGCCAGAAGTTCTAAATCAAGGTGTTGGCATGTCTGTAACTCCCTGAAGGCTCTTGGGGAGAATTTATTGCATGCCTCTCTGCTAGCTTCTGGTGGCTCCAGGCACTATTTGGCTTATCTCTGCCTCTGTCTTCACATTGCCCCCTCCTCCTCTGCCTGCCTTCTTTGTGCATCTTATAAAGACACTTATCATTGGATTTAGGGCCCACCCAGATAATCCAGAATGCCTCTTCATTTCAAGATATTTAACTTAATTTCATCTACAAGGACCCTTTTGCCAAATAAGTTAATATTCTCAGGTTCCATGATTTGATTGTGTGTGTGTGTGTGTGTATGTGTGTGTGTGTGTGTGTGTGTGTGTGTGTGTGTATGTTTTGGGAAGCCAAAATTCAATCCACTGTAGTGTACGTATCAGAAGAACACACTATAGTGAAATAACCACTCCCCAAATCAAGAAATTAGCAGCATCACAGAAGCCTCCTCATGCCCCATACCATCATTACCACACCCCATACCCCAAGGATGACTGTTAGTTTTGCCAGTTTTGGAACTTTATGTGAAGAAAATCATCAGTTTGTATACTCTTTTCCTCAATGTTGTGACATCACATTGTGAGATATTCATCACTGTGAGATTCACACAATTGGAGATCATTCATTGTCACTGCTATATAGTATCTCACGTATAACAATACCACAATTTATTTGTCCATCTACTGTAAATACACATTTGTGGTTTTTCTACTTTTGGGCTATCAATAATGCTGGTTCTGCTGGGGAGAAAAATAATGAAGCTATAAATATTCTGGTATTATATGTCTTTTAGCAAACATATGTATGCATCTCTATGGGATATATATCCAAGAGTGAAATTGCTGGGTCACAGAATATGTGTTTGGCTTGCTGTAGTAGATAGCACCAACCATTTTTCTACAGTGGTTGTACTAGAGCAGCTTTTGAATGTAAATTTTCAGAGTGATTAACTAATCTCTACTAAAGTCTCCAAAGGCAGATTCCTCAAACTCCCTAGGAAACTCCTCTGAGGTTGACCTGATTTCAATGTTTCCACTGTTTTCATCATAATGAATTAGAGGAACTCACTTTTGAAGAAATGGTTTGTTGAGTAAATAAATAGTCTACTCATGTATATACATAAACAGTGGGAGCAGCACCCCTTGGAGAGAAGGCACCATTTTCACAGTCTTCATGACTCCAGGATCTGTGCAAGTCCAGTGAGCTTGGTCACAAGATTTGCTGCGAATTCCACTGCCCTGCTTTCTAGGCTTTTCTCATTCAGTGGATATATTTCCTCTAATGGACTGGATTAAACTAGAGAGGAAACAGTCTCTTTCTGGAGTTTCAAAAGCAATCTATCCTCACCAGTCATTTCATGAGTTTTAATCAACTTTGCTGAAGATAAGGGGGGGGGGGGGCACAGAAAGGAGGACATTATGGAGAACATGGCTTTTTATTACCCAGGTCCCACTCCCACCTTGATGGATCCCAAGGTTCAAATACTTCTTCTCTATTATACAAAGCAATTTAGTGCTCCCAGTTTGAACCCATGAGCAATATACCCACACATATAAAGGTATTCAGAAGAACAGGACCTTCTGTATACCTGGATCCAGACTCCATAGAAGACAATTGGGTTATGAATATGAAATCCAGATTAAGGGCACTGGCCACAGAGAAGAAGAGTAGAGACAACAAATATCAGGGCAATGGTTCTTTGGCCCCATGAAATTTCTTATGGGATATGTGCATCTGCCTGTAGCATTGGCTGTACTAGGTAGGTTTGTTAAAGATTTGAGAACCATTAATAAATGGGGCCCACATTACCACTCAGAAGGCTTTTATACATTCTCTGGCAATGAATATTTCTACTTAAAGGGATATTTACAAGCATTAGTCTTCCTGGCTTTTGAACCTGTTTCAACAACAGCAGGGCCATTTCATAGCATCATTTCCTATTAAAAAAAACAAAAAACAGTCAGTGCCCAGAAATCCCTGAGCAGCATCTCTGTATCCAGCTTGCACAGTCTGGAAAGCCTATTACATCACAGGGGGATTATTGTGTCAATACAAGTCAGGTTCAAAATTCACTCAATTTGCTTCCGTTGAGAAGTAATTAGTTCAAAAGGAAAGGTACACAATGGAGGAAACCCATTTTCTAGAACCAATTCTCTTACTTTGACTTCTGATTTTGAACCTTTAAATTAACTTCTAGAGTATTATATGAAAGAATTGAATCAACTATTCTAAAGGTACAACGATTTTCTGGAACATGTTGGATATGGCCCTGTCCAGCAATTTTTTCTTCTTTACTTTCACCAGCAATAACTCAAATTTCCAAGCCATGCGGTCTCAGTGAATTTAACCTAGTTTTGTGATTATAAATGTTTAATAATAGGGTCACTTAGGTGAGAAGAAAGCCCTGATTTTAATGTTTGCCTGTTTCCATGGTGTAAATGGCCAATTTAAAGCAACTAAAGTGATATCACTAAATGCAGAGTCTGTTACACTCAGCCAGCCAGCTGTGAAGGGAAAACTAAAAGGTCATGCCTAGGGATCAGAAGCTGGGGAGTCGAGAGCTCTGCTGCTACCTCCCCAAGGCTGTGCCCCAGGACAGAGAGTCTCAGGAAAAACCCAAAGAAATTTGGGGTAGTCACTAGGGAACAGACTTGTGTCTTGTTTTTTTGGGTGAGGCTTATGATGGTGGTCATACTTACACAAAAGCCTGCATTTCAACATTATGCTGCCCTTACTAGAGGAAACATGGTGGGAATTCTGTTAAGCATGGCTTGTATATGTTTCCAACAACGCAAAAATTGGGAGGAATAGAGAAGATACCATGCATAGATACAGATACAGGGATAGACAGAGAAATATCAGACATCAGAAAGGAATAAAGAGGGGTGGACTAAGTTAGCCATTTACTTCCTTCAATTACCTGGTAGAAGTGGAAGAGTCTTTTGCTCTGTCCCCAAGAAGGACAGGGACGTGACTAAGCAGTTGTTGGACTTAGAAATGAGGGAAAAAATTATAATTAGGACAAGGAAGACAGAAAAGGAATTGTATAACTAAAGAAAAATGGTAGCCATGGACAGCAGATCAGCTGTGGATACAGGAGAGATAAATACCAATTATCTAAGAACAAAGAAATATTTATATATCATTGGAAACTGCTGAAATTGGATGTCAATGACTGAACCATATGTCTCCTCCACCGTGCAATATAACCGTCCTGGAACTAAAGAGAAAGGAAATGAAAGGCGTACGTGAGAGTCTTGAATTTACTAATATTTACCTGGAGGAGTTAAAAAGGAAAAGTGGCATGCTTTACTTTGCTTTACTGTTTTGTTTTGTTTTGTTTTTATTAGTGGCTATGGGGCCAAAAGCTAACTTAAGTGCAGCTATAGAGAAAATTTTCTATTACATGTTTATATCACTAAGTCAGACAATTTATGAAATTTGTCTGTTTAATAGCAATAAAATGGAAGATATGCAGTTGTGAATACTTCTAGAGAGAGAAAATTAGTGATCTCATTTTTCATAATCTTAATGTAAAATAACTTTAATTTAAAATACTTGCCCATTTCCATATTGTGTGAAAATATTTGAACAGTATTACTTTCCTATTTTCCCCAAATTATAAATATTATGAAGGATCTATTAATATTTTTTGTTATAGTACTATCTAAAGAGAGCTATAATTTTCAACTAACTCCACCATGTTAATGACCAGATATTCATTCTAGATAATTCAGAGTATATAATTAGTTTGAAATTAAATTATTATAAAAGCACATATGTGGTCATTATATTACATGTGTGTCATTGCATTATGTAGTTATTAGATTACACATGTATAATCTCATTGTGAATGTAGCATCAATATGTTTCATGTGGCATGGAATCAAATGGTCCCAGCATTTTAAACTCGGAATGACTTTAGAGATGATCCAGCCCAATGCCATCATTATACAAATGAGGAGAATGAGGCCAAGAGAAGTTAAATAATTCACTCAGTCACATTGTCCATTAATGCTGTAGCTAAAATGCAATCTCTGACAGCACTACTCTGATCATTTTATTTACTTAAACAATAACATGCTTTATAAATTGGTTTATCAGTTAACACAACTTTTGCCTCAAATAACTGAAACTAGAATTGAAAATTATTTAAACAATAAGGGAATTATTATTTTGTATATCATGGAACATGAAGGTATAGTAATTCCAGGTTAGTTGGTTCTATCCTATACTCAAAGGCCTGGATTTCTTTCCATCTCTCTGTTCTCACATCCTTACTGTATCAGACTGTCCTCAGGCGGGCTCCCTTTTTAGTCATGAGGCAGCTGTAGCAGAACCAGGCAACATACCTACACCTCATGATCCAGAAAATAAAAAGAAGGTAACATTTCCTAAGTGTCGCTTTATGAACATAGATCATTTCCTAAAAATGTCCCAGAAGACTTGACTCACATTTCTCTTTGACCAGGACTGCATCCTATGCTCATGGAATAGGACCACTTTACAGGACTTGGATTAATCAGAATACTACTGGGAACGAAATGTGTCCAGCTTCCCTTAAAGCACAGGGCCCTTCTTAGGAAGGTGGCCACCTGCATGAAATGGGAGTTAAGGATAAAGAGAAAAGAAGGAATAAGTGTAGGGTAACCAATAGTGTCTGTGGTAACTGGTGTGTGTTCCTGGATATAAATCAAAGTTGACTCTGAACAGTATGAAGAAGGTGAATATTCTCATGGTCTAATTAAAAATCCTTAATCAAGCAAAGAACTATTTTATGGAAGTAAAAAATTAGTCACATATCCTTAATGTCAATCCAGATGATCACATATAGCATTTACTTAAATAGTACAACTAAGAAAGCACAATTTCTTCAATTAGTTATAATTTACATTGAAATAAACTTTGTTTTTTTCCTAAGTCATAGTATTCTTGAAAATTATCAACCTTACTAAGTAGATACCATTAATACTATCTCTACAGATGAGGAAACTGAATCTCTGAGAAATTGACATTTGTGATTCTCAAAGTTTGGTCTCTGGATCAGTAGATTTAGCATCACCTGGAAACTTCCTAAAAATTCAAATTGTTGGTTTCTATCTCAGACTGACTTAAAATCTTTGGGAATGGGGCCCAGTAATGTGTATTTTAACAAGCCTTCCAGGTGATTTGGTTGCACTGGAAAATGTTAGAACCATGGCCCTAGACAAATAACATTGAGCCAGGATTTGCGCACAGGCTATCTTACCTTCAGAGCCTGTTTGTGTAACCAGTATGCTAAAGCAGTTGTAATATGATTTAGCATACTAACCAGTTTCCTGAATACTTACTGGTTAGTATGTTTGGTAAGTATATTTAATCTGTTTTCTGGCTCCCAGTAAAAAAAATAGAGTTGCTAAATACAACAGATTTAAGAAAAATGTGTTATACTTCTCTTCGTTTTAAATTATATTGACTCTGCTGCCATCATAAACATGATCCATATTAATTATTAAAATGGTGAATTGTAGTTACCAGTATGGCCACACTCTGACATGCATATTTCTCATTTTAGGACATGGAATTAACCAGTTGGCAGGTCAAGTTCTTAAGTGAACTAGACCCTGGGTTTCAATTTACAAAAGACCTTCTTTTGATAATTTTACATTCAAATAATCCAATGCAGAATTAGATGCGAGAGATGAATCATGAGATGGCTGTGGTTTACTTGAATAGATACAGGCACATACAACACCACATTCTTGAAATTATATTGCCTTGTGTTACAAAGAGCTCATTCTTCCCATATTGGCATCTTGATAGAATGTGGGTGGGCTGAATAGCTCCCAGGGCATTAGCAAAGCAATGACATAAAATCATTGTTTTATTTTTTGTAGCTCCTCTGGATAGCTTGAGGGAAATTATGTGACTACTCTAAAAATGATGGGTAACTATGAATTCCAGAGAAATGAGTCAAGGGATTGCATGACATCATAAACTAAGAAAGGACAGGGTTTGGGTCCTATTTCATGTGATCAGGACTTTGCAGTCTATTATCTTTATGTTTTGCAGATGTCTCCTCTGTGAGCAACATAATTATTTTTAACCAAAGTTGCATGCATCTTACTTTCTACCTTTTCATTTTTTCCACTTTCACACAAAACTATCAGAAGTAAACCCTCTTTTTTTAATAGTTAATATTATATGGATATAATAACAAAACAGCTAATTGAGAGCTTTTGTGTATCCACAAACAAATCATTTAGGATTTTATTTCATTGCCTGTCATTTGTTTATCTGAAAACCAAATTGATGACTACTCAGGTGATTAGCCACAACCTAGTCTTAATAGTTCCACATTCCCTGTCAAGTGACCCTGTGTAAACTACATAAACTCTCAAAGCCTTAGTCTCCTAACCTGTAAAATGGGGATAATAATGAAATCTAGTACAATAATTAAGGTTTGATCAAATAATATATGAATTTGATTATTCAGTAACTGACTCTTAGTAATCAGTGTGTATTATTATTGTTATTATTTTCTTATCCCACATTATCATGGTAAAAATAATTTGAGAAATATACAAATGACATGCATCTTTTAAAAAATTTATTCAAATATTTTTCTACTTTCTAAAGCTTTTATAACATTTACAGATGCCTTTGACTTTTAACAAAAGAGTTAAGTATTAGAGCAAATCTATATATCCTATATAATAAAGAGGTAATATGCAAATTGACCATCACTCCAACACACAAGTTGGCTGCCCCCATGTGGTCAAAGATGACCGCCACAAGATAGCCAGCAGGGAAGGGCAGCTTAGGGCGGCCAGACCTGCAGGGGAGGACAGTTGGGGGCAACCAGGCCTGCAGGGGAGGGCAGTTGGGGGCTACCAGGCAAGCAGGGAAGGGCCATTAGGGGTGACTAGGCCAGCAGGGGAGGGCAGTTGGGAAACACCAGGCCTGCAGGGGAGGACAGTTAAGGGTCATCAGGCCAGCAGGGGAGGGCAGTTAGGGGCAATCAGGCCAGCAGGGAAGCAGTTAGGCGTCGATCAGGCTGGCAGAGCAGTGGTTAGGGGTGATCAGGCTGGCAGGCAGAAGCGGTTAGGGGCAATCAGGCAGGCAGACAGGTGAGCGGTTGGGAGCCAGCAGTCCTGGATTGTGAGAGGGATATCCAACTGCCCCTTTAGGCCCGATCCCAGTGGGGTCCCAGATTGGAAAGGGTGAAGGCTGGGCTGAAGGACACCCCCCATGCATGAATTTCGTGCACCGGGGCTCTAATATATATATAAAAGCATAATGTACAAATTGATCGGACGGCAGAACGATCAGTCACTATGATGCACACTGACCACCAGGGGGGAGATGCTCAACGCAGAAGCTGCCCCCAGCCCACAGGCCCTGATCGCCCAATGGGGAATGGGAAACCAGGGGTGGGTGGCGGCAGACTCAGGCAACACTAGGCCAAAGTGGGTGTGAGCAAGCGGGGCCCCAATTTCCCTGCCTGGTTGCCCCACACACAGAGGGTGACCAGCAGTGGTGGCAGGGTTTGGGGCCGGCAGCTGGGGAAGCTCAGCCCTGATTGCAGGTCAGGCCTAGGGACCCTATTTTGTGCACTGAGCTTCTAGTATTATACTAGCATATCATTCACCATATCCCCAAGAACCAAAAACTGACATTAAATTGTTGAATAAGTAAACTAGCTTACCTGAAACTACTTGCTTTTGAGGAAATGTACAATAGCACTTGTTTTTATGTCTTAAATAAATGTAGAATTACAGATTTTCTTTATAGTTATATAGATAGATATACTTTTTTGCCAAATGTTTTCTGAACAAAGTATGTTAATCGCTTTTTAAAATTGTAGCATTGCCTGGCCGGTGTGGCTCAGTTGGTTGAGCTTCATCGTCCCATGCACCCAAGAGGTCACTGGTTCAATTCCCTGTCAGGGCACATTCCCAGGTTGTGGGCTTGATCCCCAGTAGGGGGCATGCAAGAGGCCACCAATCAATGTTTCTCTCTCATCAGTGTCTCTATCTCTCTCTCCCTCTCCCTTCCTCTCTCTGAAATCAATAAAACATTTTTTTTAAATTGTAGTATTTAACAACATGTTCTGTTTTATGAAGAGTTGAAGTGGAAAACGCTGCCCAAGATAACATTGAAATGACAAGTGCATTGTTACCAGCATACTGGCCTACTCTGGATGTGCCTCTGTGCCCAGATTAAACAGCTGTTGTTCAGGACCAGGCAAAGACTGTAGAGTCTACTATATATTATTAATTACCTCCTCACGTTGGTGGGCAAGTTCATCTCACCTTTGACCCAGAACAAATAAATGAGGTTGGGAGGGTCTGAGCTTCTCCGTGGCCACAGCTGAAATGGTAACTCCAGGGGTTTGTACTTTTCCAGTCACTCAAGAATCTTACCTTCAGATGCAGTTAAGGACTGGACATTTGAAAAACAAACACAGGTTGGTTTTTTTCTCGGGATAACTGGAAGAAAATTATATGAATATTTTAAAATAGTAACTATGAATTCTCAATAAATGTGCCAAGGATTACCTTTCAAGTGACATGATTTGTGAAGTCAGTGTCATTACCAGATATTGATAAACACTAATCACCTCTACTTAAAATGGAGAACACCGTGAGCTTACCAGTGATAGGGTTCTTCAATATTTTTTCTAGACATTCATTGGAATTCATTAAAATGAATTAAGTAAATCCAACAAGATGGGTGTGATGATGGTTAATTTTGTGTGTCAACTTCATGGAGCCACAAGGTGCTCAGACATTTGGGTATGCATTTTCTGGGTGTGTCTAGGTGGGTATTTCCAGATAAGATTAACATTTGAATCAGTAAACTGAGTAAAGAAGATCACCTTCACCAATGTGAGTGGGCATCACCTAAAACATTGAGAGCCCAGATGGAACAAAAAGGTGGAAAAAGGAGGCTTCCCTTTCTGCTTGACTGTATGAGCTGCTACTTTGGTGTTTTCTTGTCCTCAGTGTGGAGATGACACCACAGGCCCTCCTGGTCCTCAGACTCGGGCTGAACCTACACTACCTGCTGTGCTGGGGCTCCAGCTTACAGATGGCAGGTGGTGGAACTTCTCAGCCTTCATAATTGTGTAGACAGTTCCTTATAATAACTATATTGGTTATGTTTCTCTGGGGAACACAGACTAATACAATGGGATATTATGTATAATAGTTCCAATTTTTAATTTCAAAGATAACTGATAAATATATCCTTTTTAATCAGAAACAACTTTATTGTGCTTTCTTAATCAAAAAAAAAAAAAAATACAAGTGTGTAAAAGGTAAAGTTACCTAAATTCAAACAAGAAGATGAAAGTAAAAATCACTTGCTCAAAGTCACTAATTATCCTAGAGATGCAAATCAAAACGACAACAATGAGGTACCATCTCACACCTGTCAGAATGGCTATCATTAACAAATCAACAAATAACAAGTGCTGGCGAGGATGCGGAGAAAAAGGAACCCTCTTGCACTGCTGGTGGGAATGCAGACTGGTGCAGCCACTGTGGAGAACAGTATGGAGTTTCCTCGAAAAATTAAATATGGAACTCCCATTTAACCCAGTAATCCTGCTCCTAGGAATATATCCCAAGAAATCAGAAATACCAAGCAGAAAGGATATATGCAGCCCTAGGTTCATAGCAGCATAATTTACAATAGCTAGGATTTGGAAATAGCCTAAGTGCCCATCAGCAGATGAATGAAGTAAAAAACAGTGGTACATCTACACAATGGAATACTATGCTGCTATTAAAAAAGAAAAAAGAAAAAAAAAAGAAAGAACTCTTACCATTCCCAACAGCATGGATGGACCTGTAGAGCATTATGCTAAGTGAAATAAGCCATTTGAAGAAAAAATAAATATCACATGATCTCACTCATTTGTGGAATATAACTAACAACATAAACTGATGAACAAAAATAGATCCAGAGACATAGAAGCATCGAACAGACTATCAAACCTCAGAGGGAAGGCAGAGGAGGGGGAGGGGGTACGAGATTAATCAAAGGACTTGTATGCATGCATATAAGCATAACCAATGGACACAGACAGTAGCGGGGGAGGTGAGGGCATGTGCTGGGGGCGGGGGGGAGGTAGAAGTGGCCAGGGAGAGGTCAATGGGGGGAAAAGGAGACATATGTAATACTTTAAACAATAAAGAATTAAAAAGAAGCAAAACAAGTTCCTTAATAGGCCTAATTCTGGTAGGGATAAATTGCATTAGCACAGAGGTTGGCTATAAATAGTAGTCAGTGAATGCTTGCTAAATGTGTGAATGAGACTGAGTCTCAACCATGGGTTTTTTGCTAATAATATTAAAAGACTCCTTTTTTTAAAAATCACTCATAATCCCACTATCCAGAGATGATTATTATTAATATAGTACTTTCAAATTCATATTGATGTGCATCATCTTTAATGTAAATAGAACTTTGCCTAGATGTTATTTTAGAGGTAATTACATATACCTCTTTCATAAACTTTTTATTGAAGTATTAACATACATGCAATAAGATACACAATTCAAAGTAAATATACCCATTGTTGACATACAAATAAAAGACCAAAGTGAGGCGATGTGCATTTACTTGAGATTGAGAAAGAATAACTATTCAAGAAGCACTGATTCAGGCAGAAGCCTGAATAGTGTATGGATTAGGAGACAAAGGCAAAAGGGGATTTATGAGAAAGGAAAAGGGAACCATTACATCAATAGAAGGAAGGCATTTCTATTAGTGCAGATAAGTTAACACAGGATGCTAATTCTAAAACCTATTTTTAGTTTTAGTCCAGTAGTCATCAATATCTGCTTTCTTGTTAGCCTTGCAAAAAGTTCTTTGAAACACAATGTTGTTTTAGGCCCAATTCAACAATTATTTTTAACATTCCAAAGGTTTGAGGCATAAGACATAAGGCATTTCCTCTGGGATGGCAGCTCTGACTCTGTTTTAAAGTGGCTCTATTTATATTCTTCTTTTTTTTTTTTACACCATGTATACAGCACCCATTTCAAAAATAAAACATCAACATATCCAAGAGACCCCCTCATACCCACTCCCAGTTACTACCCCTCCAAGAGCAATCTCCAACCTAATAGATAACATCCTGAAATACTTCTGTGTGTTTCTATATTCTGATAATTGGAATGATACAGTATGTCCTCTTATGAACCTGACTCTTTTGCTCAATATTTTTATTGAAGTATAACTGACTTACAATACTAGTTTAAGGTGTACAACACAATGACTTGAAGTGATCGCCTTGATGCATCTAGCTAAATTATATCACCATACACAGTTATTACAGTATTAATGACTATAATCTCTATGCTGTTTGTTACTTGCTGTGATTTATTTATTTTATAATTGGAAGATGATACACATTAATCTCCTTCTGTGTCCATGAGTTCTTTCTCTTTTCCTTATTTATTTTTGCTCAGTCCCTCAACAGCTCCCCCCAACACCCCTCTTCCATAGCTATCTGCCTGCTCTCTATCTATGAGCCTATCTCTATTTTGCTTATTAGTTCCGTTTGCTCATTAAGTTCCACAGATAAGGAAAATAATATGGTCTTTCTCTGACTGGCTTATTTCACTTAGTATATAGGATGTTTTCCACGTCAACGCATGCTGTTGCAAAAGGTAAAATTTTCTTTCATTTTATGATTGAGTAGTATTCCATTTTGTAAATGTACCATAGCTGCTTTATACTTTTGTTGCCTTTGCTTTAGTATTTATTTACCTTTTCCATAATTTTTTTTACTTTTATATGTTCTCTTATTATTAACTAGGGGCCCAGTGCACGAATTCATGTACCTTGAAAGGAACTGTGGGCCACGAGGCTGCGGTGGGCACAGGGCTGGTCTTGGCCCATCCTCCGCGCCCCTGCCAGGCCCCTCCTGCCGTGGCCCAAGGTTCCCTCTCTGCCAGCAGCCCTGCTCCCACCACCACCGCTCCCATGTGCTGACAGCGCCAAACCCGCTCACACCTGCTGACGGCACGGAGCGACTGGGGCTGGCATCAGCAGCGGGTGCAAGTGGGGCCAGCGCCAGCTGTGGATGCAAGCAACAGCTGCCAGCCCAGATTGCCCCTTAGTAGCAGGGGGAGGTAGAGAAGCCCTGAGGGCGATTGGGGCCAGAAGCCACCATTCACACCTGCTGATGGCACCGAGCAATCAGGGCCAGTGCCGGCAGCAGGTGCGAGCACTGGGCTGGACCAAAGTGCATGGGAGCAAAGAATTTTCAGTAACCACCAGAGGCTCGCCCCGATGACAGCGACTGGTGCCCCATCTTGGTCTGGCGCCCCTGTTCACCTGCTCCACCATCCCGCCATAGCCGATGCCCACCATGTTCCATTCCTGCCCCTTGGTGGTCAGCGCACATCATAGTGGCCAGTTGTTCGGTTGTTCCGCTGTTCGGTCTATTTGCATATTAAGGTTTTATATAGAGAGAGATGAATGATTTTTCTTTTTTAGTTTAGAGAAGTCCCATCAACATTTCTTGAAAGGCCAGTTAGTGATAATGATCTCCTTTAGATTTTGCTTATCAGGGAAATTCTTAATCTTTTCTTCAATTCTGAATGATAACCTTGCCAGGTACAAAATTCTTAGTTGGTAATTTTTTTTTCCTCACAGCACTTTGAATATGTTATGCCACTCCCTTTTGGCCTGTAAAGTTTCTGCTGACAGCCTTCTGGGGTTTTCTTTGTATCTGATAAGCTGTTTTTTCCTTGCTGCTTTTAAGTCTCTCTTTATCCTTAACTTTTGACTTAGTGTGTTTCTCTCTTTTTTTTCTTTTTTTTTCTCTTGGTGTAGTTCATCTTATTTGGAACTCTCTGGCTTTCTAGATCTGGATGTCTGAGTTTTTCTCAGTATGAGGCAAGTTTCCAGCCATCATTTCTTCATATAGTTTTTCTGGCCCTTTCTCTCTCTCTTCTTCTTCTAGTATACCCCATAATGCAAATATACTCCACTTGATATTGCCCCAAAGATGCCTTAAGGTCTCCTCACTTCTTTTAATTATTGTTGTTGTTATTATTATTTTTACTTTAAGTCTGGTGATTTCTATTGCTTTGTCTTCCAGCTTATCGATTCATGCTTCTAATTTATCCATTCTGCTGTTGAAGTCCTCTAGTGTAATTTTTAGTTCAGTTATAACTTTTGTTTGGTACTTTCTTATATTTTCTCTCTTTGTTAGCATTTTTACTGTGTCCATCAATTTTTCTCCCCAAATCAGTGAGCATCTTTATGACCATTATTTTGAATTCTTTATCAGATAGATTATCTCTATATCCTTAAGGTCTTTTTCTGGGGTTTCATCTTTTCCTCTCATTTAGAACATTCAGTACTCCCTCTTTATACACAGGGAATATGTTCCAAGCTCAGCAATAGATGCCTGAAACCACAGGTAGTACCAAACCCTATATATACTATTTTTTTTCTACACATACATGAACTTTACAACTTCTCTTTGGCATATCTTTTGTTTTGGATCATTATTAAGTAATATTCAGGTTACTTGAACATGAACTACTCTAACAGTCAATTTAATAAATAAGATAGCTACCAAGTGACTAACAGGTAGGTATCATACACAGCATGGATACTCTGGACAAAAGGATGCTTCACATCCCAGGAGGGATGAAGTGGGACAGTGTATGTTTGCATCATGCTACTCCAAAGGGCATGCAATTTAAAACTTATGAATTGTTTATTTCTAAAATTTTCCATTCAATATTTTTGGATGGTTATCTGTGGGTAACTGAAACTGCAGAAAATTAAACTGGATAAGAAGGACTACTGTATTGCTCTGCTCATTTTGCTTGACTCTCTGTTTTTATTTCTATGTATTAGGTGAAACAGCTATGTTTCCCCATCATAAAAAAGTGGCCTTCTGCCACTTTTCTCATTCACCCTTGCCCTAACTTTTGGTTGTCTCTCAAGCTTTTATGACTGTCTAGTCAGCCTATGTTTTGATAACTGTTGAGGCATGTCATAGTTCCAAGGAGAATAACCTCATTTAGCACCTAGTTTCAGGCTGATTGGAGGCCAAAACCTCGGGAAGCAGCTTTTATACGTCCTGTGGGGCTGCAATCATTATCCCTGCTGGCCTCCACACCAGGGCATCTGGTCCGGGTGACAGTTTCCAAAATCTGAATTCCAGACTATGGTTTAAGCTCCTTTCTGGAGAGTCTTGTCAAGCTGTAGTGAGGCCAAGGGGGTGAAAAAAGATGGTGTTTCCCCTCGCTCCTTTTGGCCCCTGGGAGTACCTCCTTGGTCTCTAGGTATGTCCCTGAGGCTGAAACTCAGGCTAAGTAAATAGCCCTTTTCCTAGGATGGCCAGGGTTGTATTGCAGTGTGTTGTTTTTGCAGTTCCCTGGTGGTGGTGTCCTACCAAGAACTCTCTTTCAGATTGTTATAGTCCTGTGGAGCTCAGTTATATCAGCCCTCTTGGCCATCAAGTTCAAGCAATCAAGGGGGTCCCTGTATGGATTGTGTGTGACCAAGGGTTTCAGCAGTGTGGCTGGAGAATGCTTTGTCTGTGTGCACCCTGGCTTTAGGCTGGGGGTGAGAGAATGCTGCTCCCACTCACTTGTTTCATCCAGGGGGTAGGAGGGTGGGGTGATGGGGTGAGGGTATTTGTAACCACTCACACTTACAGACTTTAGCTAGGGAGTGGGAGAATGCTGTGACCCTTAGTGCTCCCTGGTCTCATGTGGGGCGGAGAGAATGTTGGAATGTTTGCAACCACTCTCTTTGGTTTCAGAAAGGCAGTGGGACAGTGCCCAGACCTCTCATTCCTGCCTGTCTTAGCAGGGTGGCAGGAGGGTGTAGGGACACAGCTCACCCACTTGTATAGCAGGGTTAGGTAGGGAGTTTTGCTAAATATTTTGTTTGTGAGATTATCCATGTTTTTCTGTGAAGTTTATTTGTTTATGGAATTCCATTATTTTATCTACTATTTTAATTTATTTTTTATTGCTGTATAAGGCAATATATATTTTATTGCTACATAGGTTTATTTTTATTACTACACTAGAGGCCCAGTACATGAAATTCGTGCACGTGTAGGGTCCCTAGGCCTGGTCAGTGATCAGGGCTGATTGGGGCCTTCCGGCTGCCAGCCAGGGCCTCCCTTCCCCGCCTCCCAGCCTCCCTGCCTCCTCATTCCCTTGCTCCCTCAGCACCCCGCTGCAGCCGCTGGTCACCCACCATGTTCCACGCCACCCCGTGGTGGTCAGCGCACGTCATAGCAAGCAATCAAACTCTCAGTCTCCTGGTTGAACTCCCAAGGGAACAATTTGCATATTAGCCTTTTATTATATAGAATAGTATTCCCTCATATCTAGTGTTTTTAACTTAATTTTTTTTTTACTTAATGATAGTATTCCGATAGTAATAAATATTCAACAAATATTTTAGAGCACTTATTATGTTTCATTAATTATTCATTTAATTTTTTATAAATATACTAGAGGCCCAGTGCATGAAATTCATGCACCCTCTTGCAGTCAGGAACCTGTTGTAGGATGTCCGCCTGCCGATTTAGACCTGATCCCCCGGGCCTAAGCCAGCAGGCAGATATCTCTCTTGCAGTCTGGAATCCCTCTCGCAGTCTGGGACCCCTCGCTCCTTACTGCCCACCTGCTCAGTGCTCCTCACCGCTTGGCTTGATGCTCCTTAGTGCTGATGCAGAAGCAGGAGAGGCCCCTGCCACCGCCACTGCACTTGCCAGCCATGAGCCCAGCTTCTGGCTGAGCGGTGCTCCCCCTGTGAGAGCGCACTGACCACCAGGGTGCAGCTCCTGCTTTGAGCGTCTATCCCCTGGTGGTCAGTGTGCATCATAGCAACTGGTCATTCCTCCAGTCATTCCACCGTTCATCAATTTGCATATTAGGGTTTTATTATATAGGATTTTTATGGATTTCAGAGAGCAAGGGAGAGGGAGAGAGAGAGAGAAATATCAATGATGATAGAGAATCATAGATCAGCTGTCTCCTACATTCCCCCTACTGCAGATGGAGCCCACAACCAGGCAAGTGCCCTGACTGGGAATCAAATTAAGACCTCCTGATTCATAGGTCAATGCTCAACCACTGAGCCATGCCAACTGGGCTAGTTATTCATTTAAAACATCATTTTAAATACTGAAATGTTTTTTTCACTATATGAATGGGTCATTCATGTTGTTTTTAATGATTCTTAACCATTGTGGGAGGGGAAATGTTCTGGTTCCATGCTTAGAATTATAGGAAGGAATTTGTGCTTCAGGGAAAAACTACTCATTTTCTAGACTCTAAAGTATACCACGCAGGGTATCTGATTCTGGTTCCACTGAAGCAATTTTACAGTTGTTACAACCAATTATAAATGTGTTGTAGCAAATAAAAATACTCCATATTTATAGCGAATTCTGTCCGGTAGATAACAATTGACTTTCCTCTCTACACCTCCAAAAAGGCTTCGCTTTCCATTTGTGTGTAACATTTGAATATCCCTGAACTACAAATGTTTCTATTCTTAAGTTTCTCTTTTAAGCCAATTACAAGCCTGGTGCCTCGTAAATTAATAAGTAGTATTAAAGTTTTAAAACATTTATTTTTATGTCTGTACAACAGTCACAATTTAATCTTTTTCTGAAAATTCTCTTTCCACAGAATTTTACAATTTTCTTCAGTAACAAATAAACTAAGAAATGCTATACAAATGCCCAAAGTTCTTTTTTAAAATTCTAAATATAAAGTAACTGCCCAAAGATGAGGTACAGGGAATCTGTTTAGCCTTGCTGACTTAAATGTTTTTCCTATTTCATGGTCTATCATGGTCGGTTGAAATTAATTGGAATATCTTCCATCTATTATCTGCAGAATTCAAACAAGTCACACACTGAATTGTTCACTTCAGACATTTCACACATTCTTTCTTATTTGATGCACATTCTATTTCACATCATTGTATATTGATTACTTACTGCATCAGGAATTCAATCTTAGATTCCATCAGCCAGTCCCCGTTACTAGGAACGGGATTTCCCGGTGCTCCATTGTTTCCTTCTGATGAGACTCATTGTAAGTTAGTTCATGATAGTCTTCTCCTCATGTTTAATTCTCCCTTACATCTGCCCCAGCACAGAGCTTGGCATGTGGTAATTATTCAACACTTACTTCCAACTGTTAAATAAAGAAATGTCAATTTTTTTAACCAATCCATTTTTCTAAAACTGAAATTATGAGAAATAATTGTGTAATGATTTCTAGACTATAGCAATTGAGCTCTTGAAGGGATTATTAAAATAAGTTTGTTAGTATTCAGATAATGTAATAAACCCATGTAGAAATAAAAGTATTCTTAATAGTGAAAGAAAAACCTAATCATAATCACTTTAGTTCAATATTTAAGAATATTAAAACATAGAAAATACTTATATTCTGAAACTCTAATAGAAATATGGCCATAGGTTGCTTTGTTTTCTTCTCCTAAGTTGATTATTTCCTCCTGTGTTTGAGAGCTTTGGGTCTGCTAAGATAAAACTAGCAAGAAATTTAAAAATCAGTATGTAAATATTCACATGTATATATGTAAAGGGCCAGATAATAGATATATTTTTGGCTTTGCAGGCCATGGAGTCTCTGTAACAACTACTCATCTTTGCCATTGTAGCATGAAAACAGCCATAGACAATGTCAATGAATGAGTATGGCTGTGTTACAATAAAACTAATTTACAAAATTAATCCGTGAGCCAGATTTGGCCTATGGTACATGGTTTGCTGATTCCTGGGCAGAAAGGTTTTAGAAACTAGGAAATTTAGTTTGGTAGATAGGTAGATAGGTAGATATATAATTATGTAAATATATAAAAATAAATATGTTGCACTCTGTTATAAACCAACATAAGCCAAATTTAGTTTGGTAGATAGGTAGATAGGTAGATATATAATTATGTAAATATATAAAAATAAATATGTTGCACTCTGTTATAAACCAACATAAGCCAGTTTGGTAGATGTCAGTAGTTGCTTGTGGTTACCCTACTGCTCACAATCCCTCTAATTATATTGTTGTGAAACTAAGTCTCTTAATTCTGTTACACTTGGATTTATTAGCAAGTGAGCACAAAAGACATTATGCGACCTTAACTTTGTCATTTTGGGTACTTGAAATAAAACTTCTTGAAATCTTCACTGAAGCAAATGTGATAATTTTATAGCTGTAGGATGCAGATAGTCCTACATTAGCGTTCAAAGATCAAAACTCCTCTAAATCAGAGGTGAGCACAGTATTAATTGAAGATCAAGCCCAGGTAGTCTGATTGAGTTTTTAACTTTTGTTTATGCCTGCGGCTGGGGAGAGATGGGGTTGGGAAGGCATTTCTACAGTACCTTAAATCCCAGTAAATTCACCTATGAGTGCCTACTTCAAATATCTATTTATTAATTAACAATCCACTAATTTTATCTTTGATAGCCAATGCTTAACTTTCATTATACTAATTTCTAAATATCTGCTATAAATCAGTTCTGAAAAGAGTTAAAGTACTTACAGTAGCCACCTACATGAAGTTGACCACCCTTGACCTGGGAATTCCTGATTGAAGCATATGACTATCTTTCAAGTTCAGATGGAAATGAACACACAATATTTATATCCCACCATCACATGCCATAACTATCCCATATTTAAAAAACTGGTTTGGTCCATATAGAATACTATATAACTGGCTGTGTGATTGAACCCAAGTTTGTGTGCCCGACGCACAGTGAGACCAATCACTGGAAGCACTCAGGGAGAGGGAGACCGGCAAGTTTTAATTGGAGGAACTTGGAACTTGGCCTCCAAGTTTTTTATGGTAAAGAGCTTCAGCACTGGATCTTCCTGGACAATAGACCCTTGGCCTCTAAAAGGGTTCTGATGTTCAAGTTCTAGTTATGTCCTGGGCCTTTGGTTCCGTTGGGGTAGAGGTAGCAAGACTTTAGTTCCCAGTGCAGCTGGAGGTCAAAGTTCTCTCCTCTGTGCCTGCTTCCGCTGGACGTGAGGTTTTTGGTCTATTGTCTCTGAAAAGCAACTCAGTATCGTGTTAGAAACAGGAGAGGACTACTTTGAGCTGGTTCTGCTTTTACAGATGGGCTCTGTTGGAGTTTTACCCACTGGCAGGAGTTTAGAGGACTCCACAGAGGGCAGGCTGGGAATGCAAGGGGACCAAACCCAGGAAGAACATAGTAACCAGTGTGGCAAACTCTGTCTAAGGCCAGGCAAGCTTGAAAAGGGTGCAAAGGGAGATGCTAATCTTGAACACAGTATTGTGGCTTCAGGTACAGTGAAGATGGTAAGGTACATATTATTCCAGGAAATCTGTCCCAATAGGGAGGATTTGGCAGGAACAAAGGGAGACAGTGGACCCAACAAATCGGGTGGTTATTTGAGACTCAGTAAGACAGAGCATAGCAACCCTGTGTGTGTGAGGAATAGAAAGGAGAGAAACCACATCCAAAGGGGCAGGCACCTCTCCCTCAGGTACAGAGCAGCAGTAGAACAACTGGAGAAAAAGGTGTTCTTGCTATTTGGTCAGCTGCCTATTCTTTGGCCCAATAGAGAAGCAAAGAAACTCCCTTAAGGCTTTAAATTTGATTTCTATGAGCTGGACTTGAACCAGATAGGTTGTGCCAACTATAGAATAAAGGTATAAAATGACTACAGACTTTTAAGATGATTCATTCTGCGTTAAGAAGATTAAAAACAGAAGTTGTGCCTGATGAAACTAAGGTCTCAGTAGCTTTATCTACTTAATAAAGACATCTCCAAATCTCCTTCTCTCCTGGGTTCCTACAAATCTGTCCACTGTATTAACTATGCTGCTTAGCTCCCATCCAAGATAAGTCAATCTTTGCAGTATTCTAAACTTCCTCATAGTGCGTTGACAGCTTCAAGCGGTTTTGTCACTCTAAAACAGAACCCAGTTGGTTATTTACAGATGGGAGTTTTCCTTGCATAGGCCATAATCGAAACAGGGCAATCCCAGTCTGCACGGGTATTGCAATTGTAGAAAGGGTTCCCAAAACACTCACACCAAGCAATTTGCAATGCAGTGAGACCAAGTGCAATGAAAAAAATTTGGACGTTTTGTTGAAGGTATTTGTAGCTCTGTTTGAACTGGGCATAAATACAAGTGTCCAAACACATATGAAGTGACGATATCATCAAACAATGCCTTCTTGAGGTGATGACTTTTTAAAAATTAACTTTTATCATTAAGAATGTTTCAGAAATACACAAAAATAGAAATAATAGTATAATAAACCCGAATGTGGCTGGCATGATTATTCAAGATCTTGTCACATTAACTTTGTTCATCTTTTTTTTTTTCTTGCTGAAATTGGTGACACGTTTTTTACACCAAAACTGGAGTCAGTAGCTGCCCTTACTTAAAGTTAGTTTTGTGTTTTTCTTAATGCCTCTTCTAAGAAAGTACTTCACTACCTTGATTTGGTCACCTACCTTGAGTCCCTAACAACAAATGTTGAGTGCCCGCGGTGTAAAAGGCTCCCTGTGCGTGAACTTCTTCCGCCTTCAGTCTTAAAGTGTCAGTGCAGTTCCAGAAATATCAGAGTTCTTTCTAGATTTCTTTATCTCATTGCATACATGCCAGGGGGCGAGGATGCAGACAGTAACCAGCCAGGTGGTACAGCTAACAATACGCCAGCATATTGGTACTTAATTTCTGGTTAAGAGCATTTGCCTTCTACCACTTTCTTCCAAAGCAATATTGTGGTGTTTTAATATTGTTAAATTAGAACAGTAAAAGATATTGCTAATTATTTTTTATTTTGTTTGCATATCATTGTAACTGTGCTCTGTGCCTATAGAAAAGAAGTTAACAAATAGTTGGAAACCACAAATGTAACCACAGTTTTGAATAAAATAATCCCCAGCTCCTTCCAACTGACTAGGACCAGGTCCAACATACACGTCTCCTGTCGTTGCTACGTTTTGAGAGTCGTGCCTGCTGGTGCTGCCAAAGTTAAGAGTCTGTCAGCATCTGCAGTCTGACCTCTTTATTTGTGGATTTATAACTCAGCTGTTTAAATTTGCCCTGAGCCAGAACTTACCTGAGGAACATAAGCGTGCCTTTGCATGTGTGTGAAAGTCATATTTTTTTTTTCTCTTTACAATACATTTATTAAAAATATATGTGCATGACAACTGAGCCATTTCAGAGCTGTGTCAAAAAATTGGAAAATTTGTTCTGGAGCCAATTGACTTTTACCTGCATAAATAATAGAACTTACAGACTTTCCTTTAGAGAGGAAATTCTGTTAATTTATACGACCAGGAAATTGGAGACTTTTTAAAATTAAAAAATAAATTGGGGAGGGTGGGTGGGTGGGAGGTAATCAACCAAAGACCTTGAATGCATATATGCATAACCCATGGGCACAGAAAATAGGGTGCTGAAGGCCTGGGGCATTGGGGTGGGGCGGGCTGGAGGGGATCAATGGGGGAAAAAGGGGACATATGTAATACTTTCAACAATAAAGAATTAAGAGAGAGAGGGAAAATAGAGCATTGACTTCTTAGAACTTGAAAATGAGCTCTTACTGATCTGGCATTTTACTGTCTATTTACCATAAGAACACTTTGAAACTTGGTGTAATGACACTAAATAACCACAATGGAGACAAACATTCTATAAGGGACCATTATGAGTTGCCTCTAATGTGGTAATAGATGTCATTTTGAAAACACAACTGTACTGTCCGGATGAAAGACGGTGACTCCTAATACATTGGTTACAGACAATTGAATATTACAGCCGTGTTTCCTCCTGACGAGCGGCTATCATTGTATGGAATTCAACCAATGTTAGATTGGCATGGACTTCTTATAGCAGTGGTTCTCAACCTTTCTAATGCCGCGACCCTTTAATATAGTTCCTCATGTTGTGGTGACCCCCAACCATAAAATTATTTTCGTTGCTACTTCATAACTGTAATTTTGCTACTGTTATGAATCGTAATGTAAATATCTGTGTTTTCCGATGGTCTTAGGCGACCCTGCTAGCGGTTCTCAACCTGTGGGTCGCGACTTATAGGATCATAGAAAGCTGCCATTCAAAAAACTGCCATTCAAAAAACTCTCATGTTCATCATGAAACAGTACTAAAGATGTTCTCGCCTTCGGTGTGGGGAAGAAAAAAGAGCCCTTACACATAAACACACTTCTGAAATCTGGTGGGTGACTCTGAGCTTAAGAATATACTCAACTTCTCTATATCCCAGTGTCCTTTTCTGCGAAATGGGATTCTCATACCTTGCAGAGTGATTACTAAAGGCACCAGTGTAGAGACACACAAAATGCATCCACTTCATTGTTTATGTTCTGCCTTCCAGAGAACTAATTTGTTTGCACTGGTTATGCTCTTATTTTGCACCCTGCACTGTTCTAGGCTCTATATTAACATAGTTTTATACTGCAATCCTCTGAAAATAATTGCATTAAACCTACATGTTAATGTGAGATGAGCCAATATATAGAAGTGTGCAAATGTAGGTTTACAATTGTGAGTACCCAAAACACAGAGTTAATTTTTGTGTTATTATTATTTATTTATTGTTGTTGTTGTTGTTGTTGTTATTATTATTATTATTATTATTATTATTATTATTATTATTAACCTGCATTTGCCCACGCCTGTATTTACATCATTTAGTAGTACCATTCACCCAAATCCTGAACTAAGGTTTGGCTTCCCATCTATCCAATTATTGTTTATTTCTTAGAGTAGTTTTGTCACTTTTCATATAGAAGTTCCATATATTCTTAGAAAGACAATTCCTGGGAGATTTATGGTTGTTGTTGTTCTTTTTTACTGTCATTGAAATTTCCTTTTTGTCACTATATTTTCTAGCTACATTATGTTTGTATAATGGAACTCTCTAGATATTTGGATATTCACAATGTATTTAGGCAGTGCTGAGTCTTAGAAATTATCAGGGTCTTTCAGCTAATTATTTTGACATGTCTAGGTAAACATTATCTTTAGTAGTAGTTACACCATTTAGTTTTTGTTTTGTGTCTTATTGTGTATGTCAGAACTTCCAGAATATAATAAGGAATAGTGATACTGACCATCCTTGGAGTACTACAGCTTAAAGACATGCCTCAAGTGTTTAATGTTTAGGTATTATATTCGCTATTGATTAGAAATAGAGTCTCATGTTTAAAAAATACATAATATTCTATTACCTAGATTTGTGTCCAGATATCACCATTATATAACACAAGGTGTTCCTGAACCTCAGAAGGCAGGTCCCTAAGTACATGCTCCCCTGAAAGAAAAGTGGCCTCTCTACCTCCCCATCAGATGCCTTCACATTTCCTGACCAAGGTGAGAATTTTCAATCTTTTTGAGAAAACTCTAACCTCTACTTTCATTGAGAGGGTGAGATGGGCTTCCTCAGTCCCACATTCTCAAGCTCTGGGGTCTTCTATACTGAATCACAGCAGACATGACACCCTGTCCAAGCAGGTCTCTACCAAGCCCATTCAGGATCCTTCTCAGACTCCCCTCTGGCCGAGTGAGGAGCTCACATTCCCTACTAGAACACTGGGGCCTCACCGCACAGCTCCCAAAAATAATCCATCATTTTTAGGGTGAGTCCAGTTTAAATACATATTTTAAGAGAAAGTGGTCTCTAAATATGAAGATATACCCACTTTGCAACACTGAAAATCACACTTCAAGGTTCATCTCTGCTTTTAGGGTCATGGTGATGCCAATGATTTTTATTTAAGAACAGTGGGGGATTACACAGGATAGGTTTGCAGTTGTGAGTATGCAAAACAGAGTTTATTCTTATGTTATTAATTATTGTATTATTTTCCATACAAACAACAGTAAACCTACTTTGCCCAACCCTGTGTGCTATATATTCACATCTACAACATGCCCTACAGCTCCTCTCCCATCTACATGGCCTTCTTCCCTTGGAAAATATCACTACCCAACATATTACGTAATTTTTTTCTTATTATAGTAGCATTGTCTCTCTACCTCATCTTGAATGTGATCTCCACCAGGACAGGAAGCCTGTTTGCCTTGTTCCCAAGGATCTAGAACAATGCTTGACATAAAATAGCCTATATATATTTTTAATGTATCTTTATTGTTGAAAGTATTATAGATGTCCCCTTTTTCTCTATTGACCCCCTCCACCCTCTCATATATGTACCCTTATGTTCATAGCAGCAGCATTTACAATAGATAAGATCTGGAAACAGCCTAAGTGCCTATTAATAGATGAGTGGATTAAAATGTGTGGTACATTTACAAAATGGAGCACTATGCAGCTGTAAAAAAAAACAAAAACAAAAAACACCTCAATATATTTTTTTAAAATCAATCAATGAAAAATAAGATTCTGATACTTTTGCTAAAACAAAGAAAAGCTATTATAAAAGGAAATTAATGTTCTCATCTTTAAAAGCAGAAAATTAATAGCAATTTTTAAATTATTCTCTCCAAGTTAAAAGATAAAATTTCATCTCTTTAGATATCTGTTGTACTAATTTTTTAATGTGTTGTAGACAATTCAATATACAGATGATGTATTTTAGAATTGTGCACTTTAAAGCTATATAATTGTATTAATGTCATCCCAAAAATTCAATAAAAATATAGAAAAATACATTATTAAAAATAAATAAATAAATAAAATATATAATGTAGGGCTTTGACCAGGAAAACACAATAAGTAAAAAGACAAGTATCAATGTTATCCACTACCTATGATGAGGACATGGCCCTGGAAGCAGGAACCATTCCTCATTGGCCCACATTGATACAGGAAATGTATTGAATGCTTCTAGGTATTTACTGAATACATGTGCAAGCAAATAAATGAACAAATGAATAGCATTCTAACTGTTTGAAATAGTCATGTGTGAGAATATTCACAGAAAACTTGGAGAGACAATCTCTTCCCCCAAAGAAGTAAACCTTTTAGAGATAGTTCAGGATTGGGGATCAGGAGAGGACTTTGGATAACAACATCACTCTGGGAAATTTAAATTCCCCTGGAGATACTAGTCATACTCTGAGCTGGCATCCTAATGGTGCCTAATGGAAGAAAGGTGCAAAACCAGACCCAGAATTTCACACCCATCAAGCATACGAGCCATTCCTACATTGCCAACTTTTTTCTTCTTCTTCTTTTTTTTTTTTTTTTGAAATATGTTTTTATTGATTTTTAGAGAGAGGGGAAAGGAAAGGAATAAAGAGATAGAAACATTGATGAGAGAGGAGCATCATCAAACGGCTGCCTCCTGCAGGATCCCTACTGGGGATCGAGCCTGCAACACTGGTATGTGCCCTGACCAGGAATCCAACCAGCGACTTCTTGGTTCCTGGGTCAGGGCTAAACCACTGAGCCACACCAGCCAGGCTATGAAGATATTTCTTGAATTCAATTTTGTGGTTTGATATTCTCTTTTTCTAGCTTTTATTTTTTTAATCTTTATTGTTCAAATTATTACAGTTGTTCCTCTTTTTTTCCCCCATGGCTCCCCTCCACCCAGTTCCCACCCCACCCTCTGCCCTTAGCCCCCACCCCCACTGTCCTCATCCATAGGTGTATGATGTTTGTCCAGTCTCTTCCCGCACCCCTTTCCCCCAAGAATTGTCAGTCCACTCCCTTTCTATGCCTCTGATTCTATTATATTAACCAGTTTATTCTGTTCATCAGATTTTTTATTCACTTGATTTTTAGATTCACTTGTTGATAGATATGTATTTGTTGTTCATAATTTTTATCTTTACCTTTTTCTTCTTCTTTTTCGTCTTCTTAAAGAATACCTTTCAGCATTTCATATAATACTGGTTTGGCGGTGATGAACTCCTTTAGCTTTTTCTTATCTGTGAAGCTCTTTATCTGACCTTCAATTCTGAATGATAGCTTTGCTGTTTTTCTCTTGCTGCTTTTAATATTCTTTCTTTGTCTTTTGCTCTAGGCGTTTTAATTATGATGTGTCTTGGTGTGGTCCTCTTTGGATTCCTTTTGTTCGGGATTCTCTGCGGTTCCTGGACTTGTAAGTCTATTTCTTTCACCAGGTAGGGGAAGTTTTCTGTCATTATTTCTTCAAATAGGTTTTCAATATCTTGCTCCCTCTCTTCTTCTGGCACCCCCATAATTTGGATGTTGGTACGCTTGAATTGTCCCAGAGGCTTCTTACACTATCTTCATATTTTTTTATTCTTTTTTCTTTTTGCTTTTCCGCTTGGGTGTTTTTTGCTTCTTTGTATTTCAAATCTTTGACTTGATTCTTGCGATCCTCTAGTCTGCTGTTAGATCTGTGTATATTATTCTTTATTTCAGTCAGTGTATGCTTAATTTCTAGTTGGTCCTTTTTCATATCCTCAAGGGTCTCACTAAATTTATCGGCCTTTTCTAGAAGATTCTTGAAAAACCTTATAACTGTGGTTTTGAACTCTATATCCAGTAGTTTACTTTCCTCCATTTCTGTCATGTGTGACCTGTTTCTTTGTCTCCGCATTTTGGCTGCTTCCCTGTATTGATAGAGTGGCTTTGTGTGCTAGGTGTCCTATAGGGCCCAGTGGCTCAGCCTCCCCAGTTACCTGAGGTGGACACTCTTGGTGCACCCCTTTGTGGGCTGTGTGCACAGTCTTGTTGTAGTTAAGCCTTGATTATTGTTGGTATCACTGGGAGGAATTGACCTCCAGGCCAATTGGCTGTGAGGATCAGCTGTGTCTACACTGGGAGAACTTCTGTGTTGGAGACACCCTTATGGGGCAAGACTTGCTTCAGTGGAGCTTTGGTGCTCACTGAGTCTGCCCCTTGAGTGTGTCCCTTATGGATTTGAGGAATTGTACTCTGGATGGTCCCACTCTGACCCCTGGGCACACTGGCTCTTGGGTCTCCAAGGAGGTGCTAATTTAGCTCTGCCTGAGGCCACCCAGCAGGAGCTACGGAGAGATCTGCAGATTCCTCTTCTTTGTTTGGGGTTTGGAAGTGCACAGATGAGGCCCAGTTGTGAAGCAATGCAAGCTGCTGTGGGGCCTTGGCCTTCTTTTGGATGTTCTGGGGCTCTCTGACCCAGCTGCAGTTTGTTAGGTAATTTTAGATTGCAAAAGGCCAGGCCATTCATATGCAAAAGCCTCTGCACACAGCTTGGGTGGGGCAGGGTCTCAGGGAATGAACAGGGTGGAGCAAACAGCTATGGCTCATCCTCAGCCCTGCCCTAAGAGGCCCCCAGGTCTCAGTGTCCCTCAGTAATCGCTGCAAGCACCTCTGAGAGAAAGCCGCCCTCGAGTTCTGCCTGAAGCTAGACAGTCCAGTTTCTCCCTGTATGAGTCTGGGTCCCCAGAGTCTCACCTGGAACTTGAGTTCAGAGCAGTCAGCAGCTTGTGTCTCTCTCAGAATTGAGAAAGACAACCGTGTACTCAGTTGCCAGCCCTTACCGCAGGCGCACCTCCGTACCTCTGCACTTTACTTCCGCACCTCCTCTGAGTCTCAGTGTGCTTTTCTCTTTCCTTCTAGTTGTAGAATTTCCACTCAGGCAGCCTTCCTGTGGTTCTGGATGATGTCGTTTTGTCTTTTAGTTGTAGTTTTGAAGTGGTTGTGCAAGGCAGCAATTTCAGATGTTTACCTATGCCGCTATCTTGGTTTCTCCGCCAACTTTTTTCTCTCCATCTCCCACTTCAGCAGTTTTTAAATCTGAATGTAGATGTATATGAGTCAAGAAAAAACACAACTATTCAAAATCTGCCAGATATTCCCATTTACACTCAAGAGCCTCTGTTCTTCCAGGCAAAAACAATTCCATCTCTTTTGCTCGGTGGCATCACTGCCCACCCTTTCATTAGGGTCCTAAATGAGGGCTACTTTGTGATTGTGATTCAGAATTCCTGGCATTTACTGCTAATTGTAGCTTCCAATTAGTCTTTCCTGATAAGAAGTTGCAGCATTTCCTCCCTGATTGGATCTAGTGCTATACACAAATTGGTGTGTGGAAACAGATTATAGCTTTGTGCTTCTGTGGCATTTTATTAAACTCAATCTGAAATTCAGAAGGGAGTTTTCAGCTGTGGTTTTCTTAATATTGCTTCAACCTTAATTTTGCAACTTACCACAAATCAGTACTTGTAGGGAAGGGGGATGAGTTTTCAGTGGTGTGTTCTCTCCGGTTAATTTTCCTGGGACTGCCCTAATGGCTTTGGTATTTCACAGGAATGCACATTTCATCAGATGGTGTCTTTGTGTCCTAAATACACATGCATGGGTTCTACAACAGTTTTATAGTTCTTTCAGAACACAGTTTCAAGGGCATTTAAGGGGGGAATCTTTTTCAAGGGAATGTGAGCTTCATGAGAGGATTCCTTTGCAATCTAACACCAAAACAGTGGTTCTCTGAGTATGGCTCTCACAAGAGAGGCATCAGTATCACCTGGGAAGTTGTTAAAAATGGAGATTCTCAGGCCCCACACTCTGCCTCCTGAATCAGAAACTCAAAGAGTGGACCCAGTGCCTTGGTTGTTGTGGCTCAGTTGATTAAGCATCGTCCCAAGTACCAGAAGGTCACTGGTTCAATTCCCAGTCAGGGCACATTCCTAGGTTTTGGGCTCGATCTCCTGTAGGGGGTGTGCAGGAGGCAGCTGATAGATGTTTCTCTCTCCCTCTCCCTTCTTCTCCCTCTAAAATAAATAAAAACACACTTAAAAAAGAGTGAATCCAGCAATCAGTGTCTTAACAAGCCATCCAACTGGTTCTGATACAAGGTTAAGTTTAAAAACCAAAGGTTTGGCGATGTCATTTAGGAGATATTGCCAAAAACCAATGGTTCTCAAACTTCAGTGCATCAGAATCTGCCCACTTTGAGAAGCACTGCAGGAACTTTAATCATTTACGTCTTTGCACTTTGATGTAGTATTACTCTAGGGTTGCACTTTGTATGTAAAACAAACAAAACCTAACAGGATTTTTCAACTCAGTAGAGTTCCATGGTCTCAGAAATTTTGAAACTATAGAACTAAATGAAAAATATCAAGAGTTTTAAGAGGTCAGAGGAAGACTTGCTTCTGATGCTTTAACTTGAAAGAAATTTTGGGTAAATTAGGCCATCTGGAAATACACTGTAAGTTTCTATATATCCATAGATACTACTGTTTCTTGCAAGGCAGTTTTATTGGAAAGATATATGTACCTCCTAAGAAGAAGAACTGTAGCAGAAAAGGATTACAAAGAATAAAATATCAGCCGAAACCGGTTTGGCTCAGTGGATAGAGCGTCGGTCTGTGGACTGAAGGGTCCCAGGTTTGATTCCGGTCAAGGGCATGTACCTTGGTTGCGGGCACATCCCCAGTGGGGGTTGTGCAGGAGGCAGCTGATCGATGTTTCTCTCTCATTGATGTTTCTGACTCTCTATCCCTCTCCCTTCCTCTCTGTAAAAAATCAATAAAGTATATTAAAAAAAAGAATAAAATATCATACCGAGATCGAAAAGATCATCCTTGTTGATCTTTTCCTCTGTAAAATGTATTTAACACATTGATTCAAATATGTGCAAAAGACCTAACTTCATGCTATTGAAGAAACAAAGACAAATTATACAACTTTCCTGAAGAAAGGTATACATGCAAAGAGCTAAAGTATATGGTAGAAAATGAGGATGTCACTGAGAAAAGCACCATAAATACCATGAAATGATGGTTCCTGTCATTACATTGAAATGATTCTTCCATTATCTGAGCCCCAGGCTTGATCATTTAGTGTCATCTTCTCCTTTCTCCTCTATTTCCACTAGCTCCTCAAAGTCCTATTGATCTTCCCTTTGAAATTTCTCTTAACATCCTTTCTTCTCCTCCCCCACAGCCACATGTCTTTCTCTGACCTGGTCACTTTACTCCATGCCCCTTACCAGATTCAACTTCCTAAAATCCTTTTATCTTCCTATCACAACTCTGCCTCCCTTGATCAGTTCCTGCCTAAACTGCCCCACCTGGCATTCAGGCATCCTCATTCATCTGTCGCTCTCATCTAGCACAACCTGCCTTTCCTCCACAACACTACCCCTCAGTGCTACTAGACCTGGTTCTCTCCTGTTTCACCAACACACTCCTTGCATCAAAGCTATGAGACCTCACCAACATTCCACTAGCCTTGTGGAAGGCCCCGCCCTTCCACCCATCTGCTTTGGTACATCATTCAAGACCACCTCCTAAGGGTTTTCTCAATTCTCTAATCACAGTGTTTTCCCCTGCTCTGAATTTCAACCACCTGTATCAACAAGTTCATCACAGAGCCCTTGTTTCTCATTTTTTTTAGAGCCAACATACATCTCTCCTTTTAGGGAACAGATTAAGTCTTTTTCTTTTGAATTTCTTCCTGCCTGCTGTGCCCCTTGCCCCACTCTCAGCCTCACACACTCTGTTGCTTATAGAGGGAATGCAGGAGAAACTCAGGAAATGTCTGATGGATGAGAGAAGTAAGACAGTGGACATCTGTTGCTTTGTTTTTGCCGGGATAACGTGCATTCATCTTCCTGATTCCCTTGCTCTCTTTCCTTATGGTTCTGGTGCTGCTAAGAAATGTGGCCCCGACCCAGCTAACTGGAATTCTGGATCCCCTGGTCTGTTGTGATGGCACATAGATGATTAAGTGCCTCAAGTCAGGCCAAGTAGAACCAATGAGACTCAACTTGAAGCCTTTGCATAACTATATCATTAAAGAACTTTCTACCTGCTGTTCTTGAAGATAATTGAATATTTACCTGGAAATGCTGGAGGACATTTTAGCAGAGAAAGCCTGCCTCAGAAACATGTCAGCCCAAAGGGAAGAAGAGTAAGACATAGAAAAAGACACAGATTCGCAGATTCCTAACAAAATTCAATGTGCCTGAAGCTGTGCCCTTGACTTTCCATTAGCCAAAAAAAAAAAAGCCTTATTTTTCATAAGCTACTTCGATTTGGTTTCTATCATATGCTGTCAATAGAGACCAACTAATTTAAAAAAAAATCATAAAAGCCAACATAAATTGAGAAATTTCTACACATTATGTGAAGTACTTATAGTAAAAAAAAAAAAAAATGCATTCAATCTTTTGATAAAGGCCCCTTTCTTTTTTGTTTTGTTAATCCTTACCTCAGCCTCAGGATATTTTTTCATTGACTTTTTTTTTTTTTTTTTTTTTTTTTTAGGGAGAGTAGAAGAGAAAGGGAAAGACAGAGAGAAACTTCAATGTGAGAGAAATACATTGATTGGTTGCCTCCTGTATGAGCCCTGACCAGGGCCCTGACTGGGGAGGAGCCTGCAACCAAGGTACATGCCCTTTACCAGCATTGAACCCAGGACCCTTTGGTCTGCAGGCTGACGCTCTATCCACTGAGCCAAACTGGCTAGGGAGATAAATGACCCTTTCTAAATAATTGTGGTGTGTCAAATATAGTGGATGTATTTTTCTGATTGAAATAAGGTATTGATGGAAAACTTTATATATGCCAGATCTTATTACTAATCTCTTGTAATAGATTTTCTAATCCTAATGTGGTAAAGTATTAGAGAAAATGTCATAAACTACACCTGTAGTTACTGAAGTACTATAGCTCTTGTCTCTGCCAATCACAACATCTTTGGTCCATGTAATAAGACAATCTACACTAATAAAAGAGAAACATACAAATTGACCATCACTCTGCTACGCCCACCAGCCAATCAGAGTGAGTATGCAAATTAACCCAACAAAGATAGTGGTTAATTTGCATGTGCAGGCGCTGAGCGAAGACTGAAGACAGCATAGAAGGAAGAGGGAGGGAAAGCGGAAAGCGGGGCGGCGGTGGCAGGAGGGAAAGCATGGGGCAGTGGCGGCTGTGGGAGGGAAAGCAGCGCAGGGCGGTGGCGGCAGCAGGAGGAAAGACCGCCTTGGCAGGCTTTGCTCCCTTCTCTGCTTTGCTCAGGCCGCAGGAAGCCCTATTCTTGCAGGAATCTTCCTGCAACGGGCCTCTAGTTTATTTCATAAAAGAGTTATACGAGTATGCCTTATGGAATATATGAGTATCTCTGTAGCTCAATTTTTTTTAATACAGTTAATTAAGTTCATGAAGGTTAATATATATCTTTTTAAAGAAATACTTTTAAATAGAAATACAAGAGTTGTTATAAATTTCTTTTTCAGAATATAGTTGAAATAAAATAAGGTTTTACATGTGAATATGATTTAGGATCATCTGATATAAAAGCCAGAGACAAGCACTTTCATAAAAGACTGACAATTGGAACTTGTACATACACACAGACAAAGATATATAAGGGATGTTTTAGTTAAAAGGAAGGCTTGAATTCCTGCTACAATTTATTGCTATAATTACTTTTAGACTTGGATTCTCTTTGTAATCTTTTAAAATGTGATTTCCTTATACATGTGGACATGTGCCACAAGTGGGAAGTCACACTAAAAATAAAACAAGTAGGACTATGACTTGAATTTTAAATTCACAAAATAAGGTATTTTTATGGGGGGGGGGGAGAAGTCTTGGTAAAATTTCTTTAACCCATGCTCAGTAAACTACCAGAGTTTTTGTTTTTAGCTCCTTTTAACAGAATGGCTTCCTAACTGCAAAAATAAAAAAAAATCCTGTTTGTCTTATTAAAACCATTTTGTTTGCCCACTAAATTTTGTTGTCACATATACTTTTAACTCAATGCACTTGTCTTTATTTAAGGAAAACAAACCAACATCCCTCCTTGGTTAGGACACAGTTTCTGATTCTTGGAGTAGACCTGGGTAACCCCAAGTCAACATAATAAAAGAAGCCCTCTCCCATCACAGGCATGCAAAAGAACAAGAAAACAAAAACTACAGAACATAGGGAAGAAAAGGAAGAGGAGGAAGGAGAGAGACAAAGAACAGAGAGCCTCTTGCTGTGAGAAGATTGGGAAAGAACCCCTGCCTCGTGCACTTTCTTCCATGGGCTAACAATGTACTTCCAAGACTGCGCCCATCTGTTTTTCTCCAGTTCTCATTGGCGGCCAGGTAGAGGAAATAGTCTCATTCAGAACAATCACAAGGACCTCTGAAAACCCAGGCTGTTATGTGGTTTATATTAGCAAGCCTGAGGCCAAACATAAATTTAAATTGCTTCCCCTTTAGAAAAGAAAAAAAAACCTTATGATTATAATATAATGTTCTATTAGGGAAAGCTGAAAAACATTTGATCCCCAAATGTTTTGAAAAGGGCCAGATTTCTTCAGTGTAGACAGGCTTGGAAGAGACAATAGAATCTTTTATCAATCATGATCATGCATTGGCTGTGAAATGTAATTTTTGAGCAAGGCACAAAGAAACAATCGGGGACCTGTTTCCAGTAAGGATCAGTGACTCTGAAATGTCTCAGAGACTCAAAATGCAAAGTGACATTAGCCTGAATGCAGTTCCAAATGTGGCAGATCACTCAGCAGTGTTGAAGCAGCAGAATTTGGATATGCTAGTGGGGGAATCCAAAAGGGTGGTTGTCATGTTGTCAGAGCCAGGAAAATAATGGCATAGGAAAACCACAGTCACATATCAGAGAATAGCAGCTAAGGGAGGCAGGGACATGAGAGCCAGAGCCTGGATCTGCCCTGAAGAAAGTCGCCTTGAGAATATAATGCACAGAACCAAGCAGGTGTTTGGGCCAGATGCACCATGAGGGATATCTTGTTTATGGTCCCCTATCTGAAAAGGCCGGTGCTTTACCTGACACTGATCAGAAGAATAGAAACAAAGCAGTTGTGCTTGAACTTGACTCAAGAGGGGGGAAAAAAGTCTTAATCTCTGAGTCTAGACAGAACTTACAAATATTTATTTGTATTATATCGTCTCTCTTGAATTGTCATTGTGCTAGAATAGAATACATGGTAGAATGCTGGGCCTAGGCAGTCGGTGAACAGTGCACAGAGTTTATAACACCACCACATATGCAAAGTCTGGCTAAAGCAATGACTAAGATGTCCATTGATTTTTTTAAGTAAAAAAAAAAAAATGAAAGAAAGAATTAAAAACCTCAGGGGATCTAATGGCAGTAGTAGAATCTACTGAATGGATTAATTTAAATTTTACTGAGTGTTTTTGCAGTATGCTAGAAACAATGGGAATTATAGGAAATCAAGGAGCTTAATTTTTCTGGGGATACAAGATACACATAGAAGGTTAACAGTGAAATAACCATTCAAAAACCACAATTAAAGTGATTTAACAAAACTGAAGTTGGTGCCAAGTGTCAGTAAGTCACTGCCTTGGAGCTCCTGTTACTTCGCAGTCACTACCATGTACTGGATCCCCACCTACTTGGACATGTGACTCTTCATATGCCTTGAATCTTTCCTGCTTCTCCAGATTTGCATCTCAAAAATGGGTGTTGGACTTGAGACCTCCTCCTCTAAAGTCTCTGTGGATCTTTTGATGACTTCCAAGGTCCCGAGTAGATACACTGATATACAATCAACCTTTCTTGCTCTCCAAATAAGAAACGAAGCAAAGCCGAAATAGTGATAGTCAAGGGGAAGCAAGGATTGATGGAAGTGAAGGAGCAAAATGAACCTTCCTTTAACACAATTAACTATTTATGTCAGGTCAACCAGTGTCCCTCATTTTACAAGTGAAAATTACAAAGTGTAGAATCTATAAAGCCTACCTCTAGCCTTTTAACCTCAAAATTTCTATAGTACATCAAAGTGATTAATACTTCAACTTGAAAGTAGAATAAAGAAATAAAATTCTTAATGAAATAAAACAGAAAATATAGGAATTGTTTCAAATATAAAAAGATATAATGTAAAAACAAACAAACAAACATGGTCTCTATTCTGCTATCCTCCTCAGATTTCAAACTGTATAAATAATTATTATCAGTGGCAAATATGTATATATCAAACAATGCTCTGTCATTTATGAACAAAAACTAGAGCACTATTCAACTGTAATTCTAGTATGTTAGATTTTTGGTTTTTATTTCAGGGCTGAGTCAATGGCATTTAAAATTTAGCTAATACCTTCAAATCATCATATTGACTCCACTAGAGTAATATCATTCTTTCCTACATTAATTGCTTCTTTTTTGTTCACTTTAATATATTTGATAAAGTTGAAGTGACTATTTTTCTCACTTATATTTCCAGTGATCATAATAATATCTCATGTGTAATGCTATGGAGGCAATGTTCACATTTCTTTATATTTCATCATCTCTCTTGAATTGTCATTGTACTAGACTAGAATAAATGGTAAATTGTTAGCCATAAACAGCGCATGAAATATGCACAAGAGTTTTTATCAGTGGCACATAAAAGAGCAAACTATGGTATAGAAAATTAAAGGGACTTAACAAAGTGACCCAGCCAACCTTGTTTTCTAGGCCGTTGCTCTAAATATAGGAACCTGCTAACTTTGAGCTGACATAGCAAACTACCAAAATCTAATATCATAATTTAACTTTCTAAACACCAACTATTTGGCAAATAATCTATAGAAGAGGCACATGACCCTAACCCTAAAACATAACTCTCTCTTTTCATTACCAATTATTCATTTCTTAGTATATTTTGTTTCTTATTATGGAACATTTTCACATGTAGTACTTTCACTGATGAAGCTAATTAATTGCTAAGTGTATTTGATATTTCTGAAATATACCCCGGTATTTTGGTGTGATATTAAAAAATTAGACTGTGCACATAACTAAACTCACTGAGCACAACTTTCACTTTAAAAGTTCATATCAAAAAAGTAAGAAGAGGTGGGGAGAGGAAGGAAAAAAGGAAGGAAGAAAGGAAGGAAGGAAGGAAGGAAGGAAGGAAGGAAGGAAGGAAGGAAGGAAGGAAGGGAAGAAAGAGCCCTGTGGCTCTATGGAGAATGGATTAGAAGTTAGAGTTACAAAATTATTGTAGAAGTGCAGGTAATAGTGGTATAATGGGGGAGATGGCAAAAATTGGACAGATTTAAGAATATTTAGGAGGTAAAATTGATTAAAATAAGAAAAGGATTGAACATGGAAAGTAAGGGCAAGTCTGATACCAAGGATGACTTCCAGGCTCATGGCTCGTGCACAGCATGGTTGGTAGGGCCTTTTACTAATGGAGAGAAAACCACAATTAGGGCACAGTGAGTTCTGGCAAGGCAGGGAGAGAGCGATATTGAGGATGAGTCCAAAGTGTTAATATGGGCAACTATTCAGCATTTAGTGGAAATAAAGACTCCATGAATGTGTGTCTGTGCATTTTAAAGGAGGATGAATTTTCAATCATTATCAAACACCACAATATTGTTTTAAATTTTGTGTGCATTCATTATTCTACCATACATCAATAATTTATGACAAATATAACCTAATTGGTAGCATGGCAGTATTTGTCTTTCTCTTTTACTCTCTCTTCCCATCTGCCCCTGATTGGTTTGCCCACAATTTGTGTCCTCACTTTACGTGGATGATGATCTGGAAAGAGACAGTCAGTGGGATCCGACTCTACAATTCAAATCCCAGTACCAGTTGTATGACTGTGACAAGTTGATCAAACTCTCTGAATTTATTATATTATATCCATTGTAATACAAATAATATGTATAGTATTATATCATTCGCCTATAACAATACCTACTACAGGAGGTTTGTGACATTTTAATAGAAAAATCTATCTAAAAGTTCTGCTACAGTATCTAGTCTATCTATGTCAGATGCTCAAAAAAAGAAAAAAGCTACTACCCTCTTTCTTGTCAGGCAAATCAAGATGGTAGATGCAGCTCTCCTGCCCACTCTTTGGAGAAAATAGAAGTGGGGTACCATTCTAATTTGAGGCTGGCATGTCTCACTCACAGGGAAGCCTTCCCACTTACCTTTCCCACTGCCCTAGACTGTCCCCTCTCCAAAGAATATGACACCCTTCCTCGTAAAGCAACTACTAAAGCCAAGAGTTTCATCCTGGTATTTCCTCTATTTCCATGTATTCTCTGTAAGAATAAAAAGAGAGGAGCTTTTTTGCTTCTGTTTGTTTTTAAAATATATTTTTATTGATTTCAGAGAGGAAGGGAGAGGGAGAGAGCGATAGAAACATCAATGATGAGAGAGAATCATTGATTGGCTGCCTCCTGCATGCCCCACACTGGGGATCGAGCCCACAACCTGGGCATGTGCCCTGACCGGGAATTGAACCGTGACCTCCTGGTTCATAAGTTGATGCTCAACCACTTAGCCATGCCCGCTGGGTGAGAGGAGCTGTTTTTATACACACTGTGACACACCACAAATAGGAGAGGCACATAGGCTCTGTTCGGGTTCTACCTGCATGGTTGGAGGTAAGCCCCCGACTGTAATACGTTCACTTAGAGGAGTGTGCAGACCCAGAAAGACTTTCCTGCCCTTGGGTGTCCCAAAATGCTTCTCGCTGAAATATCTGAGTAGTTGTTTAGATGGACATAGTGTTCGTTTCAGCTGCCAATTTTAGAATTAAATGGCTTACATCCCTACAAAATTTTAGCAGAACATGTTTTCCAAAATAAATGTCATTACATCTACATTTCCACCAACTGATTAGAGACTTGAACTCAGAAAATATGGCAAAAACAGCAGAGCCGCAAAAGGAAGAAAAACACATGCTCACTTCATATGGTAACAGTGACTCTTCCCTTCCTCTTCAGAAAGCACATACGCTGGGCGAAGGAGCCAAATGAGTTCTGCTTCCTCAATGTAGGGAAATCCGAAAGGTCTCTACTCGTTCCCAGTTCAAGTTGCATTAGACATTATTCAATTCCACTTTCATGACTTAGGCTTACATTTTTAAATTAACAGTGAATATCTCTATTTTTATTAATATTTAAAAATAAACCTGATCTGAAATCCTAAAGAAAATCGTTTTGGCAAGTCAGGGCAACAGTAGAGCTGAGGAAATTTGCACTAAGAGTCTTGAAAATAATTTAAGTATCGTCTTCTGGAGTGAAGGGCCCTACCATCTTTAGAGAGGTTATCCTTACAGTCCTGAGAGTTAATGAGCCATGAAGCCATCATTCAAGAGCCTGTGTCACAGCGGTGCCTGTATGAGTTTGTCACTGTGATGACAAGTCTTAGAAAACCATCTCAATTTGTACCTTGTACTTTTAGAAGAAGGAAAAATAAAACTTTATACCCATTCCCTCCATCTGGGATACAAGCAGAGTCTTATCAGACATATGGCACATAAACAATAATTTAATTAAATGTGAACAAAGCCTTTTCATGTACCATATTTAAATTTTGAAATGTAGCCCAGTTTTCCTTCTATCTGAAACACATGAAACGATATGCAAAAAAAAAAAAAAAAAATCACGTAGTTAATGACAGATGTGATGATGTTATGTAAAGTGCTCTTGCCGCATACTGTGGCCTGGCTCCATCAACCCAAGTAGGCTAATTTGAGTATACTCCACCTTGGCACTCAATAGTGTTAAGTACTTTTGTCCTGGCCAACCTATCATTTTAATAAAATCGCAAGCATAGCTTCACTGTGATTTCATCCACATCTAGCATCTGAAATGGTTTGATTTAAATCATGCTAGGGTGTTTTAAAGCCAAACCACAAGCTAACAAGGAAGTGTTTATTTAAACTTGTATGTTCTCTTAGAAATTCCTGGGAAAATCAGGGAATAAAAATAAGTTAGAAAAAAAAGATAAGTTTGTAAGCATGGCCTATACAGAGGATTTGAAATTTATTTAGCTAATTATGAGCATTCCTACAATAAAACAGGAGAATTTGACTAAGGACTTACATAATATATCCCCTAACAAGTTGGCCAAAAAAGAGTAAAAATAAAAACAGATTATGAGAATCCTGAAATACTTGTTTGTTTGTTTGTTTGTTTGTTTTATTGATAGAAATACTCAGAATTCTACAAAGATCCTAGTTATACTACACAAAGTAAAATGCCTGAGGCAGATAATAAAGTTTATAAAAGGGCATCCTATAGATAGTTTTATTTTTTGGAAAGCCTCACATTGTTTCAACAGTGTACTATCACTTTTATTCAAATTGCCCAATAATACTCCTTTTCTCAAGCATCACACTTCTTCAAAAGAAATGGCTTCCTCACGGCCCTGTCCCTGATTCTCAGACAATAAATTTAGATAAAAACCTGCTTGGAACATTCTTTTAGTAATATAATTAGGTCAAACACTAAAAGTATCAGAAGGTTGTCAGAATGGGAGTTCTCAGCCTGGACATTCTTACTCCGTGGAACAAAGTGCCATGTGTTATACACACGTTTAAAACTCATGATGGCTTTTGAGTCAGTTGTCTTCATCATTCTTCAGCTTCCATCTTCCAGAGATCATAAGGGAGGGAAAAAAGGCCAATAGAATTCAAAACATGTTGTGCCAAGCACTTTTTTCCATTAATTTTTAAACCCTTACATATGGCAAGGGAAATAAAATCCGTGTGTTTCTGACTCATTTACACTTAACTCACCAAAAAGGTTTCTTAAAAAAGAGAATTGAGATCTGACAGTCCTCTGAACCTTTTTTTTTTTTTTTTCCTTTTTATATATTAGTCCCATCTTGTCCACTCAGAGCTCCCAAGGTTCAAAGATGGTTCACAGCTTTGAACCCATGTGCTGGGGATAAGCTTGAAACTTCATAAAACAAACATGCTTTGCTGTGACCCCTCCCGCTGAAAACAATTCCAGTCAAGCTGGAGGTGTGACATTTTGTCGCTTTGACTTCAGTATTGAGTTAGACTGGGAGTGAATGAGGCAAGTGGAAAAGAAAGAAAAAGGAATCTTAAAAGAAGAAAGGAAATGACCGATTTGCTCAAGGTGTACTAAATGGAATGCCTGCGGGACCAGAGTTAGGAGGAGCCCTACGCTGCTCCTACCAGCTCTAAGTAAAAATGGGACCCATCCAGTCTGGGCAACAAAATTCACAACTATAAAAATGAGAGGGTTAGACTTTACAATGTTGAATGAGATAATTATTATGTTTCCTTCTGCCCTCATACTTCTATTACATTATAAATGTACCCAAAGCAGTAAAGCAAGCCAAACCACTCAGAGAACTCAGCCGTCAGAAGTGCCCTTCTTATGCCTCAAGTTCTGTCTCTGCCCTCCCCACTCCCCACACTACCCCTGAACATTTCCTCCACCTCGTGGCTGCTCCAACCCCTCCAGCTTCATGGTCCTATTGATTCCACTTTCTATTTCATGTGCCCATTGATTCATTTCTATTCCATGTTTCTATTGATCCACTTCTCTGAATCTCGAATCTTCTGCTTCATTCCACGGTCCATTCTTGGACATGAATCGGTTCCTTTCATACTTGCATGGGATTTAGTCCCAAAATACCTTCCGTGATTTTCAGCCCCTGAACCCTTTCCTGACTTCAGTCACAAACAGCATCGAATAGCTGTAAAATTCTGTGTGTAAATATCATGAAAATTGGTTCAGATTTAACTGAAGCTTTACTCAAGTGTAAAACTAGGCAATCAAACATTAATCCATGATAATGGTAAGTATTCTGTTCTAGACACATATTCTATCTGGAAAGGGAGTGGTGGGAAGAAAAATTATTTCCAGCCCACTTACATGAATATACAAGAGATTTTTAATAGATATGTGTCAAATACATTTTATTTAAAAGAAGAGAAGGTCAAAAGTTCTAAAGAATATCCTTTGTCCTTTTTTTGTGTGTGAAAAAATTAGTCTGTTGGCTTCTACACAATGTTTATTATACAAGGGCCAGTGTGGGGTTGTTTATGTTGACCTTGAAGTTCTTTCAATTAAGAAACACAGAGTTAATATGATACTATTGTACGTCCACTGATTAAACATCTCCACAGTCTCGATACTTCATTTATGCTTGTGATGATTTTGATGTATTTTTGGTCCTTTCTTGTGTTTATCACTTTAAAGATTTTGTAACCATGTGTGTGGAAAGTAATTTGCCAAGTTTCAAACCCCTTGGAATTTCCTTAGTTCTCGGTTTGGAATCAGACTTAAGCTCTCCCAGGTTCTGTTTACTGCTAGCTAATGATGACTTCCTTATCCAGTGTGGGGGGTGTGGGGGAGCAGGGAGAGAGAGACTTTTGAACATATAGTAAAATGTGTGTATGATTTCTGAGACATCAAATAGCTAGAATAACAAGTCAACATTTTGATGAGTTAAGTGTTAAGTGTAAATTAACTAAAAACACATGAACTAAATTCTCCTTGAAGCACAGATGGTTTGAGAAACCTAGAAGTGCTTGGAAAAAAATATGGCTTTTGTTTTCATTAACCCCCAAGGTTTTAAAAAGTAGTTGAAGATTAATTTCCATCTCTTTCCGATTGTTGCTTTAGATTTTTAATAGATTATATCCTTGTTGTTTGTTGTTAATCTGGATCATCTAAGAATGGAAATCCTTTCTTTTTCCTTCTTTCTCCTCTCTTTTACTCAAAGATGAATAGGCATCAAGGTTAAGGAGCCCATCTTCCTGGAGCAGAGAGCATTAATCTGATAACTATCAAGACACTGGTCAGCCATCTTTCCTAATGGGTGAAACACTGGAAATGCAAGTAAGTTACTTATATGGGGCTCTGCTCCAGCCCTATTTCCTTTGTTTTGGCAGAGGCATCTTTTTGTACTATTAGAGTGCTAAGTCCTGGTCCTCTAGTGAAGACTTAGAGGGCAGCATGACTTGTCCTCTGCCTGCTTTGATTCTAGGCTCTTGCCTCCACTAGATCAAGCAAAAGACAGGATGGAGATAGTGAAGTAAGTTCAGGGGATGCTCCACTGGTGTTGAGGTTAATGCCCAGTTTAATAATCCAGTGATATCTTCCTTAGCCTTTGAACATCTCTCTTTTCATATTATACCACTAGGGGCCCAGTGCACGAATTCATGCACCTTGAAAGGAACTGGGCCGTAAGGCTGCGGTGGGCACAGGGGTGGGTCTTGGCCCATCCTCTGCGTCCCTGCCTGGCCCCTCCTGCCATGGCCCCGGTCCCCTGTCTGCCAACAGTCCCACTCCCGCTGCTGCCGCTCCCACACGCTGACGGCGCCGGCCCCATTCGCACCCGCTGATGGCATGGAGCGATTAGGGCTGGCGCCAGCAACGGGTGTGAGTGGAGCTGGCACTGTCAGTGGGTGCAAGTGGCAGCTCCAGCACTGGCTGTGGGTGCGAGTGGCAGCTGCCGGCCCTGATCACCCCTCAGGAGCAGGGAGAGGTGGGGCAGGGAGAGGTGGGCGATTTGGGCCAGCAGCCATGGCTCAAACCCACTGACGGTGCTGAGCGATTGGGGCCGGTGCCAGGTGCCAGCAGCGGGTGTGAGCATGGCTCCGGCGCCAGCAGTGGGTGCGAGCGGGGCCGGCGCTAGCAGCAGATGTGAGCGCCCGGCAGGACAGTGGCCCGCACTGGAGGAAAGAATTTTCAGTAACCACCAGAGGCTCGCCTCGATGACAGTGACTGGTGCCCCACCTTGGTCTGGCGCCCCCACTCACTTCATTATCCCGCCGAGGCCAATGCCCGCCATGTTCCGTGCTCTGCTGCCTGCTGCCGACACCCACCATGTTTCGCGTGCGCCCCCTGATGGTCAGTGCACGTCATTGTGACTGGTTGTTCGGTTGTTCCGCCATTTGGTCTATTTGCATATTAGGGTTTTATATATAGAGACATTCTTTCTCAACTTGCTATTTTTATTCAAAGGTCTGAAAATACATCAGTTCAGTAGCTATAGTACAAACATACTTTTAAATAACAATTTAATGTTCTATATCATTGTTGCCTGTGATATGTTCAATCATTACATAGTGATGGACCTTCCGGTCATTTCCAGTTTTTGCCACATTGAAGAGTTTTGCTATACAAATCCTTGCACACACGTCCTTGTATTCTCAGGCTTTGGTTTATGCAGTATCGATGCCCAAAAATGGAATTGCACAGCCAAATTTTGTGGATATGCTTAATTTACAAAAGGTATAGCTACATTACTTTCCAAAAAGTGATGCAGAAATGTATGCGAACGTTCATTTCTCTCTACTCTCCTATTATTTTTGCACATTTGATGAATGAAAATAACTGTTAGTTTTTGAGTTATTTTCTATTCCATTAATTTCAGTTTTGGACTGCTGAATTTTTCTAAAAGTGTATTTCAATAATTTAAAATAAGAACGATGATAATAAATTTGTAAAGAGAAAATGGCTAAAACAAAATTGAGCGCAAATAAAAAAAGAATGAGGTAGGTCATGTGTTGACATGGGAAGAGGCCCACCACTGTAAGTAATGAAATCAAGATGAAAAACAAAATAAACAATATAACTTTACTATGTAAAGCATGACAAAATACTTGCCCTGGGTGGGTAGCTCAGTTGGTTAGAGTGTCATCCTGATATGCCAAAGTTGTGGGTTTGATCCCCAGTCAGGGCACTTACAGGAATCAACCAATGAATGCATAAATAAATGAGACATCCTCTCTCTTTCTCTCTCTCTCCCTCCCCCATTCTTCTCTCTCTAAATATCAATAAATACATTTTTTAAAAGTGGAACAATAACAACAAAAAAGCATAACAAAATAAAAAATCTCTCTTAGATGAATTCTGAACCAATGCTCACCCAGGATGACTGTACTGCTTCTGGGTACTCTCTTTGGAGGGGAGGACTGTCACATTTTACTCTAAAGAGGCATTTGAACTGTGTAAACTTGAATGATTGTATTGTTTTGTACTTTAAAAAAACAATATAAAAACAGTAATTGATAAAAAGGAGCTCATTGCAGCATGGCTTATAGTGATAATATTGTTTTTTTCTAGACAGGAAACCCTCCGTTTTCTTTCCTTGGTCAGCATTAATGTGTTGTACTGAATTTGACCTCGTTTCCTGAAAGCAGTCAGGCTCAGGCTGGTATTCTCCAGATAGGATTAATGTCTGTGCTAAATTCTTCTGGTACTTAGTCCCTGGTACTTCATCTAATTAAGAGCAACTAGGTTTAGTCACATTACCCAGGTAAGAAAATCAACATTTTGTTCTTTCAACAGCAAGAGCACACTTCCAAGTGGAAAAAAATGTACATGTTAAAACAGTATTTCAATTACCAAGTTGCTGTTCTCTTAAATGTCACTTTAGACATTGATATTTGTCAGACCGCTCTGACAACTTTTGACATGAGCCATGCTCAGTGTTTAGCAATGACAAATATGTATGAGACTAATTTCCAAGTTGGTTCTGCGGTATAATTTTATTCTTCGAGGATATTGCTGTCATTTGTAATTTTGCTTTCTGGGTGAAGTATTACTTGCTCTAGTTAATTAGATGGTTTAATCACATTCAAAATGTAATATCATGAACAAAAATAAATAAAACATTTTCCTTTCTTTAATTAATTACTGTAATATTTAATGTTATGCTGCACTGTTAAGTAAACATACAAACTGATCAACAAAATGAATAGAAATTCCATAAATAAATAAATAAATATTATATAATAATATATTTATGTCATTATATAACAACATATTTATATTATTATCTTAAGTCATATATTTCTATATTACATTTATGTTATATTACATCATAAAATTCACATTTTTAATAAGTTAAAAAATGAATTATTCAGTAAGTGGTGGTAATACAACTAAGTAACCACCTGGAAAAAGAATACAATTCCTCTCACATTACAATAAAATTAATTCCAGATGAATCAAATATTTCCATGTAAAAAATCAAATAATACAAGTGTTCATACTATGGCAAATTTATTTTAATAGTCTCAGAGTCGAGTAGGCTTTTCTAATATGCCATAAAACTGAGAAACAATAAAATAGAAACCTGATTAATTTCTGCATATCAGAATATACCATACATAAGCCAAAGGACAAATAATAAATTAATGGAAAATATCAAAGTGGCATATCCCAAATTCTTAATTCATAAAGAGCTCCTAAAAATCAATGAGACCAACAAATTGATAGAAAAATGGAAAAGGGATAAAAACAAATGAAAATTTAAAAGACTCTTAAAAATTTACATAAATTCAACCTCACTCTTAACAAGAAAAATGCAAATTCATACTTTAAGACTATATTTTATTTTTCATAGTCAAATATCAAGTTGATACAACCTGTTGATAAAGGCAAAGGGAAACAGACATTCCTATTTATGTTGATAAGACTGTAAATTAGAACAATTCTATTGCAAAGAATTTGTCCACATCTACCATATATATATTAGAGGCCGATGCACAAAGATTCATGCAAGAATGGGCCTTCCCTCCCCTGGCTGCCAGCACCGCCTTCTCTCAGGCTGGAGCCACCTTTCTGCCTTTGCTCCAGCCCAGAGCCACCTTTCTATCTTCGCTCCAGCCCAGAGCTGCCTTCCCGCCTTCCCATGCTGCCCAGAGGCCAGGAGTAACTGGGGCAGTGCCGAACACCTGTGTCGTCACCATGGCAATGACGCAAGTGTCCCACCCCCGGCCGCTCAGAGCCACCTGTGTATGCAAATTAACCTGCCATCTTTGTTGGGTTAATTTGCATACTCACTCCTGATTGGCTGGTGGGTGTTGCAAAGGTACAGTCAATTTGCATCTTTCTCTTTTATTAGTGTAGATATACATATATATAATATATGTATATTTATTGCACAAGTTCAAAATAAAACATATTGAAGGGTATTCATTACAGCATTATTTGCAAGAAAAAAAATACTGAAACAATCAAACTGGGGGGGGGGGGCTAGTTAACTAAATTATATTACTTCCTTATATTTGAGTACTATGTAGCCATTGAGAATAATGAGCCAGTTCTCTGGATACTGATATGTATTGATAAGATATGTAAAGTAAAACATGGAATATACAGAACAGTGGCCATAGAATACTATAAATTCTTTTTAAAAGAAAAACACATATATATGCATGTATAGGAGAGTATATATACCTCTGGGAGAGTAGGTATAAGACACTGGAGACAGTGATTATCTCTGTGGAAAGTAGCCGAGTGCGTAAGGAACATGCGTAGGATGAAGACTTGTCTTTTACTATATACTTCTCTTACATTGAATTGTACCTCTCCTCAGGGCGTATTCCAAGAAGGGTCATTGTTTCTGTTCAAAGGTGCTCCCTATCCTCCTGCATCCCAAGTTAGTAATTGGATGCAGAGGAATAAACTCTTCTAAATCCTAAGATGTTTTCTCTACATATTAAGTGCCAAACCTGGGAAATTGAGAGCATAAAGTTTTAATGTAATCCATCTCATGTAGACCATGGGAGAAGGTGAAGTAGGGGAAATTCCTATAAAACAGGAAGTAAAAGGAGAAAGACATTTTGAGGCTTGAGGAAGTGCTAAGAAGACCAGAATAAGATGAAGAGTTAAGTTCAGAAGTAAGTGTCCTTTATGGTCTTGGAGTCAAAATCTGAAGAGATTGGATAGAAATATCCAGATGCGATCAGAGAAGTTCCAGGGTAGATTTTCTTGTTTGTTTAGGTTTGGGTTGGTTTGGTTCCATTCTTTGGGTGTAGCCTGAGAAAACTTCATGCCTCTTAGAGAGATCCCATGTTCAACATAGTATAGTATCTGAGCAACAGGGACCCATCCAAACAGGTGGGCTTCACATTGCCCCACCTTATCCCCTAGCCTGTTCATGTAATGTTCAGGATCCAGCTTCCTACATGCTCTGATGGGAGGACAGAAAAGTACAGGGTAACTTTGTGAACCTGAAGAGGACTGAGGTGGTGGCAAAGAGGTTACAGGGATCTTGTGACCAGATTCAAGTCAGAGACCATGAACTCAGAATTAGATGCCAATGCCATGCCAATGGAACCCAGCAGGATCGGTCACCTGCAGGGAGCACTAGTCCAGGACACCCAGCACAAGGCCTGATCAACCACTCTACCACGGGGACCAATAGGAGCCAGAAGACAGTTTGTAACATAGACCTACTCCTATTTTAATGGGAACACTTGCCAAGTCCAGCTTTCAAGGCTGTTATTTGGCTCAGCTGGCGCGGCTCAGTGGTTGAGTATTGACCTGTGAACCAGGAGGTCACGGTTCATTCCCCATCAGGGCACATCCTGGGTTGCAGGCTGGATCCCCAATGTGGGGTGTGCAGGAGACAGCCAATCAATGATTCTCTCTCATCATTGATGTTTCTATCTCTCTCTCCCTCTCCCTTCCTCTCTGAAATAAATAAAAATATTTTTTTAAAAAAATAAAAAAGGGGGTAGTGAGGTATTTTTTACAAAGATTATTATTTTGCTAGGAACTGAAAAGTGTATCTTTTTAAAAATATATATTTTATTGATTTTTTACTGAGAGGAAGGGAGAGGGATAGAGAGTTAGAAACATCGATGAGAGAGAAACATCAATCAGCTGCCTCCTGCACACTCCCCACTGGGGATGTGCCTGCAACCAAGGTATATGCCCTTAACCAGAATCAAACCTGGGACCCTTCAGTCCACAGGCTGACGCTCTATCCACTGAGCCAAACCGGTTAGGGCTGAAAAGTATATCTTGATACTCCATTCTAAGCTCTAACTTCTATGTTATAACTGGGACTTTCCCTCACCCTAATATAGTGAATGGCTCGATACAATGGTTAGCGAGTCACAAGACAGAATTTATGGGGATTGTAAATACACTAGTTTAATATATCATTCCTCTTACTTCAGTGTATTGTTTATTTGTTTGTAAGATACTCTAAAGTTCTGTTAGAGTATTTACTTATAGGCATAAGTAAATATCTGTATACATTTTGACTGTAATGTTGTAAAAATCAATATTTTGTGAAGAGCTAATAAATATTGCATCCTAGCAAATGAGAATTATACTTCCTCTAAATATTTATTTGATGGGAGGAAACTGCATAGGAAACATCAATACTTGCTATTTGTTGGGATTCACTTCTCTGACCTTGAACATTCAGCCAGCACTCCAATACAATCTCCATATTTAGCTTCAACTGGTCTGAAAGCATCAACATGTCATTTATCCAAAGCAAGGGCAAAGTGTGTGTGTGTGTGTGTGTGTGTGTGTGTGTGTGTGTGTGTGTGTGTGTCTATAAAAGTTATATACCGCATAGACACACAAAAAAGTCTTTAGGTAAAGCAGCAATCAACTATTTATACTGCTTTTAAGTCTATTCCCAAATATGTGTCACTGTGAATATTCTTGGAAGCCCCCAAAGTATTTCTTGCCTTGTATATTCATCAAAGTGCTGGAAAATTACACAAGAGCAATCAGATAAGGCAGTTAATATGGCTGGCACCAATGCAACTGCTTTATTCCTTCCTCTATGATTAATTACAACTAAATTGATGTTACCAGCAATGATTAATTTACAACTTAGGAGCAAAGTAAATGAACTAAGCAAATTGGAATTGGCACGAACAATTTCTTAAGCCTCAGCAAAGCACCCAAATCACGGTAAGCTATTACGCACAGAAAATCTAAAATGTATAGGTGTAGATTTTATATTTATATCCTATAGGTATATTTTCTATATCTTCTGAAGCAAAGTTTAAATATAAAAAGGAACTTTAGTTGTGTGTTTTTTTTTGCTTTGATATGCGACATATATATGCATGGGAAGACAAATGTCTCAAATCTCATTTACTCAAAATAAATGCAAATGTTTTCTTCCATTCTGATCTTTTAGTGTTGGTTTGAAGACTTTAGATTGGGTTGTATATAGACACAAACCTACACTTGGCCCGTGTGTGTGTATTCGGAGCCAGTTTTCTCTCACTAAAAAAGGAGGAGCGTTATGACTATTCCACAGAGCTGTTAAACAAAGTAATAGCTGAGGCTCCCTGCTGTCTATAAGATAGCCCAGGATAGTTCGCTGTGGGCGCTCCTAACAGAAAGAAGCCGTCTAATAGAGGCTTCCCATGCTCTGCCCATGCACCTTCAGACTTACTTATAGATCCATGTCTGTAGGAGAATAAAAGCCTAAGGGAGGCCATTATTTCTCCCAAGTAAGTTGTGATAACAGTCAAGAAAATGCATTTCTGATGACTGTGTACTCAAAAGGCATTGGGACAGTAGCCTGCATACATATAGTCTCTTCGAAGAGGGAGGATTGAGTTTCAATCAATCAGATATTTTGAAGAAACAGAAAACATAATTATTGGAGCTGTTAAAATCCGTCTAGTTGTTACACCTGATTTTACTGTAAGACACTGGGAGGTATTGACTGAAGTATAGAAGGGCTGGAACTAGGCTCTGGGGTGGGAAGTGCATGCTTGTTTGTTATAAATCAACAATCTGTGTTCTCAGCTTGCAGAATTTACAAAATTCCCAAATAATGCCATTTAACCCATTGAATGCCTTTTCCTGTTTCAAACAAGATTTCTTCAAAAGACTTGTGACTCAACTGAATTGAATGGGATAACCCAATAAGCTTCTCAAAGCTTTTTCTTTTCGTTGCTTAGAGCAAAGATCATATTTTAGGAATTGTTTTATTTCAAGAGTTTAGAATAGTGCCACCTGGCATGGAGGAGTTGCTTGATAATTCTTTGAAGAATAAATATATGTTTTATTCTTTAAGATTCAGAAATGTTGGACCATTGATGGTTAAGAAAAATGAATTTTCAAAAAGAGGATACGGCAACTATCTTTATCATTTTTAATTAACCTTTGACCGCATTTTTTCACTACAAAGTCACACGTACAACTTAATTAATGAACATAAAATATTATTAATGGCTATTATTGTTCTTTCTGGCACTAAAAATTCTTGCAGGTTCTTTTCAGGTGGCACCATTTATGCAGCTGAAAAGATATATTTTGATCATTTTAAAGAAAATTAGTAGATTGGCTCTAAACCTTAGGTTTGATATTTAAACGTCAGAAATGAGCTTAGATTAAGGAACTAAAATTGTTTAAAAATTTATTGCAATGGGTGGGGTTACTCAGTGGGAAGATGAGCAAAGGCAATAGAAAAGAAAATCGGGCACAAAATGTGAAAATATTAGTACTTATTTCACTAATATTGAGTGTTTTATTTCACTAAAACAGAGTCTTAGACAAGGATAGACTATTAAACCCGACCTTAGCATTTGCACTGTGCACAGGAGCTCTTGTCTCCTCCCTCCACATGTTGCCTATTCTAGGGACCTTGTCTACTGCCCCGCTCATTACATATTTACTTGCTGGGCCTGAAACACTCTTTACCAGCTCTTTTTGGAACTCTTGTCTTTCTTACTTCAAAGCAAAAAATATGAACTTTACTTCAATAGCAAGGCTATACCTTTATGTCAATATCTTGCTTTAAAAAAAATAGCTTCTGAACAACAACAAAAAAAGTGTCTTATTCCTTTTATCTTGTGCCAATGAGACTTGCTCCTAATTTAATTCCCTTTGCGACCACAAACATGTGGCTCTGTCCTCAAGAAATACAAAGATGAACAAGAGTCAGTAAATACCTCTAGGGAATTTAAATCTGGTAAGAAATGTTATGTACACATACATAAATATGAAGATATAACAAGTTCCCTATCAGGTGCAAAAATGAGTTGGTCCTCTATGCCATTCAGGTGGTAAACCGAGTTAACAGTCAGAGATCCAAAAGTTTAAAATCTACCCCTTAATCTGGTATTTATTTTTGAAATGGGTTGAAAACCTGGTTATTTAAGACTTTTATGTATTATCATGGTTTTGTTATTTACAGAGCATGATAGTCACACATTTTTTAAGAAGAATGAGAAAGCACTAAAGGGAAAATATTACACAAACCAAATACCAAAAGTCAATGGTGCATCTTCAACCATGTAACAGTGATTGGGGGAGAGCAAGGTCAATGTTTTAAATCTATCTCATGGCACATGTTTGTTTGTGTGTGGCTGTATTTAGGTCAAACCCAAGCATTTCATTCTTTAGGTGTTTCTTTTTTTTTTTTCCTAAGTCACTCAGAAATTTTTGGGAAATAGGTGAAACTGAAAATTAAGTAAACCAGCTCATAAATTTGGTTTTTTTCCTTGGATACTACCATGATCTGAAATTTGTTAGCATTTAACAATGTTTTATAATTCAGTGGCAGATTTTTTTGTCAGAAAAAAGCCAAAGATCTTAGTCTTGTCAAGGCAATGGGATTGACACTCTTCTTCCTTTTAAAGCTGTCAAGAGTTGATGCCTCTCCTATATCACTGCCGAACTTAGATAGACATTTTTTCAGGTGTACTTGAGCTTTCGACTCCAAGCCTATTAGTAGGAGACATTTCATTTCACTTTTCAGCCACTTCTCATTTTCAAATTTGTGAGAGCTTCTCCCTTTCCTGTGCTAAGCTTCAAACTCTGAAAGAGCCAGCAGGGATTATCTCACTTCCACAGAGCACTGAATGCCAACAACATCGAGGACACTTAGTGATCTCAAACAATCATAATGTGGATTCACAAAAAACACACAAAATCATCCTCTTGTCACATTATTACTAAAATTTTCCTCTGGCTCCGCGGTGCAGACAAGGGAAAGAAAATATGTAATAAGCAGGAGAAAGAATTCCCACCACTTCTGTGGCAGTGACAATGTCTTTTGGTAGTGTCAGTGTTTGTCCATTTCCTGATGGTTCATGAAGCTGGTCCAGCATTCCAAGTGTACAAAACTCCACATGATAGAACCTTTGACGGAAAGGGCCCTTGCTTTTCCTCAGAAGTACGCTCAATACTCCCAAGGCTTCTGGCCTTAGCCATTATTTCCAACAAGTTATTTTAAGCTATTTAATTCATAAAGTTATGTAGAGGAATCATCCAGCTCAGGCACACTGCTTACTAAACTTAAGATGCATCAACTAGATTTAGTCCCTCCTAGCTACCGGAAGGACCAAGATGGCAATCAATGGCTAAATCAGCTTTCCTGCCCTCAGGCATCAGAATGCTCACGGGAAAACAAATCCTATTACTTAAAAACAAAATTTCTCCTGCTTTGAAAATGAGAGGTTTATAAATGAATGATAGACCTAAACAACAAAAACCGTGATCCCCAAATGAGACCATATTATTTATTTTATTTTTATTTTGGACATACATAAAAATATGTCAGGCTATTACTAAATGGGAAATTAACCTAAGAATCCAAAGGTTTTATAAAGTACTAGTGGCCCAGTGCACAAAATTTGTGCATGGAGGGGGGGGGCGGGTGTTCCTCAGCCCGGCCTGCACCCTCTCCAATCTGGGACCCCTCGAAGGATGTCCTACTGCTCGTTTACAGGGATCAGGCCTAAACTGGCAGTTGGACAATTCCTGGACTGCTGACTCCTCTCACAATTCCGGGACTGCTGACTCCAGCCGCTCACCTGCCTGCCTGATTGCCCCTAACCACTCTGCCTGCCAGCCTGCTCACCCCCAACTACCCCCCCCCCCCCCCGCTGGCCTGCTTGCCCCCTCCTTCCCTCCCCACTGGCCTGCTCACCCCCAACTGCCCCCCATCCTGATCACTTCCAACTGACCCCCACTGATGGCCTGCTCACCCCCAACTGGACCCCTGCTGGTCTGCTTACCCCCAATGGCCCCTGCCGTCCCATCCTGGCCTGATCACCCCCTGGTGACCCAAGGTTTCAGCCCCTCCTTTTTTTTTTTAGCACCTCCTTGAGCAGAGGCCAGGGCCGGCTGGAAGCAAGTATCTAGGATTTATTTATCTTCTATAATTGAAACTTTGTGGCCTTGAGCGGAGGCCAGAGCCAGCCAGGAAGCTTGGCTTCCTCTTGCTCCAGCTCCGTGGCTGGCTGCCATCTTGGTTGGGTTAATTTGCATACTCACTCCTGATTGGCTGATGGGCGTGGCTTGGCATAGCAGAGTGATGGTTAATTTGCATGTTTCTCTTTTATTAGTGTAGATTACTATTTTCTCATTAAATATTGAGCAATTTGTATGTTTGCTTCTTTGTAGCTCTTTATTTTCTTAACAATCTATGCTAAACTTTCTTACATTTTTGTATATATTTTTTATTGTTTAAAGTATTACATATAGTAGTACATATGTCTCCTTTTTTTTTCCCTCATTGACCTTCCTCAAGCCTCCCCTACCCACTTTCGCATGCCTTCATCCCACACACCCCCAGTGTCTTGTGTCCATTGGTGTGCTTATATGCATGCATACAAGTCCTTTGGTTTATCACTTTCCCCCCCCCTCCACAACACTCCCCAGTTTTCCCACTGTAATTTGACAGTCTGTTCGGTGCTTTACTGCCTCTGTGCCTATCTTTTTGTTCATCAGGTAATAATGTTCTTTATTTTCCATAAATTAGTGAGATCATGTGGTATTTTTCTTTCATTGCCTGGTTTATTTCACTTAACATAATGCTCTCCAGCTCCATCCATGCTGCTGCAAATGGTAAGAATTCCTTCTTTTTTATAGCAGCGTAGTATTCCATTGTGTAGATGTACCACAGTTTTCTAATCCACTCATCTGCTGATGGGCATTTAGGCTGTTTCTAAATCTTAGCTATGGTGAATTGTGTTGCTATGAACATAGGGGTGCATATATCCTTTCTGATTGGTCTTTCTAGTTTCTTGGGATATATTCCTAGAAGTGGGATTACTGGGTCAAATGGGGAGTTCCATTTTTAGTTTTTTGAGGAAACTCCATACTGTTCTCCACAGTGGCTGCACCAGTCTGCATTCCCACCAGCAGTGCACGAGGGTTCCTTTTTCTCCACATCCTCACCAGCACTTGTTGTTCACTTTGGTTATAAGCTTCCTCAGGGATTTTATTTCATGTTATATAAGATGTTCTAGAACTTCTACCCATGTATGAACTTTCAAAGCAAATTTTCACAAGTTTGCCAAAATATTCCCTATAATCAGAATATAAAACTGTATACACAGGTTTCTTTATGAATTGCACATAATAATTCACCAGTTATCAATAAAACTTCAACCTACTAAATTATTTGTAAATATATACTGGTCATTTTCTATAGTTCTAGTATCTGTTCTTCATTTACAATTCATTTTTTTTTATATAATCTGTAGGAATCCCTTTCCACGTCCCGTGTGGTCCAGGGTTCCAGTTCAGGGTTCGAGTTCTGGAGAAGGGCCGCACACAAATGAATGGAGACTTGAAGAAATTCAATTTGGCAAAATGGGGGGCCAGGCGGTAGTCCACCTCTAGTGGGAGAACTGACAACTGCTCTGGCTCTGCCATCCCTTTTATTGAGGCTTTGGGGAAAACATCTTAGTCAAGATAAACAGAAATATACATGTAGCCCTTAGGCAGGAAATAACAAAAACTTAATGGGACAAACCAAGGTAGAAGCTGCTTCAGCTAACAATATCTCAACTAAAGGGTGAGTGGTTAGAGCAATTAAAGTTGTTGACCAGCCTTCCTGGCTTCCTGTCAACATCTCTCTTTTAGTGAAACTGATTTGTTTCCGGCAATAATCAACCTATTTACTATGATCACAGAATCAGATTAATCTTTTTTCTCTTAATATAGTTGAGATGCATGTGTTTAGAAATAAGAAAGACAGAAGTGGTCTACTCTTCCATTCCTTCTTTTACTAACCTGCAAGAATCTGTATTTAAGGTTCTGGTGCAATATTTTAGTTTTAACTACATAAAAATATGATGCTTAGGTTGCTGTTTTCCTGAGTGCCATCTAACCTTTCACAAGAAACAGCAAATGGACCCCACACCCACTCGTTAATGATCCACACATAGATTTGGTTCATTTCTTTCAAGAGTCTCATCAAAAGACAATTACATTTTCCTTTGGTGGTGAATAATCCAATCAATCCTATCATCCTATTCAGTCCAGAAACTTTTTTGTTGTTGCTCTCCCATCCAAAAAGGTTTGCATGGACAAGAGTTTTATCTTGAAAACCAAACTAGTTATGCCCTAGAGACCAGAAAATAGTCATAGCAGGGTCTGGATACAAGACTTTCAAACTGTAGTGACTTAGTCATAAATTCACTGACTTGCTATCTTCTTTCTTGGCTCCTGTTCACAACCCTCCTAGAGCAGAAACAGCAATTTCATAAGCCCTGAGGCTGGAAAACATGACTGACTCTTGCCAGAGTCCTTCTTGGAATAGGAAGTGGTATAAGTCTGGTTTGGGGGAAGACATTTTTGGAGCAAACATAGCTAGCCTTCAAAGAGGGAGAGGGGACTCAGCTTCAGAAAGAGAGATGGTATTGCCATTTTCCTTGGTGTCTGACAGGTTTTATGCTTCCTGATTCTCCCACTTCCTTGTGAGGCTCAACTTTACTTCCACTAGATTTAGTGAGACACCTTGGAGTATAGCTCTCTTTCCTGAGTACAAGCCCTAATAACACCGCATAGCCTTTGTCTTCCAAGGTTCTGTCACTTTGTTGGGGGATAACACAGTAGCCATTACCATGTACTCAGGTAACCTCAAAACAGTCTCTCCCTTAGTCTTCAGAAAAAAGTCCTTGACCTCTCTCATCTCTCTTTCCTCTTTCCTCAGTGGCACCAACTCACCCTTCCTCCCCTACGTCACCCTAGCATAAGAGTTTAGGGTGAAGAGTTTAGGTTTTCTCAACAAACAAACAAAAAACCAACAGGAAGGGAATTGATTTTAGGCTGTTTTGGCTTTGACCCCATGCTAAAGCAGAGGAAGGCAAAAGTCCAACTCAATTTTTTCTTTTTTTAGAATTGCCAAGGGAAAATGCAAAGAAAACATATTGTGAATTAATATATGAACAAACTGTATCACTGCTATAGTATAAGTGTATGTCTGCTACTTACAAGTGAAAAATTATTGACTAAGGAAAAGATTATTGAAAATAACAAATGGCTGTTATCGCCGCGTCATTACCAGAGCCAAGTCTGATGAATAAGGTGGTGTTCAAGATGGGTAATTCAGTTTGGGATCCAAAATGAGCTGTAACTGTAGAGTAATTAAATTGACATTATTAATGACTTGCAAGCTGGCTCTTAAATCAATTCCAAACCATGGAAATAACTATATAGCTACCCAAAACTACTATGATCGACAGATTTTATTTGCATATAAAGTTGCTGGTGATATGTTTCTTTACTTTTCAATACTATCAATATGTCACAATTCATTATTCAACAAATATTTGTTGAATTCTTATGTGCCAGGAACCGTTCTGGGCACTAGGGATACTGTGATGAATAAAACATGCAATTTTTTTTAAATGCTTGTCCACATGACACTTATATTCTCATAGATAAAAACACATGATAAACAACATAAGTAAATTACATATCATTTTGCATGGTGGTAAGAACAATAGAGTAAAATAATTCAGAGGGAAAAGCAGGGTAGGAAGAATGGGGACAGAGAAGGAGTTTTAAAAAGGATGGTCAGCCCTAGTTGGTGGATAGAGTGTCGGCCTGTGGACCAAAGGGTCTTGGGTTTGATTCTGGCCAAGAGCACATACCTTGGTTGCAGGCTCCTCCCCAGCCCAAGGAGAGGCAACCAAATCAATGTGGTTCTCTCACAACGATGTTTCTCTCTACCTTTCCCCACTATCTTCCACTCAAATAAATAAATAAATAAATGGGAAAATATCCTCAGGTGAGGATTAACAAAATAATAATAAAAATAAATAAAAGTGGTGATCAAACGATGACTTATGAAGATGTCATTTGACCAAAGACTTAAAAGAAGTGAGGATATAAACCATGAAGGAAGAGGGTTTTAGGAAGAGATCAGTAAGCGTGAACACATGGCATGTTCAAGACAACAGAATGGCTAAGTGGCTGGTGTCGAGAGGGCAAGGCAGAGAGTAGCAGGAAATGAAGTTAGAGAGCTAGCCTAGGGTTAGGGCACCTAAGCTCTTACAGACCAGAGGAGGGGCTTTGGCTTTACTATGGTGAGACAGGAGGCATTTGTATGGTTTGACATAATCTGCTTTGTGTTTTAATAGGATTATGATGGCTGCTTCCTTAAAAATAGATTAAAGTATGCTAAAGGCTTCAGAAACCAGGGAGACCAACTGGAGGTGCAGTGTAATAACCCAGGAAAGAGGTGATAATACAATGGACCATCAAGTTAGCAGGGAGGGTGATGAGAACTGGTCAGATTCAGGATGGAATTAGAAGGTAGAACCCAGCAGAATTTGCTGCCACATTGGATATGAAATGGGATAAAAAGAGAAAGCCAAGGATGAGAGACAAAAAAGACCAATAGGCCATGTAGAGATAAGTAAAAAAATACAAATTAACCATATTTGGGGCAAGAAGTTTAGGGTTTCAATTCTGAATTTATTATGTTTCCATGATTAGTAGACAGCCAAGTAGTACTAGTTTAAAGAGGAGGACTCAGGTACAGCGAGAAAAAAAATGTTGGACGCCATGATTCTATAGAGGGTGTTAAGATGTTTGTTAAGGTCCCAGAAGTTACACATTAACTTGCGCTTTTGTCTGGTAGTAATGCAAATCATTTTTGTCGGTTGAAAAATGATGTGTGTGTGTATGTTTTGTAAGACATTAACCTGTTTTGCATCTACTCCTGAAATTTTATCTTAACATTCTGCAATGTAATTCTGACACTAACTACCTGAGTGATCACAGGCTTCACCGAATGAGAGCTCAATCCTCCGTAAGACTCCCCTCACTTCAGACCAGCTACAAGCTCCAGGATTCCCAGGCCATTCACACTTATGACCAATTGCCTACAAATTTGGAGGTTCCCACTACTTCCTCTTGTTTGATAATTTGCTTGAACAACTCACAAAATTCAGGGTAGCATTATACTTATAATTACAGCTTTGTAATATAGAATACAAATCAAGATCAGCCAAATGAAGAGACCCATAGGGTGTCCAAACGCAAAGCTTTCATATCCTCAGCATGTGTTACTCTCTCAGCAGGTCATTAACCAGGGAAGCTCATGCAAATTTTGGTTTCCTGAGATTGTATTACATAGGCATGATTGATCAAATCATTGATGAATATGAGTGGTAAAGTGGACATCCTGATTTTGTTCCTGACCTTAAAGAAAAAGCTTTCAGCTTTTCATCATTGAGATTGAGTGTGATACTATCTGTGGGTTTGTCATAATATGGCCTTTATTATGCTGAGATATGTTCCCTCTATTCCCACTCTACTAGAGTTTTTATCATTAGTGCATGCTGGATTTTGTCAAATGGCTTTTTCTGCACCTATTGATATGATCGTAGTATTTTTATTCTTCTAAAATGTTTCATTTTATGTTATGTGAATAGTGCATTAATAAATAAAAAGAATATGTGGAGAAAAGTTGGAAAGAGTAAATATTAACAGTCTTCTGTATAAGATTTGTGAAAGTGAATAAAAGGAGAAGTGTAGCCCTAACTGGTTTGGCTCAGTGGATAGAGCGTCGGCCTGCGGACTCAAGGGTCCCAGGTTCGATTCCAGTCAAGGGCATGTACCTTGGTTGCGGGCACATCCCCAGTGGGGAATGTGCAGGAGGCAGCTGATCGATGTTTCTCTCTCATTGATGTTTCTGACTCTATCTCTCTCCCTTCCTCTCTGTAAAAAATCAATAAAATATATTTAAAAAAAATAAAAGTGTAGCTAGAGGAGGATGTGTAGTCAAGTGAAAAACTTTTTTTAACAGAAGTAAGTGTATATTTGTAAGCTGATGTGAATAGCCCTATAGAAGTGAGGTAAACCATTGATGTAGAAGAGAGAGAGGAGATAGAAGAGTCGTTCCATTTTGCATACACTTTGTTTCATTAAAATGCAAAATAAAAACAAAACCAAAAAAAAAAAAACCACACACACACACACACACACAAAACGCTGCCTTTCAAAATCCACATATGTAATATTAAACTAAATACTCCTGGTGTCTAATCCTAGCTCTGCAACATCTTGTTCTGTGTCTCCATAAAGTCTCCTAAATTATCAGAACCTAAGTGTTCTCTTTGTAAAATGAAAGAAATGAACAAAATTATCCCTAAATATCCTCTCAGTCCCAGAGTTCTAAAATTTTCTGATATTCACTGATTTATTTTATTATGAGACCTAAGAATATCTTTATGAAGTCTATTCTTTCCATATTCATATCATTGGATCTCTGCAAATGTCTCTTAAAAAATTCAAAGCTATACTGATTTATAGCAGATTAAGTGAATGGGACAGACAAGATGAGCAAAGAACTTAAGACGAAATAGCTAGATGCAATTAGAGACATCTGGGTGAATTTAACAGCACAGTTTTAAAACAGCTGGGTGATGTTAGTACTCCAGTTCTGGAAAGCATACATTCCTAAATCTGACATTAGTTTGGAAGAGCAACTTGTATCCTTAAGCTGCAGATGCTTCATTTTGGCAAGAAAATCTGATAACCACAGGAAAGAGCACAAAAGAAAAAAATCAGAATATTTCTAGCATGTAATGATGGACTATCTTAATGCAAAAAGCTGGCATCTAAAAATAAACTATATGGTTTTTATTTATAGGTTACAGGTACTTGATAACCCATTGACACATCAAGAGCAACATGCCTGAACCAAAAACATTGCATTTCCCAAAATCCTGTCCCATATAATTTACCAGTATTCACTGTTAATCTCACCAGTAGCCAGGTTGAGCACCTTAACCTCCTGCCTAAGGAGACTACTCATATCCCAGCTTCATAATGATAATAGTTTCTTAAAAGTATTCTTGTCTTTTCTTCTTCATATGTCAATGTATTTACCTATTCAGACAGAAGCATCCTTAGTCATGGAGAAGATTAGGGTTACCATAGCAGAAATTTAAAAAAAAAAAAAGAGTCTCTGCTCAGTTTTTACTTCAAAGCTTAGTCAGGAGAAGGACACAGAGTGTAGAGACCTTAGAACCAGAAGGTCTGGCAGGTCACTCTCTCTCCACTCAAATTCCCCACTACTCACACGGGAAATAAAACTTAACAAAAGGACTCCTTTAGGGGAAGTGCTGTTGGGAGTGATGTTGGAAGTAAATTATCTTAAGGCCCAAGAGCAGGCAAATGGGATGGACATATGGCAACTCTAGAAACGGAAGGTAGCAAAGTTGCCTTTCAAGGAGGTTGGTTATTACCTGTGGGTGTGTGATTTTATTTCATGGGATCTTCCCTACAGAATGTGTACTAAATTGTACATAGGTAACCAATGTTTGTGGAGCATTTTGACTTTTTTGAAGGCATTTGAAAAAGTACTGGAGGCAGGGTCGAGGGTGTCACACAGAAAAATCAGTGATATTCTCTTTGGACAAGCATATAAGTGATTGGGTTGCTGAAATTTGTCCTTGAAAGAAAGGAAAAGGCAGACTTCTAGCAGATAATATTGGGCACTATATAATTGTGTGTGCCATTGTTTAGCATTTATTTGTAAATTAGCTGTGAAAAGTACCTATTCTGGGTAAAATGCTGAGATTAAATAAATACTAATTGTTAGAAACATTTAAAAAATTGTTAGTCTCTTTAGTCAAACTTGTTAAAAAGTCCTTAATTGCTCAAATGTAGATAAAATAAATTAGAGGGAGGAATAGTGAGAGAACCATCCAGGAGACCAGAAAAGAAAATGTTTAGCATTATAAAATACTACTAGTGGCCCAGTGCACAAAATTTGAGCATGGGGGGTGGGTTCCCTCAGCCCAGCCTGCACCCTCTCCAATCGGGGACCCTTTGGGGGATGTCCGACTGCCGGCTTAAACGGGCAGTCAGACATCCCTCTTGCAATCTGGGACCACTGGCTCCTAATCACTCACCTGCCTGCCTGCCTGATTGCTCCTAACCCCTCTGCCTGCCTTCCTGATCGCCCCTAACTGCCCTCCCCTGCTAGCCTGATCTCGCCCCCAACTGCCCTTCCCTGCCAGCCTGATCACCCCTAACTGCCTCTGCCTTGGTCCCCACCACCATGGCTTTGTCGGGAAGGAAGTCGGACGTCCGGAAGATGGCCGGTCGACCCGGTCTAATTAGCATATTACCCTTTTAGTAGTACAGATAGATTATATAGGATAGGATTGCTCAAATAGGGGGGGAGGGAGCCTTTCTCAGCAGCAGGAGATGCTCTTGGCAGACAAAAATACATAATCCCTATATCTGGACTGATAGCCAGCCATATGCACTATCCTGCCAAACCAGTCATTAAAAAATTGAACCACTTTCTTATGCCTTACACCCGGGCTCGGCAAACTGCAGTTCACAAGCCACATGCGGCTCTTTGGCCCCTTGAGTGTGGCTCTTCCACAAAATACCACGACCTGGGCGAGTCTATTTTGAAGAAGTGGCATTAGAAGAAGTTTAAGTTTTAAAAATTTGGCTCTCAAAAGAAATTTCAATCGTTGTACTGTTGATATTTGGCTCTGTTGACTAATGAGTTTGCCGACCACTGCCTTACACCAAACAGCTCTTGCCCTTAAAACCCCTCCTCAGCCCCCACCTTAGGTTCTGCCTTCACAGTTCACCCAAATTTGGTTCTGATTGGTCAGTTTCTAAGCCAGTCAGTGTCAAAAGCTCCACTTCCTAGGCAACCATTGGCTCCTGGCACTTCACCCAGATTTGGTTCTGATTGGTCAGTTTCTATGCCAGTCAGCATCTCTGGGCCTATCTCTGGGCCTGATCAGATAGGCCTGGAGAGAAAGAGAGGCAAGGGCTGATCAACAGCTGCCACAGAGGCTGCAGATCAGATCCTGCTTCTCTCTCCAGGCCTCTCTCTGGGCCTGATCTGCAGCCCCCTGGGTCATCACTCCTGCAGCAGTGGCAGTGAGTGCTGGGTTTCCATGCCTGCAGCAACGTGGAAACCCAGCACTGACTGCAGGACTGACTTCCTGTGTTCGGTCATCCATTCAGCCATTTTGGACATTATGGACCCTGGCTCTTTATATAGATAGATAGATAAACATAAACCATTTTGCACTTTTAGTCAAATAGGTGTTAAAATTCTTAAAATAGCAAAAGTGAATAGATATAAAATTATATAAGTCAAAAGTATATGGTAAACTGGCTTTAATCATGTTGTCCTGTTGCTAGTAATGTCAAGACATTTGAGCTAATTAAAGCTTGAAGAAAAAATGATTTAAAAAATAAACCTGTGAGGCAGAAATTGTGCTTCTAACTCCCAACACCAATGTAATATTTATTAAATGAGAGTTTAAAGTATATTTTATCCTTAAAGGAACTCTGAGAATTAGCTAAGAAAGATGTTTTCTGCCGTATATGATAAATGAAGTTGAGGGCAAGAGGCAGGAAGTGGGGGTCCCTCTGATGGGGTGAAACTCATGAGGAGTAGAGCTGGGAATGACACAGGCATCCTGCTCCATTCCCACAAACGAATGATGGGATTTACTTATCTGAGAGCATCAAATTTATCAAATAATTTCTTCCTTTGCACTAGCATTATATGGAGAGCCAAGAAGATAAAATTGAAGGGGGATATTTTTCAAGAGATTTTTATTTTCAGTGTAATCTGGTAAATGATAAAATACCTGCAAGAATGACTGGCCGTGCCAAGGTTTCTGACGGCTAACATGACAGGCAGCATCATTCAGGATCATTTGGTGGTGGGTTTTTCAGAGGATTTTTTTCTTAGTTCAAAATTGTGGTGATAAGATGGATAAGGTCATTTAAAGATGATGACATGTGGCATCTTTGAACAAATGCTGGGTCGTGTTTAAAACATGCTGAGAGCAGCACACAGGCAGGGACAAAGTGGTCTTAGCTTTTCAAGCTTTAAACCTCTTCCACTGTATAGATTTCCATCAATTGGTTCTATTAGGTAAATCACATCTGACCTTTATATCCCAGGAAAGGTAAATGTAATTTAAGAGTTTGTGAGCATGGCAGTAGGGAGAATTTAAAAAGTCCACTGTGTAAGGGAGGAATTGTGAAATAATGACACAGAAGCCTTCAGATAGATGCCCCCTGTGTGTAGTTCTAGTCATTTCCACTGGGGCAGCTGAAAAGAGTAAAAGTTTTGTTCTTTGTTGCTTTGCTTGTTTTTTTTCCTCTTTAGACTAAATCTCAGAGCCGTAACCTAATTCCTTTACTTTGGTCCAAGTTGTCCATAGGGAACCACCCATTTTTCCAGTAAATATGCATTGATGACAGCATACAGGATAAGGCGTGGTGGTACAGGTGGTCTAGACACTGCAGTGAGGGGTTGGTAAAAGCTTTCAGGGGGAAAGTTCCCTGTGTTTTTTCAAGGGCCTTGAAATTATTCATAAACTTTGTCTCAGTGTTTCCACTTTTAAGAATTTACCCAAAAGACATAAGAAATGTACACAATGATGGGTAGGGAGCACTGGTTATAATAGCAATTGGAAACAGATAATGTCCCCAAAAAGGACAGTTAAATTATGGTATCCTATCTAATAAAAGAGTAATATGCAAATTGACCATCACTCCAACACACAAGATAGTTGCCCCCATGTGCTCAAAGATGGCTACCCCCATGTGGACACAAGATGGCCGTCACAAGATGGCCAGCAGGGAAGGGAAGTTGGGGGAGCCAGGCCTGCAGGGGAGAGCAGTTAGGGGTGACCAGGCTGGCAGAGGAGGGAAGTTGGGGGCAACCGGGCCTGCAAAGAAGGGCAGTTGGGGGGACCAACCAGGCCTGCAAGGGAGGGCAGTTAGGGGCAATCAGGCTGGCAGGGGAGCAGTTAGGCATCAATCAGGCTGGCAGGTGAGTGTTTAGGGGGTGATCAGGCTGGCAAGCAGAAAAGGTTAGGGGCAATCAGGAAGGCAAGCAGGTGAGCAATTGGGAGCCAGCAGTCCTGGATTGTAAGAGGTTATGTCCCAGATTGGAGAGGGTGCAGGCTGGGCTGAGGGATACACACCCCTGTGCACGAATTTCGTGCACTGGGCCTCTAGTACCATTATAATGGAACAAAACTGCCATTACAATCAGGTTTTCCACAATGCTTCCTCTCTTAAACAAAATACAGTGTGTCCCAAAAACTGTATACACGCTTTGAATAATTATAAAGGCAGTGTTTATTAAAATACACTTCATTTTCAAAATGTAATAGAAACCAGCTTTTAAAGAGTATATACATTTTTGGTGGACACTCTGTAAAAATCTGGTTGAGAATAAGAATATCATGTATCCTCCAAATAGTTAACAGGTATAGATAAATGAGGAATTGTGGGAATATTCTAAACACTTCAAAATAAATGTTTGTTATTATTATACTTCATGGAAAAGCAATATTTTTAAAATCATATTTAGAGAATATGTAATGAAATGAATAATGTTTAAAATAATTTTGAATGGAAGAAACATACTAAATAGTACATACAATATAATATATCTTCATAAAATATATATATTTGGTTTAACATAAGGGGAGAACAAGGACTGAAAAGAAAGAAAATGTTAACAGTTCTTGGGTTAAACAGTTGTGGGTAATATTTATTTATGTAAAGTATTTTAAAAATGTTTCAAGCTATGCACATAAAGAAAAAAAATCAAATAGTGCACAAACTTCTTTTAAGCATGTCTATATTTTATACTTTTGATGGCTACTTTACCACTCTAAGTAACACATCTCCTGCGGAAGCCAGCTCCCAAAATGTGCCTCGGCAATACTTCCCGATATTCATACTTGTGTCACGTCCACCTGCAGAAAGAATAACCTGTCTGGCCAATAGGATATTGCAAAGGTGACAGTGTGTGACTTCTGGGGCTGGGTAATAATTGGAATCTTGGATCACTCGAATGGAAGCAGCCCTGTAGAGAGGAACTGAGGCCTCCGGCCCTCAGCCGGATGGTGAGCCTTTTGGGGAGTGAATTTTACGGCCCCAGTCAAGCCTTGGGCTGACTGTAACCTTTTGAAAAACTGGGCCGGAATACCTCAGCCAAGCCCATTACAAATTCCTGGTGCATAGAGATAATAAATGTTTAAAGCTGCAAAGTTATGGGTTAACTTGTTATGCAGCAATAAATAACAAATATGCCTCTATTTTTAATTTGTCAATTTTGAGCATTTTCTATAAATGCTCTACCATGACAGATGTGAATTAGCTTACTTTAACAGCCCCATTTGAAATCCCCTCCTCCTTTTCCCCCCAATTTTTGGTAAAGGTGAGGGCAGTCTATCCATTAGAGTTGAGAATACAAATGACAGTCCTAAATCTCTGTATCTCTTCCCATCAACTTTCAATGGCACCTCTTAATCTCAATATATTACATGAGAGTTCTGTGACTCCACCCTACTGCATACACATCTGCTACCTTTTGTCAATGATACTTTGCTTTGAAATCATAAAAATTGTTATGTTTAAACTCTGTTCCATATCTTAAATAATTCCTTGATGCTCTATGTATTGGTCGATACTGATATTTGAAAACATAATTAGTATTACAACAATGTTAACATTCTTTTTTCCTCCAGAAAAGCCATGTTGTATGGTAGGATTATGATTTCACTTTATTGATCCAATGTAATGAATCCTAGGGGACCTGAGGAACATGTTTCTGTGATAAGATCAAATGGAGTCTCTTTTTTTAGGTTCCATCAATATCTCAAATTCATGCCCTATCTCAGTTTGTTTCACATTTGGCCTATTTTTCCTTTACATTTTTTCCCCTATATCAGTATTTTTATTTATAGTACTCATTTTTTCTCTCAATAAAATCTTCTAGCTTTTGCAGCAATAGAGGGAATTCATTCCATTCTTCCTAATGTCACTATTGGGGTCGGCTGCATGTTGGCCTAGTTACAACTCATTACTTTCCGTGCTACTCAACTGGCATTCTGGCATTTCTTTCTTATGTACTCTAAGGTTAACTTCACCATTTCTTTTATTTCATGCCTCTATTACTTGCTTTCCACCACCTCCCCTCATTTCTCTAGAGCCTACTGTCACGTATATTTTGGGGGTTGGCTATGTAAGAGGAAACTCAGTGACCTTGCCTAAAGTGTCTTCATTTATGCCTCCTACTAGATCAAAATGTTGGATGGGTACATAGTTCCAGCTTTAAAAACATTTTCTCTCAGAATTTTGAAAATATTCTCTAATTTACTCATTGTTATTAAAGAGAAATTTGATACCAATCTATTTGGTATCAAACTTCACAAGATTTCTTTCCTCTCTAAGAGCTTTCAAAGTTTTGTCACTATCTTTGCTTTACTGAAATTTCATGACACAATGACTAGATCATTCATTCACACTCAAATCCATTAAAGTGAAGAATCCTGTATTTTCTCAAATATAGTCACATATTCTTCCATCGTTTTTTGTTTGTTTGTTTGTTTTTTAATTACTTTATTGATTAAGGTATCACATATTTGTCATGAACTCCCCCCCCCCATTCCCATCCCAAAACCCCCACACGCATGCCCACATCCCCCTGTTGTCAGTGATCACTGGTTAGGCTCATATGCAAACACACAAGTCCTTTGGTTGATCTATCTCCCTTGTCCCCACCCTCCCCTACCTTTCCTCTGAGGTCTGACAGTCTGATCAATGCTGTTCTTGTTCTTCAGTCTATGTTGTTCATCATTTCCCCTAGATGAGTGAGCTCATGTGATACTAGGAATACACTTATAGGAACCGAAAATGAGACAAGCAATAATGGTTATGCTGAGAGGCAAATGAATCAGTCTATAGTGAGTTTCTTTCTGGGCCAACTGTTCTTTTGAGTCCCGATTTCTATGTCCAACAGTTGTTTATGTGTACATAACAGCAATGATATCTCAGTTCTGGATGGTGGACAAATGGTGGTAATGCAGGTCCGACCCTCTGTGGTTTGGTCCTGGGCAATCTGCAGTGACGCACATCTGCTGACTGCTAGTATGGCAAGGCATGGTCAGCGTCTTCCATCTCTGGACTGTTTCTCTTCTGACTTCATGGCTGGAGCACTCCTGTCAATTCCTCTCTGTTGCAGGAATCCACATGGTCTCGGAGTTGTTTTCTGAAAATATACCAACATATTCTCGACCAAAAGTTAATAAAGGAATATTTTCTATAAATTTGACTTGCGATCCTTTTTCATTTTTTTGCCCAAACGATTTTCCTTTGGCTTGTTTTGACACCATGTATGTTTTACCTGGGTGTCTTGCTGTTAGCATTACAAATGAAAATTAATTTTCTAAAGTAAAAATTTTCTAGATGTAATTTATTTACAGAATATTTTTCCTTACATGATATTCTTCTACTATCCCCCCTTTTTTGGTTTAAATATTGGGACGCTTTTGGGGAATTTTATGCTGTAATCTTGATAGCTTTTAAATTTTACTTTTTCAATAAAAGTTTTAGTTAATACTTTAGGAAAGCTTTTTTGTCCAGTACAATTGATTTTTCTAGAGTATTTGCTTATTTTGATTGGCCAATTTAAATTAGTCTGAAAACTTGACTACTATTTTACTGTCAAATTTAATACTCTAACAACCATCTTGTTTTACCCTGTAAATATTAGTGGAGAGGATTATTTGCCTTCTTGAGTAGGCCCTGAGCATTCCTGGTGCTAGGCTGGATTTAGATATCATAGACCTCAGTTCCCCAGATCATGGGTGCAAGACATCTCCATCAAGTCTTGTTGCAGTGAGAGGGCATCTGCTGTCGGCCAAGTCTCTGTTACCTGAGTCCCGATTTGAGCTGGGCATGTGAAGCTGAGCAGCCATGGGGGCAGGAGATCTCCCTCAGCAGGGGTGAGGGTTCAGGCCCCTGCAAACTTGGGGGGGTGAAGGTCATCGTTTTTTGATAATTCTTTCCTGGTCTTTTTCCCTATTCTCTAATAATCAAATATTGAACCTTCTCAATTTATTTCCCAGGTTTCACCTTTTTATTTTTCATATGTCTTTCTCTTTTAATTTTGCTGCACATTCTGTTTCCTCAACTCTATTTCTATCATTTCTAAATATATATTTCTTAATTTTCTCAAACTTTAATTTGCTGTTGTGTGTAACTGTATTTAATGAGGTATGAAGATGACAAAGTAATTGTGTCTCAGTACAAAGTACAACTTCAAATTGAAAATCAGAAATCAGTCTTTGTTTTAGGAAACCTCTTGATTGGTGCCCCAGGTCAGGTGCCTTTCTTGTCTCATAGGATGGACAGAGCTGGTGCAGTGGGTCACATGCTGTAGAACAAGAGCACTATGTGTAGGGAAGTCCTAGGTTTCCTCAAGTTAGCAAGAGACTGAGGGTGAGAATACACCCTAAAATTCTCTTTCCCAACCTTCTCTTCCCTTTCTCCCATCTCCCACTCTTCTCTTAACCTTTGGAACTGCCAAAAGAAAACTAAAAATTTCCCTTCGCTTAAATATACAGAGCAATTTAAACCCCCTGTTCCAAATTTCTCATTTAGGTCCAGTCTCTGAGCTTTGCCTTTTAAAACATTTTATAACCACAACATGAATCTCTAATGTATTCAACCACTCAGCTAATGTTAACACCCAAAGGTTCAGTGTGCCTAAATGCTCCTGTTCTGGGAGCCTGAGATTCAGCAGTAAATGCCAATCCTCATAGAACTTCCACTCCAGTGGGAGAAACAGAGAATATGTAAAAAAAAAAATTTTTTTTAAAGTGAGTACACAGACTATTGTGGAGAAAAATAAAGCAGGGAGAGAGGGGAAGAAAAGGGGGGTAATTTTTATAGAGGGATCAGAGAAAACCTCAATGAGATAGGGACCATAGAGATAAGGGAACAAGAATGTCCAGCCAGATGATTAAACTTAACATTTTTGTCTTCTACATGTCTATCCAGATCATTCTGGTCCAATTGAAACAGGGTGTGTTGTTGTTTTTCAGGAAGAGTCAGGGATATTTAATGATCATAAGTTCTTATGGTGGTAAAGAGAATCAAAGAGCAAAACTGTTCAGGACAGCTGACCCAGCCCAGGCCCTCTGGTACTTGGGGATATCAAATTAAGATTTTTATAGAAGAGGATGGAACCTTTAATGTTTTAGTGATTCCCTATACTTTTGTGGAGGTCCTCTGTCCTCTCTTTCTAGTGCTTTCATTGAACCACAGCAGCTAACCACTTTGCCTTCTTACTTGGAAGGCTAACATCAGTCCAATTTTCAGATGAGGAAAAAAACACTATACTTTCACACACAAAATCATAGAAAATAACCATGTTTCTGAATATAAACTTCACACGAGGGTCAAAATTAGGGGGTTTGTTCTAGTGTAGTTGGCACTGGCACAGTACCACTCCCCTTTCCTTAATTCTTTTCACTCCTTATCCATGAAGAATGAGACTTAATGTAAACTAGGGACTTTGGGTGGTTATGATGTGTCAGTGTAGGTTCCTCGGCTAAAACAAATGTTCCACTCTGGTGGGGAAATTGATAATGGAGGTGTCTGTGCATGTGTGATGGCAGGCGGTGTATTGGAAATCCCTCTACTTTCCCCTTAATTTTCCTGTGAACTTTAAACGCCTCTAAAAAAATTAAATCTTAATAAAAATAAGTAAATGAAATCAAGAGGAAAAGTTCCACTCAATCAATCCTCTGAGTTTGTTAAAATCTAATTTATGGGGAAAGGCCCTCTTTAAGGCTCTTGATTTGAAGTCCTGCCTCAAGTTGAAAACTCATATTTTCCACTAGCAGGGTCTCTAATGTAGACTGTGGCCAGGTTCTCCCGCTCTGCTAGGACGGACGCACTAGCTAGATGATGGCCCTCCCCACTTTTGACAGGAACCACATTCATATTGCCTACTTTCCCAATAGGACTGGGAAACCCGTTCAGACATAAGCAATATCTTGTCCTTTGCCCTGTACCCAGCAGCTAATTGGTCTTTAATAAATGTTGACTGCACAGTGGATCTCCCATTTGAACTCGTCACAAAAACAATATCAGCTGGCATTTGTTGAGTATCTCACATTCTAGGTAGCTGGTATCATTATCGGTAATCCTCATAGCAGTCAAATAAATTAGGCCCTATGCCAGTGTTACAGATAAGAAAACTGGAGGATTTAAGTAACTAGTCAACGTGTGGACAACTAGCAAAAATGGGAAGACTAGCATCCTGCCCCAGGCATGTGTGACCCCAAGCTATACATTTGGCATAGTTTGCATCCATCAAAGACAAGTAGATGAGACACCTCGGAAGGACCCAGGAGGTCTCTACTTACTGTTTGCAGCAAGTCCAAGGGAACGTTCTCGGGCCATCCTAACACACAGGGTTGATTCATCTACCACTACAGCTCTCTGCAAAGTTTGACACAGCACAGGCACAGCAGCCACTAGCCTTTCATCCCTATTTCAGCAACATTTAGAAAGAGGTGAGACTGAAGTGGAATAAAGTTAAATACTTCTTTTCAATGAGACCCACAACCTCTTACTATTAGAGCACTTGAAAGGCCCTATTCTTTCTCTATTTTCCTTTTAGGGAATTTTTTTTTTTCATGGTAAGCAAACCAAATACTGAGGCTAATGAGAAGAATGCATAAAGGAAATATTTTGCCATTTTGCAGGCCCTCATGCTGCTCGTATTTATAGACATCTTACCAAGAGAGCGTGTCCTGCGGAACATGTCAGAACTGGAGGTGTTAAATTTTCAGTAACTCTTGGCTGCTTCTCACGGGGCTTGGCGTCTGACCGGAGCAGGCCTAACGGAGTGCTGACGTGTGGTTTCCCCTACTTTGTTCGGGCTCTGGTGTGCTATCTCTCCGCTAGCAGAACAACCTTGTGGTTTATTTGGCGTGGGATACATAAAAGGGCCCAAGTTATGTAAGGCTATTAAATCAGAACCTGCCTAGGCGTCTTTGAAAGGCTGTTAGCCTAGTTCATTCGGGGCAAATACAATTACGGTCCTGGCTGTTATTTACAGCAAACACCGTGAAAATACCCTCAAGTCCCTGGGTTTGTTAACACTGATGCCGAGGGAAGGGGGAGGATCAGCGTAGACCGTGTTCAGTGTTGCAGCTTGCACTGATTAAAACCCTGCTTGTCATATTCCATATCGTTGTACTGTAGTTATAGTAAATGTTCCTTGTAATGCATTTTCAAGTACAAAAATTGCTTCAGAAAAGAGCATTTAGAAAACTAATTCCATTGGAACCAATGAAGTGTTGACACATTGCCTGATGCAGATTTGTTTAAAGAGGCTTGTTTTAAGTTATAAAAGTACAGTCCTGAAGGCAAAATCAGTGAGTCCCTCAGTCTACTGACTGAGAGAACAGTGGAGCAGTATGTTCAGCCCTCACCCCCTCATTAATCCTTTCCCGTAAGTCTACCCTAGTCACCGTCTCCCTTGCCTGGCTCTATAGAATTTCAAACCTGCTGCCAGCCCAGAAACTCGCTCAGAAGCTGTTCATTACTCAGGCCAGGCATTTATAATGTTTGCTGATGTGGCGCTGAATAGGAACACAGTGTAAATCTAAATTGTTCCTACGCGATGTGTTCCATAAGCGTTAGAAATCATCAGGGGCGTGGACACCCTCATCTTTCTGAAAGCAACATTTCAGTGTGCCCAACCCTGGCGGGGGCGTGGGGGGAAAGAGGATGGAGACTGTTTGCAGCTGAAAAGAGAGAGATGGCATTAAGTAAAAAGCTTATTATTTTAAATAACCTCAAACTGGGCCACTGGCTCCCACAGAAAATCTTCCATGCCTGCGGCCCCTGCTGTAATCAAACATAGAAACAGGCATCTCTTGAACACTAAACAGGCCCCCAGTGTAGCCATGTTCAGCAGTTTATGATGAGAGAGCATTAGTGAATGCAGGGAGTGGGCAGCAAAGACAGCGGGTCCAGCTTGTACATGGCAAGCTGTCGGGGAGAAACATGCCAGTCATTGCCAGGTGGTGACTTCGTGCCGTGGAGCTGCTTTACCCCAGGGTGGTATTGAGGGGTATCTACAAAGAAACGTGTGGAAACAGGGTCTCTGGTAAGGTGGATGGAGGCACCCTTTCTCTGGTGCACTTGGGTGGCGAATTCATCAGATGTGCTTTGGCTATTTGTTTCCATGGTCATCTGTCTGGAACCTGATTGAGTAAGGTCATCCTACTAGGTATGAAGTGGTACCTCACAGTGGTTTTGATTTGCATTTCCCTAGTGATGTTGAGAATCATATCATGTACTTGTTGACCATTTGTATTTCTCATTTGGAGAAATATCTATTCCAGTTCGGGTTGTTGGCCTTTTTGTTGTTAAGTTATATGCCATCAGGTTTTGAATTTTTAAGTAGCGTAGATAACCACAACCTGCCTGAAGAATAAAAGGAAAGAATAACGGGAACCTGTGGTTACTATGAGTATCGAGTTTTCAATTACAGACGACTACTCAGATACAAATGGTAGGATGAGAAAAGCATAAGCTTTGGAGACAGAGGGGTATGCCCCACCACTTCCTGCCTGTGTGACCTTTCGTAATATGACTTACCCTCTCTGAACCTCAATTTCCTTATCTGTAAAATAGGGCTGAAAATACTTCTTTTTTAAAAAATATATTTTATTGATTTTTTACAGAGAGGAAGGGAGAGGGATAGAGAGCTAGAAACATCGATGAGAGAGAAACATTGACCAGCTGCCTCCTGCACACCCCCTACTGGGGATGTGCCTGCAACCAAGGTACATGCCCTTGACCGGAATTGAACCTGGGACCTTTCAGTCTGCAGACCCACGCTCTATCCACTGAGCCAAACCAATTTCGGCTGAAAATACTTCTTGGTAAAGTTGTTGTGATGATTAGATTAAGTAAACATAAAACTTGTGATTCCTAGAAGCCACTCTATAATTGTGTCCCTCTGTATAATTAATATGGCTATATGAAAACTTCCATGAAAATCATAAGTCACATTTTAAATCTCTAAAAAATTTGCTTCTTTGGTGGGTTTTATGGTGAATCCAAACCTGCACAGAAGCGTCCTTTGTGATTAACCTTCTGTAGTGGTTATTGTCCCAGCCTGGTCTGCAAAACCTCTCTAATATGTAACATCTTGTGTATCGTCTTCATTCTGGATCCTGGCAGCAGGGCTGATCTTTGGCCAGGAGAGAGAACAGAATCCAGAGCTGGTCCTGGGCAGAATTTTTAAATAGAGGTGGTTTTGGCATTCCCCATATTCCTTCTATAGGCCTTTCCTTCTGCCTAAGGCCCTTTCCTCATGCCTTCATGCCCACCACACCCTGGAGCTGGTTAAGCACCCAGCCTCCCTTGTCCATTCTTCCCTCCAAGCAACCCTTCAGTCCTTCAAAGAGCTCTGCTCCCTGAAGATACTACATCTCTCAGTCAAAACTGGCAGTTCTGCCCAGCCAGTGTGGCTGAGTGGTTGGGTGTTGACCGATGAGGCAGGAGATCACCCAATGATTCCCCATCAGTGCATATGCCTGGGTTGTGGGCTCCATCCCCAGTAAGAGGCAAGCAGGAGGCATTCAGTCAATGATTCTCTCTCATCATTGATGTTTCTCTCTCTCTCCCACTCCCTTCCTCTCTGAAATCAATAAAAATAGATGTTTGATTTTTTTAATTGGTAGTTCCTACATGCCCTCAGCTAAATAAATTCCAAAGACTCTCTTGAACTTTAAAGATGTATCTTCATTGTGGGAATATGAGATTCGATCACCCCAAATAAGTGACCAGTTTATGGAATCGCAGAGACAAATTCCTTAGGACAAAAGGACTCCACCATGAGCAGGCCAATATTTTCAGTGTTTCTTAAATCTGTGTCTTTAAACCAAAACATCTTACTCAAGTTTCCTCACTTTCTTCACCTCTCTAAGAAGCCCACAGTTTCTTCATGAAGATTCACACAAAATCCCCAGTGCTGCTGGTGGGAAATGGTGGTGAGCCAGGCCTGGCGCAGCCATTGCATTGGGAGTATGTGGTATCTCCCAGGTAACTATACGTTTAGGATGACTTCTTATGATTTGATGACCAAAGATTCATAACCAAACATCTCACAAAGAAATGCGGGGGGGGAGGGAGTCATTTGTAGTTTATAGCCCTTTGCCCATGTTTTGTAGTTTCTAAAATCTTTGTTCTTTTTGTATCCACCTCCTTTCAGAGAGTCCATAGGTATACCTTACTGTTCTGTGCCACAAATAAGGAAATTGAAGCCTAAAAATCCTAAGGAACTTGTGCAAGTGATACAGCTAGCACATGGCAGAGCCAAAATCCCAACCCAGATCTGTCTCCTTCCCGAGCCGTAGTCTTTAACCACTATTCGTGCCATCCCAGCCATCAGCTATCCCTGAGTCTCGGCCCTCCAGCAAATGCTAAACTATTATGAGTTTTCATTATTTCCATACCTCTCTGTTTTAGTTAGGGCTTTCCAGAGAAACAGAACCAACAGGATATGTACCTAGAAAGAGAGAGATTTATTTTAAGGAATTGGCTCATACGGTTGTGGAGGCTGGCAAGTCCAAATTCTGACGGGGTGGTGCCAGCAGCCTGGAGACTCATGAAAGAGTTTCCTTTTGGGTCCAAAGACCATCTGCCTGCGGAATCCCTTCTTCCTCGGGGAGGTCCGTCTTTGTCCTCTAAGGCCTTTCACGGATTGGATGAGGGTTTTCTGCTTTGTCCATGAATTTAAATTTCAATATCATCCAAAAAAACACCTTTGAAGAAACATCCAGAAAAAATGTTTGACCAAATATCTGTCCACTGCGGTCCCGCCAAGTTGACATAAAATTAACTGACACATTTCCCTTCTATTCCGTCATCCACACACTCAGCATGACCCCAGCTCCGATTTCCCTGAAATGAGTTCAGTGTTCATCAGCATCTCATGTGTGCAAACTATGCTTCCTTCACTTCCTTATTCACTCCATTGCTACTGATGGAGTAGCAGCCCCTGGGTGACTTCTTTGGTGGACAGTTACATTTCACTCGGGAACCCAACAGTATTAGCTACATTACAGGAATCCCAGCCTCTCTGTGTGTCCACACAGTGGCCTGACCAATGAAACCCTCTCAGATTTCCTCTGAAGCAAAGAGGCAAATGCTCTGGTTAATTGGTATGGTCAGGTCTCAGTTTGAGAATGTTTTCTTGGCCCACAGTTTAGGGTTTCATGCTGATCTGGTTGACACAGTTCAGATCCGTGTGACCCACCACGCAGTAGTTATCCTTTGATCTGGAGTCTAGTTTGTAATGTGACCCATTCAGATGGCTTTCCTATAATAGTCAAGCAAGACAAAACCAAATCATCCCATTTATCTTAAAGGGCGTCCCCACCTCCCCCTTTTTTTTTTCTTCTTTTTTTTTTTAAATTTTTTTAGAGAGGCCTTGCCGATCTTTTGTTGAGAAGAAAAAGGAATCTGTGTATCTGATGGGCTTTGAAATACCATCTGGTGTTTAATGTTATTGTGCTCTGTTCTCACAGTGGTGTGCTGAATCATATCTTAAAAGTTCAACAACCATTCAGTCAGTCACCATTCAATGCACTGTCATTATCAAAGATGTGGATTTACAGAATGCTACCTGGAAACAAAGCCCACTTCACAGGCTGTTATCCCGAGGCAGGCTCTGCTGCCGGAGATGGGTCTTCCAGCGGGAAGTCTGTTTGTCTGACATTTGTCGCCGCTCTCTGGGAACCCAGCAGAACTTGTACCCCTGCAAATGGCTGGCTGAATTACATAGTTTTATGTGACAAAAGAAAGATGACAGTGTTCTTACATTAAGATGTAAGTCTGGGCATGCATGACTGTTCTTGTATAAACACCCATCTATTGGCAATGAATGTGTGAACAGATAAACTTCATTTTAATCATTAAATGCTGCCAAGAAAGTTGAATATTCACAGATTCTCTCTTAAGTGTTAAGTGCGTAGGAAAACCCATCAGTGAAATAAATCCTGTGATGCATTGTTTCAGGGGTGGAGGAGGGGGATATTTCATAAGAGAAGACTCAGTCTGGGGTGCATCTGTTTGGCGGGTAACAATTTTTTTTAAAGGAACACATACCTGTATTTTGTACAATATCACAAGCTTAAGCAGCATCATTACATGCCTGGACACAGAGTGTACTTACTGCTTTTAGAATAACAACGTGGCTTTCTCTTTTCACTTAATAATGATCAGGATTACTTGCATGAAACACAGCAGTGTAGTGCTTTACACAATCATCATAAACAACCTCTCCTAAAATGCATTTTTGCTTTTATACCTCAGTGAACAGCTCTGTTTGAGTAAATGATCCATCCTTGAATTGTGTATACAAAGAGGAGATCAGCATTGGATTGTTGTTTTAATAAACTGGAAGTCTGCCAACATTCTCTGGGGGAGGACGAAGACATTAATGCTAGCATGCAATCTAGCCCTGTTTGGATTTAAGACGGAATTTAATCTTCTTGCCTCTTTTCCTCCCCCTCCTCCCCTTTTCCAGTCCTTTCTTCCCTGATACACAGTCTCTTTTCATGGAGTTAACTCAAGCTATCTCAGACAGCATGAACTAATAAAGGATGGCATTTTTAAAAGGGGAAGCATTCACAAATGTTGGAATGTGGATCATTTAAAATTCTTTCTATGGTACTTAGTTTAAGAGAGTGGTGATTAATGAGTTTGTGTTATCTATCAAAATGCTTCCATCACGCTGCTGATGTGACACGGGATTTATGGTAATGAAAAACCTGCAATCCATCCCTGGTATCTAAATCCATCAGTCCCACATTCATACAAAAAGCACTAAATGACATATTTGTAGCTATCTGAAAGCAAGATCATTTTTAAGAGATTATGCACTGCCAAAAGGGAACATTCTTAAAATATAGGAAAGGAAACAATTTCCTTTTCAACCTATTGCTCTAGTAAGCATCGTACTACAAATATCAATCTCTTACCGGAAATAAAAAATGCTCAGCAGATGATGATCACATGACTAGGCTAGTAATGCCTAGTGAATTTCCTGTAATTTTCTTGGAACGTCTTTGTAACATATTTGCAAAGGGTCATGCACATTTTCATTGGGAGAATTTGTAATTGCTCTTTGTGCTGTGCATTTTAGAAAAAGAAAACCCACTAGTCCCTTGAATAAAACTCACTTGCCTCCATCTGTCAGAGAGGAGTCATCCAAATAGCCCAATAAACAGCCTCATCCATTCTCAACAATTGGAGGAAAACGTGCACCAGCCCTCCCTCCCTCTACAATAGGCAGCTATTTCTATTTCTGCAAGATGTTACAGAAAGGGTGAAAACGTGTTTTCAAAGATTGCCTATCCCTTGCTTTCCAATGCCCTCTCAAAATGGGGCCAAAAGTATGGACATAGCATGACCCATTGTCACATGAGTGTGAATGAATATATTAGAGGAGAGGATAACAGATAGAGTCCCCGAGACATGGCCTCTCAACATGCTGAAGGGTGTTGATTGGAAGCGAGGAGTGCTGAAAGAAATTTGTTTCTGCAGATAGTAAAAACATTGAAGATTGCAACTGATTTACTTTTTTTAAATATTGATCAAATCAAGTGCATATGCATAAAAATCTCAGTCTCCATTACATAGACTCTGAAATGCTTTGATGAGTGGGAGGAAAGGGGGAGGAATTACCTCTAGAAGAAGAAATTTTAATGTAACCCTCCTGATCATCACCATGTGTTAAGTATATGTCCTAGTGGGGGAGGTGGATAAACCACTGTTCTTTACATCAGGAGGACCCCTCCACCGTCTTACTTTGTGGATAGCCATCATAGACAGGGTCATCTGCATGTCAGGCATTGGGTGCCTACGCATTAAGTTAATCCATGTTTGTGTGCTTTGGAAAGCAGACAAAAATCCCTGGAGTGAAATATTTTTCTTAAGGCAGAATTTCTACTTCCAGAGCATGGACACAGGCTCAGTGTTCCAGAAACAGCACAGGCTTGTGCTCCTCTGCCTTGTCCCTGCTGCTCTTGCTACTTCTGCCCTGGAGAGATACAAAGGATTGAGAAACACAGCTCAAGAGAAAGGAATTCAGAGGCCAGGAGGCGAGTGGTAACAAGCGAGTGTGTGTGTTCTGCCTCACAGGGCTGGGTTTGAAGGGGGTGAGAGAGTCTTGTTAAAATTACAAAAACTGCCTGTGCAGCAAATAGATTCTCCTCCCCCTCCTCCCACTACTACCCCTGCAGAAAATGCCATCTATCCAAATGCTCTTAAAAGCAGTTCCCTGATGATGCTGAAATAAAAAGGCTGTTGTGACAAAAGTGAGGTGGGAGGAGCCTCTTTACACCCAGCTGCCTGTCAGATTGTGTGTCAGGGACCCTTGAGACTAATAGGATCACACCTGGAACCTGGCTTCCAGTTGAGACAGTCTCTTTCCACACCCTTCTCCCAATCTACCTCCCGATGCCCTCGGGCGTGGCCTTTGGGGTCAAAGTCACAAGAGGGCAAATGTCACTTCCTATTGATTATTCCCTTGTCTTTTTTCTGGTCTCAGTGTTTCTGGACTAATTGTTTCTCATCCAAACCCAAACTTGTGCTTCAATACTCTTAGATGGTCCATGTTTAGGAAAGACAGGATGAGCCATTTTCAAGTTTTAAACCACTTAGTTACACCCAGGTTGGTTTCTGTTTTGAAGAAATAGTGTAATGTCAACATGGTTATCTCCAATATGTTAGCTGTCTCACTGGCTTCTAATATTAATATGTTATTAATAGTTTGCTTTGTTTGTTTTAGTTTTTGGCTAGCTTGGTAAGAAAACCATGAAAATATCACTCTCCTTTCAAGGGAAGGCCATTTTTTCTATACCCAGGAAGAAGGAGGGGAAAAGTTATATTTGTTCTGTAATAATAAGGTAGAAAAGCTCATAAGAAAACATCTTTATTGCTTAAATTTCAAAGGGCAAAGTATGAAGAAAGCAGACACACATTTCAAGTGCATAAATACCATTAATCTTTTACTCCTCGAGTAGTTACAAAGAATAGAAGCTAGTCAAGCCACAAAGATAACTAGAAGGAAAATGATTTCTTTGACTCAAATATCAGTGTTTGGGGGCTTTCTCACCACTGTCTCAGCCACCACAGGCACTAAAACACTTCCAGTGGCTTGACAATTGGGGCAGGGGGGTAGGGGGAGGTGGAGGCAGGGGAAGAGTTCCAAGATCAGTAATAGAGCCATCTATACCCAGCCCTACTGGAGGCTCAGGCAAAAGGGAAAATCAGTAATCCTGATTGTGCTTTGATTTAAATATTTGATATTGTGTTCATTGTAGATTTTTTTACATTAATGTTAATTTTACATATTACATTAAAATATGATTTATCTTAATGACTGAATTTTCTGGTACCCCCTAAATTTTGTATCCAAGGCAAGTCACTGACTGGTCTCATTCACCTTGACCTCGTCCTGGCCCTGCTTTCAGAGAAAAAGAAAATAAAACAGGAAAGGAGCCATTGACCTCAGTGATTTTCTTAAATTCAGCTAGTTCAAGGGAACGTAAGAATGGAAGACTCATTTTTAATTGTTGGAATCACCAACACTCAGTGTTTTCTAAAACACATGCCAAAGTGCTCAGGAGACTGGAACATGTAAATTAAGTGACATGTTTTTGAGATGCTATCGGGAATTTTCTCTCCAACTCCTGCTGTTGCCAGTAGCACTCCACCTGTCAGCATGTGACTGTCATTGCCTTCCAGGGAGGGAATGTGCCCCAGAACAAGGAAGTGAATTCAGTGACTGGGTAGATTTTATAAATATATAGTAGAGAAAGTCTAAAAAACTATAGGGAATAATTTTAAGAGTCAAATAATTGGGGTGGAGGGGTCCTCAATACCAAGAGTCTGGGTTTTACTATCAAGAAACAAAAAAACTCTACACACTCACACAATGGGGACAAGATGTGATGCTATAAGAACTTTCCATTTTTCCACTGAAATTAAATAAAAATTCATTTAGTTGGTGATAAAAGAAGAATCTTAGGGAATGTGATAAAAGTATATCTATTAGTTGGTGCCTGGGAAGGTTCCTGTTCCTGTCCCATTAACGGATCAAAATGTTACAAAAGTAGAAATGCCAACTATGTAGGAGAACACCAGAAAAGAAGAGTTTATTTTTTAATATACCATTTTCTAGCTTGAGAGACTACACATTCAAAGAGAACTTCACAATTACAACCATTCACAAGACTGTGTACAGAAGTGAAAGTTTCTGTATTTCTCTTAATTAAATGGAAACAAACTTTGTAGCCTCCATTTTTATGGTGGAAAACTTGAACTTGTCATGGTCAACTCAGCCTCATCTAACTTAGAACATGTTTTATTTGTCATAAATTAGTAAATTATATATGTCAGATCCATTCTCTAAAACTGGTTTTCTGCCATTCCTCTCGGGTATAACAATATATGAATAGACACTTAGTGTAGCACTTTTCCCTGCCAAATATAAATTAACTCATTTAATCTTAGTATCAGCCCTCTGAGAAATACAGTATTATCATCTCTACTTCAGAGGTGTAGAAATTGAGGTACAGAGAGCCAAATCGCCGTAGGTCATACATCTAATAAGTGGCAGAGTTGAGATTCAAACCATGTTTTTTATATGGCCCCTGAGTGATAGAAAAGCAATAACTGAGAGGTGTTTTGGGTGGGTGACCTGACACCAGCGTGGATCTCTGAATCCCTGGAGAGGAGTTCTGAAGTGGGTGGGAGTTGGCAGATAGTCTCACAAGAGACTGGCAGTTAAGCTGACAAACAGCTGATGCTATGAGACAAGACACCACAGTGGAAGCCAGAGAGGACTGGACTAAATGCAGATCAGGTACATAGTCCTCAGGTGCCTGGAGAGCCCAGAGGACTTAGAAGGCAGACAGATAAGGTAGCACAGGTTAGGAGCACCAACTCTGGAGACCCCATGGTAAGACTCCCAGCTCTGGCACTTACTAGCCACAACTTCCCTGTACCTCGATTTCCATAATATAGAGACACATAATACTGCCTGCCCATAGGATTAAATGATTTGATTTATATGAAGAGCATGAAATATGGGGAGCATAAATACAGTGTAGGTGTTGGCCACTATATTGTTACTCCTAAGAAGAATGCAGTAAAACAGTATGAGGAACTGACATTTATTACAAATAGAAATATATTTTAAGCCAGAAATGACTGAGTTTACCCTGACAAGTTTAAGTTTTCCACAATAAAAAATGGAGATTCCAAAGTTAAAGTTCGGTTGAATGCAGAGAATTAAGGAAACTCGCATTTCTGTACAGTGCCTCCATTGTAAGACAGTTCTTGCTTCTCCTGTTTCCACACATCATAGGAGCAGAGCCAACACAAACCGCCTTTTCCCAGATTACATTTTGAAGGACGTTTGTGTAGCAGAAGGCCTTGGAAGATAGAGAAGATAAAGAAAATAAGCATGTTTGTTTATTGCCCAGTAAAATGAAGATAATATTTCTTTCCAAGTTCAGGCATGTTTACTGCTCATTATAAAAGACTCCTGTTCTCTAAACTTCAGGGCTCCTCTCCTGTAAGCGTAGGTATCACCTGTCTTTAATTGTATAGCTGTGGATGGATTGGGTCATAGGGAACTGGGGCAAATGCTATACTCTGGCTACTGTTATTGTTGTGAATAATAATGGTTCATTGTCTCATGTTTTCTGCCAAAATCCATGACACTGGAAGCTAACTTGTCACTTTACAAGTAAGATAAACTCCTAGAACCCTCACATTCTATTTAGTATATTATCAATATTCTAAATCAATCATTTTATGTGATTTTAATATTGTCAAAAGAATGCTAACTTTTTTACTCTTATAAGTTTTCCATGTTTTGCTCTCAAGCCATTCAAATGTATGTGCTTATTTTACTCTTTACCCACAATAAGTCCTTAAAAAAAAAAAAAAGAAAGAAACATACTCATCTATATTTAAGCAGTGATTAAAGGTTTATGCTAGTGACTAGAGATGTCCAAATGTGGTACCTTCTAAAAACATGCACAGTTTAGGGATATATCATTACAACACTAAGAACACTGCAGAATACTGATTTTCAAGGAGTGCAAATTCCATTTCTCCATCTGCCACATTCAGATGAGGTATGACCTCATGGAATCAGAATGCATTAACATTTCAAACTCAAGTTCCAGATTATACCTTGAAGAAAGTAATCACAGCAAATGGTGATTTCAAGACAATTCATTGTTTTATTATCTCTGATTAAAAACAGGTCACATTTTTTTGAGATTATTTAAAGAAACAAAACAAATCAGCTGATGGTTCTTCTAAAATCATACAATAAGATCACCAAAGCAAACATACAAGATATGTGTGCACAGCACCACACACATCGAGGAAGGGAGTGAACGTTTTTCTCCAGCTTTACCCACGCTTAGTCATTCTGGAACAACATGCCTCTGCCATCTGCCCACTTGTGAATGACTTGTAGAAACTGACATCTAAAATAACTTGATGGGGATAATTAAACCTAACCAGTCTTGGCTACTTTCTCAAATGTCATAATAAAAGGGTGAAATTATATACTAGACAGAGTTGTTTTCCAAAGTGGGAAACATAAAAATGTAGGGAGATGAATGATAATGTTAGGAGAGCAGTATATTTACTGAGCAGACCAATGGCTGTGGTGCTGCTGAGACCGTTCTCCTCTGGCCCTGTTGTTGGGAGGTGCCCTCCTCTCTGCTTTATTCCTCCTCCACTTTCCCTACTCAGTCATTATCAAATACACTCATCTTGTTTAAATAACACGGTGCTTAACCTCCGTTTGATGTTGGGAATGTAGGGCTGCTGAAATTACAACCAGAAAGATGAGAGAGTTTAAGAGAAATAGGCAGAGAGGAAAATAGAATGTTTAATCCTCATGACCAAAGAATATTTTAAGTTCAAAGTGTGACATCTATTTCTGGAAAGAGGAAGCCAAACTGACAATACTGGAGACATGGATAGCTGTTTAGAGATTGACAATTTATTTTAGAATGTTAGCACCGTTATATTAATATAGTCCACTGACCACCCACCAATATCAAGTGTCCACTGATCAACTCTTGTATAATCTTGAAGTTCAAAGGGGGAAAAAAAAATAGCAAAATGAATCTTAAACACGATTCATTTTGGACTTATGCGTGGAGTTTTCAGACCCAACTATACCAAAATTCTATCTTTTAAAAAGGTTTATGGTGAGAATCACTGATTTTGGTTGTATATGTTGGTTTTTTATAGTTGGCCAGAAGAGATATGCTTAGATTACCTTTGAACTGGGGGCTCATTAAAAGAACACATAAAGAATGTCATCTATGGCAGCCTTTCTAAGAACAGAGCTTTGAGGACTGGATATACAATGGACCTCATGAAAAAAACAACAGTAGCTCAAAATGTCTGTGGATAGAATCTAAACTGAATTGGTCCACCTCTTTTGTTCATCTAGAACATATTTTTTCACAGTAAAAGGAAGGCCAGTATTCTCCCGTTCAATGAGGAGCACTTCTATTAGCCAGAAATTTATGCTAAGGCACTTCACATGCCTCCCCAGTTTTCAGCTCATATGTGAATGCCTTTGGCTTACATTCCATTAGTTTGATTGGTGCTCTTTTGGTTACAAGTAAGAATAAGTTATGACTAGGTTACGCCATCAGAGGTCTTTGTTGTCTGGCATATCCCAATCACAGCAAAGATGATGGTATAAGGCCCAGAGTTAACAGGAAGTAGAACTCAGGTGAACTAGGATTCTCTAGGTTTCTCTTTTCCATAGTTCTCTGCATGCCAAATTTTTCCTCGAGGCTGAAACCATGACCAATATCTTATATCTTCTCAGCTCTGACATCAGAAAGGAAAAATATTCTTTTTATCCCATTGTAAATATAAAATAAAGTAGACAAAAATCTCAAGGAAAGATTCTTATTGGTTGGCCTGGGTTATGTGACTATTCCTGTGGCCAGATAGTCCAGGAGCTAGGAGTGCAAAGTGCAATGAGACATTTATAGTTAGAGTAAGGGAAAAAGAAGTTCCTTAAAGAGAAAGAATGCTAAACAATAGCCATATACTAAAGTTCGGTGGCATGAACTATAGCAATTTGAATATGAAAGAACCCCCTTGGGCCACTTACTATGGCAGCTGTGGGTGAGGCAGGTGACTGAGATTTAAGGATTCATGGTGCAGCCTGTACAGCACTTAGTTCAAATTCCCTTTATTTGTCAGATAGAGAGATAGAGCCTAGAGACATAAAAGGTAATCTATACAAAGAATCTTGCAAGTAACAGTCCATTCAAGCTGCTATAACAAATATTCTGCAGATTGGGTGGCTTAAACAACAAACATTTATTTCTCATAGTTAGGAGGCTTAAGAAGTCCAAAATCAAGGCACAAGCAAATTTAGTGACTGGTGAGAGCCTGCCTCTTGGCTCATAGATGACTTTCTTCTTGTTGTGTCCTCATATGGCAGAAGGCAAGAGAGAGGGCTCTGGGTCTCTGTTATAATGTCACTAATCCCATTCATGAGGGCTTCATCTTTATGACCTAGTCACCTACCAAAGGCCACCTACCAATACAGTCTCATTGAGGGTTAGTTTTCAACATATGAATTTGGTGGGGGTGGGGAGGACACGAACATTCAGTCTATTGCAAACAGTTAAGAATGAATCCATGCCCTGGTCAGTGTGGCTCTATTGGTTGGGCATCATCCGGTACTCCAAAGGGTTTCAGGTTTGATTCCCAGTCAGAGCACATGCCTGGGTGTGGGTTCTATCCCCAGTCAGGGAGAGTATGAGAAGCAACCAATCAATGTTTCTTTCTTTCTCTCTCCCTTCTTCTCTCTCCAAAAAAATCAATAAACACATCCTCAGGGAAGGATTGAAAAAGATATATGAATGAATCCAATTGCTTCCAACATAAAGTGTAGCATGAACTGACCTTCTAACAGACACTCACAGGATTTAGGAGGCATGGTTTGGAGGAGAGATCTGACAAGGCCAATTAAGAGCTTTTCTATCTAATCCCAAGCACATGTATGTTTAATGGAAACTTTTGAGAGGAAAAGTAGCCACAACCCTGAATGGAAGCCCCTCATATTTCACCCTTCACCCCCACCCCACGTTGTAACCATCAGGCCAGGCCGTTCTCTTCCTACTTCCTGGAGAGCAGGACAACATGCTCAGGCAGCCACTCTGACTCCCGTCCTTTCAAACACTGACCCACTTGTGTATGTATAAAGAGATTTACATTTACAAGAGTCCTGGGTCAGCAGTAATCCTACCTCCTTCATGTCTATTTAACTGGATTTTGTTTACTGGAATGTAACTTTGAGTTGGGAAAATGAAGTTATTCTGTTAATGTGTGAAAAGAGAAGCTTCTGAGCTAAATTTATTTCAATGGTACAAAGAAAAAGAAAAAACTCAATCTCTTTCAGGTAACAGCTGATCAGATTCATGGCTAGGCTCTCCTCAGTCCCACCTCTCTTTCCCCCTAGGCCAGGGTAATCCAATTTCTAGAATCTGGTTCGCATGCCACCGTCTGTCCCACCAGCCTCTGTTGGGTGCCAGTTGCCCATCTGGACACAGGATATCCATTGCACTCAACTGCTCTCTGTCATTCTCATCAAACCACAAAGTCTGCTCCAGCCTCACGGTCCACTCAGCACTTTTAGGCCCCATGCACCCTCTCTGATGCGCTGAGAAGGTCATCACATTAGATGGGGCACCCTCTCTGATGCACTGAGAAGGTCATCACATTAGATGGGGCTGTCCTTGGGCCTCCCACTTAAGTGCCT